>NC_133108.1:16808598-17150777 GCF_022965805.1 Primulina eburnea
AATCATTATTTGAGTCAACTTTCACCTTTACCAATCATTTCCCTTCTTCTTCATCAAACACTCATCTATTTCCTCTCCATTTTCAAACTTCTTTCTAATATTAAGGGAGATTTGCTCAAGAAAATTATAAAATGAAGGTATATTTGTGATCCTCTCGTCACGGGCTTCACAAGGATGTAAGTTTTCCGATTTTTGTTAAAGTTTGGAAATGGGTTGAAGTTTAGAATTGATATTTGAGTTGATATTCGAGATACAAAGATGTTGAAGATGTTGTATTTGAGTTAGTTTGAATTTAAAATAGATATGAGCATGGTTTCTTGTTTATGTGCAAAGAACGGTTTTTATACCTTCTGTATTTCGAGCATATGGGACAGTTGTGTTTGGATTTTGGATTTTTGGTCTTCATCAAACTTGTAGACAATCGAGTTAGCTTTGATTTGGTTCAAGAATCACTCAGTTCCATGAAGAAATGAAACAGATATGATATATTTACTAAAGCTGGTCTAGAATTCCGAGTTTGTGTATATGCCTTCTGTTTATTCGAATTCTGGTATTAATTGGTTCAGATTCTGGATTTGGTGTTCAATGAAAGTTATAGAGCATTGTCTTTTCTTCGCAATGATATAAAATGGACTTAATTCCATTGAGTATTGAGGGAGTTATGCTCGAAATACTAAAATGTGTTAGATTGGTACGGATGCAGAATTTCGAAAATTATGTTGTATGTTTCAGATTATGAACGGCTGAGTAAATGACTTTATTTGACAAAAGTTTATAAAGAAGAATTGTCGTGCTTTGAGTTTTCTTGTATATCCAATTTGCGGATCTTGATTTGAAAAAGTATTGAATTAATTATGAATTTTGTACAGAAATTGCACTGTTTTGATAAATGATCTGAGTTCTTGAGTGTAGTAGAATTCGGAGGTTCAAGACTTCTCAACTACACATTTCGATCTTCTTTTGGTAATATTTGAAAGGTATGTTACTGTCGGTAACATACGAGGTAAAAGTATCATTTTTATTTTAAAGTGAAAATTCGATGGCTTGATGAATTATTTGTGATTTGTTGATGATTGATCTTTTGAGATGAGCTTATTATGATATTGACTTGATGAGATTGAAATGCATCATTGCATTGCATATTGAGCCACTTTTTGATCAGATTTGATATGGAGGAGTTCGCCTTGATTTATTGATTTGTTGAACGTATGGGGCTATAGTTGAATTGTCATAGTGTATGCGGAGGTCGCTGCTACGACCTGAACACTCTCTGTAGGCGCACCATAGTCTTGGAATTGTAGAACACAGCACCCCACCCCGAGCGGATGAGTCGGTGGCTGTTGCTGGGTGATTCTATTCCCTTGGGTACATACCCTATGACCAGATGATTCACTTGATCTTGAGATTTTTTATTGATAGC
Source organism: Primulina eburnea (assembly GCF_022965805.1). Classification (NCBI taxonomy): domain Eukaryota; kingdom Viridiplantae; phylum Streptophyta; class Magnoliopsida; order Lamiales; family Gesneriaceae; genus Primulina; species Primulina eburnea. The sequence goes on from NC_133108.1 coordinate 16,810,019, forward strand.
CCACAGCTTCTGATCATGCATTGCATTATATTACATTTTTATGAGTTTATATGAACTTTGTGAAATTTTAATTCTCATATGTTATTGATTGTATCATACTGGGTTTATACTCATCGGCACGTCAGCTACCTCTTGTTTCCATGTGCTTGACGGTAGGTGAGGCGAGGCTTGGGATGCCAGAGTCCAGTTCCAGGCGAGGAGATACGAGTTAGAGTGGGATTCTCGGGTCATAGGAGCTATGTGATGATGTTTGGATTTATTTGGTTCACTACTTTATTTTGGCATGTTAAAATTTATATTTCAAACATTTGTAACCTATAAATTATTTTGACGATGTTTATGTGAATTTGTGAACCACAAATTATGTATTTACTAATTCCTTTGGTTTGTTACAATTATAATTATTAGTATTAGATGTCGGACCCGGGGCCCCACATTAGGTGGTAGCAGAGCGTAAGATATTTGGGAACAGGGTAGATCGAGTCAATTTGAATTTCTTGATCATGTGATATATTTGCTAGCATTTTCATTGTGCTATGATGTGGAATACATGATTTAAATTGAGATATTATATTGTTGAGCTTTAGTCGAGATTTTTTTTTTGAGATTGTTGAGTCTCGAGAGCCAGAAATGATTGATACAAGATTGAGACTATTGTGATTTTGTGATTTTATATTTGTTTGATCTATTGCATATCAGACATGGCTACTCGAGGTAGAGGTCGTGGTAGACCTAGACAGGACATACCAGTGGCACAAGATCAGGGCAGTGCAACTCATACTCAGATGGATATAACTCCGACTCCGATGGAGATACTGTTAGCCAGATTTCAGTCTTTGCACCCACCGATGTTGAAGGGTACCGAGAATGCATTAGAGTGTTAGAACTGGTTGGAGAATATGGATCAATTATTTGAATCTCTTGAGTATCCAGATGATCGTAGAATCAAATTAGTTGTTCATCAGTTATTAGATGTTGCTATGAGTTGGTGGATCATGACAAAGAAAGCTTTAGAGGGTTGAGGTACGATTGTTACCTAGGATATTTTTAAATCTGATTTTTTCAGCGTTTCTTTCCTACCTCTTACAGGAAAGATAGGGGAGCCGAGTTTGCAAATTTCAAGCAGGGAAATCTGAATATTGAGGACTATGTTTCTAAGTTCTCGAATTTACTGAGATTTGCTCCTCATGTAGCATCCGATGAAGAAGCTAAGGCCGATCATTTCATAAATGGTCTTAATCCTGATATATTTACGCTGGTTAATACTGGAAGGCCTAACACTTTTGTTGAGGCTCTTGATCGAGCCAAGGGAGCTGAAACTGGAATCATTAGGCAGAGAGGTTCTCAATATTCGCAAAGACCCCAACAACCACAGTTCCGACGGCAGTTCAGACAGGGTAATACTGGCGGTAACAGTGGCAACATAAGAGAGCAGTTCAAGGCTAGAGGCAAACAATTTAAGAGGCATGGAAGTAATTTTTCGAGTTCTAGTGGATCGAGACAGACTGGTTCAGTTCAGAGCACTGGTTATTCAGGCCCGACTTGTGGTCATTGTGGTGGTAGACATTATACCGATCAATGTAGAGGAATCTCAGGAGCTTGCCACTTGTGTAACCAAGTGGGACACTATGCTCGAGTGTGTCCTAACCGTGGCAGTGAAATATCACAGATTGGGGGATCATCGAGATAGACACCTCACCAGAATCGTCAGACCCTTACAGTTCATTCTTATCAACAATCAAACCGGTCAGATCAGAACAAACAGAGTGGTAGCCACAGGGTAGGACAGCCACCAAGACAGCAGGCTCGAGTTTTTGCACTCACTGAGGATGAGGTACATAATGCTCCATATAATGTTATTTCAGGTGGTTGTTTTCTCTCAGGTTATCCTTCTTATGTTTTGATGGATACTGGTGCATCACATACTTTCATAGCTGAGCACTTTGTCACATTTCATTCGTTGAATTCTATGCCATTATTGTCTCTACATTATCTATTTCTACTCCATTGGGCAAAGTGATGAGGTCAGTTGAAATGATAAGTGGTTGTGAATTTAGTAATGATGATAATGTCATTGATCTTGATTGTATTGTGTTGGAGATGTCTGATTTTGACTGCATAGTTGGCATTGCCATGTTTACAAGATACAAGGCTATTGTAGATTGTTTTCAGAAGGTTGTTAAGTTTAGGCCTGATATGACAGATCACTGGACATTCTATGGTAAGGGTTCTCGAGCTAAGATTCCTTTGGTATCTGTTTTGTCCATGACTCGTTTTTTTGCAGAAAGGAGCAGAATGTTTCTTAGTTTATGCAATTGATATTTCAAGGTCAGTACCTAAATTGGCAGATATTCCAATTGTTAGTGAATTTTCAAATGTATTTCCAGATGAGATTCCAGGATTTCTTCCAGTCCGAGAGATTGAGTTCAATATTGAGTTGATGCCAGGTACACAGCCTATTTCTAGATCTCCTTAGAGGATGACGCCAATTGAACTGAAGGAACTAAAGGAACAACTTGAAGATTTATTGGCTAAAGGATATATAAGACCAAGTGTTTCACCTTGGGGTGCTCCGGTTTTATTCGTGAAGAAGAAAGATGGGTCTATGAGGCTTTGTGTCGATTATAGACAGTTGAATAAAGCCACAGTAAAGAATAAGTATCCTTTGCCAAGGATTGATGATCTCTTTGACCAGTTGCAGGGTTCTTCAGTATATTCTAAGATTGATTTAAAATCTGGATATCATCAGTTAAGAGTTAGAGAGGTAGATGTGCCTAAGACTGGTTTTCGTACCAGGTATGGGCATTTTGAATTTTTGGTTATGCCTTTTGGGTTGACCAATGCACCTGCGGTATTTATGGATTTGATGAACCGTGTGTTTCAACGGTATATAGATCAATTTGTTGTGATCTTCATTGATGATATTTTTATTCATTCAAAATTTGAAATTGAGCATGCCGAGCACTTGAGAGCTGTTTTGCAAATTTTGAGAACTGAAAAGTTGTATGCTAAATTATCGAATACGAGTTTTGGTTGGATAGAGTGGTTTTCCTTGGACATCTGATTTCAAGTGCAGGTATATCAGTTGATCCGAGTAAAGTTGAGGCAGTCATTAATTGGTCTAGACCGACATCAGTTCCTAAAGTGCGTAGTTTTATGGGTTTGGCAGGATATTATCACAGATTTATTGAAGGGTTTTAACAGATTGCGAGGCCAATTACCCATCTGACACAAAAGAATGCACCATTTATTTGGTCACAGGCATGTGAGGATAGTTTTGTTGAACTTAAGCAGAGATTGACTAGTGCTCCAGTTCTGACTATTCCATCAGGTGTAGGAGGATTTACAGTGCGCACTGATGCTTCACATCAAGGATTGGGTTGTGTATTAATGAAGCATGGCCGTGTGGTTGCCTATGCTTCAAGACAGTTGAAACCACATGAGTCTAGATACCCAGTGCATGACTTGGAACTAGCAGCAGTGGTTTTCGCCTTAAAGATTTGGCGTCACTACTTGTATGGTGAGAAATTTGAGATATTCACTGATCATAAGAGTTTGAAATACCACTTTTCACAAGCAGAGTTGAACATGAGACAAAGGCGTTGGTTAGACTTGTTGAAAAACTATGATTGTGAGATAAAATATTATCCAGGCAAGTAAAATGCAGCAGCCGATGCTTTGAGCAGAAAAGTATGTAATATGTCCTTGATCACTAGCAGTGTATCTGATTTAGTAGAAGAATGTTGTCTTTCTGGTTTGGATTTTGTGGTAGATACTCAACCTGTAAGATTATTTATGATTTTGGCAGAGCCCGAGTTGTTTGTCAAAATTAGAGAGGCCCAAAAGTTATATCAAAGCATTCGAAATCAGTTGAATTTGTCAAATCAGGACATCAATCATAATTTCAGGTCAATAATGAGTGTATTTTGTTTGTGAATAATCGTATTGTAGTTCCTAATATTTCAGAGTTGAGGATACAGATTTTGCGTGATGCTCATTGCAGTAAATTCAGTGTACGCCCTTGAAGTAAAAAGATGTACAATGATTTGAAGAAACAATTTTAGTGGAAAAGAATGAAATCTGACATAGTAGAATTTGTATCCCGTTGTTTGAATTGTCAAGTCTAATTGGGCTCAAAATGTTTGAGACAATTAAAAAGTCCATGGGCCTTGTAAAAGTTACAAGCCCATTAGGTTTTGCATGCTTGGGAGGTGAAGGGTTGTGAATACTTTTTGAATAAAATATTGCATGGCATGCAATTTTTGGATCTAGCTTTTTGCAACCCCAAGACTCAACATTCACTCCTCATTATTGCACTACTTGGCCGAAAATTTCTTCTCATTTCTCTCAAGTTTTTTTTTTTCCTTTTGTTCTTCAATTTGTTGGAGAAACAAAATCTTTTCATTGAAAAATATTCTTGTTTTTCTAGAGCAAAACAAGAAGGGATTTACCTAGCAAGTGGTGGGCCTAATTTTGAAGGAGGAGGAAGCTTGTAGACTTGTCATCTATTCAGGAGCTTTGTTGTTTAACAACAAAGTTGGTGCCATTTATCAACCTCAAGAGGTTGATAGGTAAAACTATTTCTAACACCCTATGTATGACTCATATTTGGTGTTTCATGTATTTTGCTACACAACAATGAGGGGGCCGAAATTTTAAAGAAAAATTGTACTTCCATTGCGTTTTCGGTCTCCCTAAATCGTTCCCTTTCAGCCGCGCGCATGGTTCTGCACTCGGACAGCACGGGGCGCGCGGTAGCGCCGCTTCTGGCGCGGGTGGCGCTGGCGCGCGCGCTGTTCTGCTCTGCGCTAGCGCGCGCTTCTGCACTGCTTCTGGCGTGCGCACAGTTCTGCCCATCTGCGCTAGTGTGTGCTGCTGCTTCTGCACATCTGCGCTAGCGCGTGCTGCTGCACTGCTTCTCTCGGGCCATTTTGCACTCATATGCTTAGTTGTTCGGGATTCCTTCATTATATTATTTGTTGAACTCCACAACTTGCTTGGATATGCTTGATTCATCATTATTGATCTTGAAGGTCTGAAACAACGACACTCTCTAAATCTCCTTCCAATCATTTGCACACGCAGCCAGATTCATATCATACTACCCTTCTTCAAAAATATTTGTCCTCAAATCTTCGCTACCTACACAAAAACGAAGCAAGTTAGTAATAACAAAATTTATATGACCAACATGCTTACCTTCAGGCTCAAGTTTGTAGGTGCTATAGCCCACGTGATCCTTCAATGTTTTGAGCCCAGACTCCATGGTTGTCTTCACTGTCAATGTAACAACCTCAACATACACCCAATGACGAGTGACACAAAATGATAAGATATCATTAACTATCACAAAGATCAGATTTCTCCCCTTCTTAAACCTAGTCAACACCAAAATAATATCCATACACGTGTACGACCATAGCTCACTAGAAATACGATATAACTGATGCACGACATATGAATACACTTGACACGTCATTATCCCGTATGCAATACATGTATGACATTCATGAAAGGGGATCGGTTACGGTGACCGGAAGCGCAACGGAGTTTAAAAATTTTAGTTTTTCATCAAGGAATTTCGGCCACCCCTCTTTTGTGTAGCAAATACAAAAACAAACACATGTCATACATAGTGTGTTAAGAAATGTACCTATCAATCACAAGGATTGATGTATGGCTCCAAATAAGGTGTAAACACCTTAGCTCTTCAATGGTAGAAACTATCTTCAAGCTTCCTTTGAGAACTCCTTGCTCAACTATTAAGCCCACCACCAACTAGGTAGATCCCCTCATGTTTGCACTAGAAAAATATGAGGATTTTTCAAAGAGAAGTACATTTCTTCCTCAACACTTGAAGAACAAAAATGAAGAGAATATTGGAGAGAAAATGCTTGAAAATTTCGGCCATGGTGGTGTGGAGGGAAGAGTCAATGAGTTGTCTTGGTTTGTGAAATAGTAGAGACCAACTTTTGCATGCAAAGCCTTGGTAACCCAAAAAGTTGTCTACAACTCTTCACCTCCCATACAAGCATATATTATATTGTTTTTAACAAATTAAAAACCATGGACTAAATTTAATTATCTCATACATATTTGAGACTAATTAAACATTACTTGAATTTACCCAAGTCCCACTAGTTAAATAATTAATTTAAATTGAGCTCTACAAAACTCAATATAATTTAATTAATTCAACACTTGAATTAATTTAATTATTTGGACTCTACTAGGTCCAATAGTATTTAATAAATTCAACACTTGAATTAATTTAATTTAGTCCATAATAATGCTTATGAAAATCACAATTTTCAATTACATTATTTATTTGGCCAACTTTTAATTTAGGAACACTTCCATAAATTAAAATTTACATTTCTCTCATAGAAGTCATACTTCTATTTTTCTTCCATAAATTAAAATTTACATTTCTCTCATAGAAGTCATACTTCTATTTTTCTTTACGCTTATAAACTCATTTATAAGCCGTTCAACACATTGAACTATTTTCTCCTTTATAGAAGTCATACTTCTAATTTTTCTTTACGCTTATAAACTCCTTTATAAGCCGTTCAACACATTGAACTATTTTTACTTCTCAACGGGATCTATAAAGCTAGTACTTGTGTGGCCCTCAATGGTTCATTGATACAACTAGCCGTGGGTTCATATCTCCTTGTAATTCGGACTAAACATGTCCTTATATGAGCATACCCCAATTGCTCCATTCTTACTTATCAACTCCTTGAAAATAAGAACGTCAGAACTCAAGTCTGATAGTACCCAACCAATCATGTTAAACGCCTAGCAGTATCGCCTACATTATTCCCTAGGTATCAAATGATAGTGTAGTAACCCGATTCATAATTTGAGTTAATTATCGGATTAATTATATTTTCGGTGGGATCGGAAGGACCGAACAAGTTCGGATCGTCCGATGAGTTCGGATCGTCCGATGAGTTCGGATCGTCCGAGCCAGTGTCGGACCGTCCGAGACAGGTGGCTGGACACGTGGAAGGGTTCTGGACACGTGGTAAGGTTCGGATCATCCGATTGGGGTTCGGATCGTCCGAGACAGGTGGCTGTACTCGTGGAAGTCATGCAAGGATCGGATCGTCCGATCAGAGTTCGGACCGTCCGAAGTGTGCCGGATCGGAGCTTCCGAAATGGTTCGGATCGTCCGAACATTGGCTATAAATAGAGGCGCGAGGCTTCATTTGTGACTCGCCAATTCAGAGAGTTCCATAGCATTTCAGTCGTTTCTGTGAGATTCTAGTCTTTTTCCGAGGTTCGGGCACTAGCGGGGAGCTGCTGGTCTTGTAGCGGAGCTGTGCTCTAGTTGGGAGCTAGCGGCATCAGTGGGCTAGCGACGGACGAAGGTTTGGAATTGTATCATTATTATTTCAGGATTATCTAGTTAAGTCTGGTAGATAAGTTTTAGTGATGGTTTTCACTTGATGCATAGGCTTGTTCTAGACCTGAGTAGAGGTGTTGCGTAAGGCTAGGCTTGCTGTGATAGAGGTACGAAAGTACTATCCGAGATATCCTGGTTGAGTATACATTCTTATATGTGTTGCATGATTATGTGGTGCATTGATATATGTCATATGATGCATGCTATTATGTCACGTTTATTACTGCATGTTGCATTTCATGTTGAGCCGTATCTTCTTCGAGATAGCCTTTACTGTTGAGCTGTATCTCTTTCGAGATAAGCTATATATCTTGTGGGACCGCTCAGCCCTGTCTTGTCTTGTGGACGCATGGACACCGAGAGTACACAGTGGCCGACGGGTCGGGAGGGCTTCGGTGGTCCGGGACATTTTAGGTCCACGTCTGTTCTTGCAGTGGATGCAGTGACCCAGAGGTTGGACCGCGCGGCACTATCCACTTGGCGCCTCTAGACTGAGCATTTTGAGATCTTTTGTGACTCCTGTTTCTTGACTACCCTGGTATCATATCATAGCATGTGCATTTCATATAGGTTTGTATACTCATGCTTTTGTACTGGGCGTTCTTATCGCTCACGTCCTCGGTTTTGTTTATCTTGGACACCCCATTTCCACGGGGCAGGCCTCAGGTTGGATGGCTCAGGAGGAGCAGGAGGAGGACATTGAGTAGCTGGTTGGTTTAGTTTTCAGTGTTTCCATATGATTTGATATGATTGTAGCAGATACTTTCAGTTAGTTGAGTATTTTGGATTTCGATTGGGTTGTATAAACTATTGTTGTTAACCATATTTCCGCTGTTATCTCTGATTTTTTATTAATTAAGTTAATTGCATGCTTAGTTCTCAACTAGTAGGTGATTCTGGAACGGGTCACTACATTTATGGTATCAGAGCATGCTTACGATTTTGGGATATAGATTTCTGTTTTGGGATTTTCGTTGACCATTTTATCCCATTCTATCTTGTAGCGATGGCTGACCACTTTGATGACGAGAGTAGTCAGGGGAGTGTAGGTCGTTGGGGCGACCAGGATGATCATAGGCGTCATCGTGAGCATCGTCATCGTCGGGATGGTCCTAGGCGTTTTGATTTGCATCGTTTTATTCAGATGGGGCCTAAGCCTCTAGTCGGTGGAGAGACTCCCGATGATGCTGAGGACTGGTTAGAGCGCATGGAGAGTTGTTTCCGTGCATTTCAGTGCACCGAGGAGCAGAAGATAGAGACCCTTAGCTTTCTTCTCGAGGGCCGTGCGCGCAAGTGGTGGCGATCGACTTCTGCGCCGATAGTCCAGTCCCAGGGTAGGGTGACTTGGGCCGATTTCCGTGCAGCTTTCATGCAGCTGTATTTTCCTCCAGCCCTTCGCCAGGCGAAGACAATTGAGCTCCTGAACCTTAAGCAGGGGAGTATGTCTGTTGATGAGTATCAGCAGAAATTCTTCGAGTTGTTACCCTTCGCTCCTCATATCAGTGGCAGTTCTGAGGCCAAGTATGACCATTTCCTCCAGGGTCTTAACCAGGAGATCTTTGACCGAGTCACTGTCTGTGATAATCCTACTTCTTATGATGGGTTAGTGAACCGGTGTCGCCAGGCAGAGATCAGTCTCCAGCGTGGTAGGGCTATTCTTTCTTCTAGACCTCCGAGTACTTTGAGACCTCGATCTCAGTCGTTCAAGAAATCTGGTTCGTCTTCTTCTGGATCTGGATCTCGATCTAGCGGTGTTTTCCGTTTTGGTAAGAAGAAGGAATCTTGTGCGCATTGTGGGAAGAACCATCCATCGGAGCAATGCCGAGCAGCCGCAGGAGCTTGTTATCAGTGCGGAGAGATGGGGCATATTAAGAAGAATTGTCCTCAGTTGCGAGGTGGAGCAGGATCCAGTTCCGGATCTCAGACGACTGTTCAGCAGAGGAGGCAGGGTCAGGCAGTGGGTAGTTCGAATCTTCGACCTCGTGCCCAAGGTCAGGTGTTTGCGCTGAACCAGGATCAGGCTGCAGATGAGACCGGGAGAGTCATAGCAGGTAATTTTTGTTTATGCGGTATTCCTGCTTTTGTTCTTATAGATACCGGAGCATCTCATTCATTCATTTCTGCACGATTTGTTAAGCGTCATAAGTTACCGTATGTTTCTCTAGACGTTATTCTTTCTGTTTCTACCCCGATGGGTCATTCGGTTTTAGCCAAGCGTCTAGTGATGGGTTGTCCTTTAAATTTTGAGGGTAACGAGTTGACGGCGAATCTTATGATTCTGGAGATGGAAGACTTTGATTGTATTTTGAGTATAGACATTTTGACTACCTACCGAGCTACTGTGGATTGTTACCAGAAGCTTGTTCAGTTCCGTACGACTGAGAGCTCTAGTTGGTTTTTCTATGGTGAGGGAGCGCGACCTCCGATGCCAGTGGTATCTGCTCTGAAAGCCTGTCGTGCTTTAGAGGCGGGCGGGGAAGGCTACCTCATCTATGCGATTGATACGTCCACAGGTAGTGTTGGTATAGAGGATATTCCAGTGGTTTGTGAATTTCCTGATGTTTTTCCAGAGGAGATTCCTGGTTTTCCTCCGGTTAGAGAGGTGGAGTTTGGCATTGAGTTAATGCCAGGGACTGCACCGATTTCTCGTGCCCCTTATCGTCTTGCGCCGTCAGAGATGAGGGAACTGAAGCAGCAATTGCAGGATCTTCTTGATAAAGGTTATATTCGCCCGAGTGTTTCACCTTGGGGAGCTCCAGTTTTGTTTGTCAAGAAGAAGGATGGATCGATGCGATTGTGTATTGATTATCGCCAGCTGAATCGTGTGACGATCAAAAACAAGTATCCATTACCTCGTATCGATGACTTGTTCGATCAGCTTCAGGGTACCTCTGTTTACTCCAAGATTGACTTGCGATCGGGTTATCATCAGATGAGAGTCAGAGATGATGATATTTCCAAGACTGCATTTCGTACTCGTTATGGGCATTACGAGTTTCTAGTTATGCCATTCGGATTGACGAATGCGCCAGCGGTGTTCATGGATCTGATGAACCGAGTCTTTCGTGATTTTCTAAATCAGTTCGTTGTGGTTTTCATCGACGATATCTTGATTTATTCTCACAGTGTGGAGGAGCATGTCCAACACTTGAGGATTGTGTTGCAGATTCTTCGCGAGAAGCAATTGTATGCTAAGCTGAGTAAGTGCGAGTTCTGGATTGATCGTGTAGTATTCCTTGGTCATGTGATTTCCAAGGAAGGAATTTCTGTGGATCCCAGCAAGATTGAAGCAGTGCTGAATTGGTCACGTCCTACGACGGTGGCCGAGATCCGTAGTTTTCTAGGTCTGGCAGGGTATTATCGTCGCTTCATCGTGAATTTCTCCCAGGTAGCTAGACCTTTGACGCAACTTACTCGGAAGGATGTTCCATTTGAGTGGTCATCTGAGTGCGAAGATAGTTTCAGAGAGCTTCGTCGACTTCTGACTTCTGCACCTGTTTTGGCGTTGCCGTCAGGATCTGATGGTTTCAGTGTTTACACCGATGCCTCTTTTCAAGGCTTAGGGTGTGTGTTGACACAGAATGGTCATGTGATCGCTTACGCTTCCAGGCAGCTGAAATCTCACGAGGAGAAGTACCCTATTCATGATCTAGAGTTGGCAGCTATAGTGTTCGCACTGAAGATCTGGCGTCATTACTTGTACGGGGTTAAGTTTGAAATCTTTACTGATCACAAGAGTCTGAAGTATCTGTTCACTCAGGCTGAGTTGAACATGAGACAACGTCGTTGGATGGATCTACTGAAAGATTATGACTGCAAGATCAAGTACCATCCAGGCTCTGCGAATCTCACAACCGATGCTCTTAGTCGTAAGGTGAGAGCCTCTGCACTTCAGACCAGTGCTATGATTAGTACTATTCAGGATTGTTGTTCGTTGGGATTTAACTTCAAACATCGGAAAGGTATGGAGAGCATTCGTGTTGCTACCATTTTATCTGAGCCAGCTTTGTTCGCTCGGATTCGAGATGCTCAGATGTCTGATCTGAAGACTCAGAGATTAGCTCGGTTAGCGGGTGGAGATAGCGGTTTCCATTATCAGTCTAATGGTCTTCTATGTTTGTCTAATCGGGTTGTAGTACCAGAGGATGATAATTTGAGGGAAGAGATCTTGTCTCAGGCTCATCGAAGCAAGTTGAGTGTCCATCCAGGAAGCAATAAGATGTATAAAGACTTGAGGACACGATTTTGGTGGAAAGGGATGAAGCGCAGTGTTTATCAGTTTGTTTCCAAGTGTCTTGTTTGTCAGCAGGTTAAGGCAGAGCACCGTCGACCTGGAGGATTATTGTTGAATCTACCTATTCCTGAATGGAAGTGGGAGCATATCACGATGGATTTCATTACTCACTTGCCATTGTCTTCGAGGAATAGTGATGCTATTTGGGTAGTGGTGGATCGACTCACCAAGTCTGCTCATTTTCTGCCTTATAACCGTGACTTCACTTTCGATCGGATGGCTCGCTTGTACATTCAAGAGATTGTACGTTTGCATGGAGTGCCAGTCAGTATTGTTAGTGACAGGGATCCTCGTTTTACCTCACGATTTTGGGGTAGTTTCCAGTCAGCATTGGGCACTTCACTGAGTCTGAGTACTGCTTATCATCCGGAGACTGACGGTCAATCAGAGAGGACTATCCGTACGCTTGAGGATATGTTGCGAGCCTGTGTTATGGATTTCGGACCCGCTTGGCAGGATCATTTGCCTTTGATTGAGTTCGCGTACAACAACAGCTACCATCGTAGTATTGGTATGGCACCATTTGAGGCGTTGTATGGGCGACGTTGTCGTACTCCATTATTCTGGGATGAAGTTGGGGAACGACATGTTGAGGGACCGGAGTTAGTCCAGCAGGCTATTGATAAAGTTGCAGTAATCAAGAAGCGGATTAAGATTGCCCAGGATCGACAGGCTAGTTATGCGAACACCAAGCGGCGACCTCTTTATTTTCAGCCAGGTGAGAAAGTGTTTCTCCGAGTTTCGCCTTTTCGCAGGATTTTGAGATTTGGTCTCAAGGGTAAGCTATCTCCTAGATTTATTGGTCCTTTTGAGATTCTGGAATGTGTGGGAGATTTGGCTTACAGGTTAGCATTACCTCCGTATCTGTCTGGGATTCATGACGTGTTTCACGTATCCCTTTTGCGACGATATGTGGCAGATGAATCACACATTTTACATCCATCTGAAGTTCAACTTGAATCGGATTTGTCTTACGTGGAGAGACCAGTTCAGATTCTCGATCGCAAAGATAAGGTGTTGCGGAATAAGATCATTCCTCTTGTCTTAGTTCAGTGGCAGCGTAGAGGCACTGAAGAAGCCACTTGGGAGCTAGAGAGTCGTATGCGTTCGGAGCATCCAGAGCTCTTTTGAGTTGTACTGTAGTTGTACTATGGATGTATGTATGTTTTCCGTTGTAATCCAATTATCAGTTGTGTTTGGCAACAATTGAGATGTAATAACAATGTTGTTATTTCAGTTTTGTTCATCCTATAAACTTGATTTCGAGGACGAAATCTTTTAAGGGGGGGAGAATGTAGTAACCCGATTCCTAATTTGAGTTAATTATCGGATTAATTATATTTTCGGTGGGATCGGAAGGACCGAACAAGTTCGGATCGTCCGATGAGTTCGGATCGTCCGATGAGTTCGGATCGTCCGAGCCAGTGTCGGACCGTCCGAGACAGGTGGCTGGACACGTGGAAGGGTTCTGGACACGTGGTAAGGTTCGGATCATCCGATTGGGGTTCGGATCGTCCGAGACAGGTGGCTGTACTCGTGGAAGTCATGCAAGGATCGGATCGTCCGATCAGAGTTCGGACCGTCCGAAGTGTGCCGGATCGGAGCCTCCGAAATGGTTCGGATCGTCCGAACATTGGCTATAAATAGAGGCGCGAGGCTTCATTTGTGACTCGCCAATTCAGAGAGTTCCATAGCATTTCAGTCGTTTCTGTGAGATTCTAGTCTTTTTCCGAGGTTCGGGCACTAGCGGGGAGCTGCTGGTCTTGTAGCGGAGCTGTGCTCTAGTTGGGAGCTAGCGGCATCAGTGGGCTAGCGACGGACGAAGGTTTGGAATTGTATCATTATTATTTCAGGATTATCTAGTTAAGTCTGGTAGATAAGTTTTAGTGATGGTTTTCACTTGATGCATAGGCTTGTTCTAGACCTGAGTAGAGGTGTTGCGTAAGGCTAGGCTTGCTGTGATAGAGGTACAAAAGTACTATCCGAGATATCCTGGTTGAGTATACATTCTTATATGTGTTGCATGATTATGTGGTGCATTGATATATGTCATATGATGCATGCTATTATGTCACGTTTATTACTGCATGTTGCATTTCATGTTGAGCCGTATCTTCTTCGAGATAGCCTTTACTGTTGAGCTGTATCTCTTTCGAGATAAGCTATATATCTTGTGGGACCGCTCAGCCCTGTCTTGTCTTGTGGACGCATGGACACCGAGAGTACACAGTGGCCGACGGGTCGGGAGGGCTTCGGTGGTCCGGGACATTTTAGGTCCACGTCTGTTCTTGCAGTGGATGCAGTGACCCAGAGGTTGGACCGCGCGGCACTATCCACTTGGCGCCTCTAGACTGAGCATTTTGAGATCTTTTGTGACTCCTGTTTCTTGACTACCCTGGTATCATATCATAGCATGTGCATTTCATATAGGTTTGTATACTCATGCTTTTGTACTGGGCGTTCTTATCGCTCACGTCCTCGGTTTTGTTTATCTTGGACACCCCATTTCCACGGGGCAGGCCTCAGGTTGGATGGCTCAGGAGGAGCAGGAGGAGGACATTGAGTAGCTGGTTGGTTTAGTTTTCAGTGTTTCCATATGATTTGATATGATTGTAGCAGATACTTTCAGTTAGTTGAGTATTTTGGATTTCGATTGGGTTGTATAAACTATTGTTGTTAACCATATTTCCGCTGTTATCTCTGATTTTTTATTAATTAAGTTAATTGCATGCTTAGTTCTCAACTAGTAGGTGATTCTGGAACGGGTCACTACAGATAGTGCCTGCAAGAACCATTCAATTATGGTTAGCGTACAGTACGGTCCCTTCAACTCATATATCCCGACCGATTTGACAACCATTGGTTTATCGAGAGTTGTCAATGAATCGATACTATGTGTCATGTCGTAGTTGCATCGATGGTGTAATCTATGAAACCCCTTTCATAATTACCACCATACTCTGATCAGAGATTTCAACCTACATACTCATGAGAACACATAGGATATCCATACCCGAAGGTAAGCGGTGAATCCCCGACCATAGACAATAAAACTAAACTGATGTATCAGTTGATGTGTTGAGTCTAAAAGGGGAGATTGCTGAGCTCAATGCTGAAAGAAGCATGAATCAATCAATGATTAAGAAGTTGATGCTTGAAAATTCAAAGCAAACTGAGCTTATTCAGGCTTGCAACAATTCATTTGTTGCATTAACTGATATACAGAACTCACAGAAATCAGTTACTGATAAAACTGGTTTAGGGTTCAGTAACCGAAATGAAATGTCTTCCAATGATACTCGACCAAAACTGAATGTGGATAAATGGAAATACATTCACTTTGTCAAATCAGTTGTGGTACAAGAACAAACAAAGCTAAGTAAACTGGTTGAACAGCCTACTAAAAGTACGAACAAGGCTAAAAGATATGGTATTAGTTATAGCCCAAAAGTTTTAACTGACTCACGCAGTCAGTCGTCAAAATATTCAGCAGAATTATTCAAATGGCTACTCCAATTACTGTAACAACATGCCAGTTCAGAAAAGATATCGGATGAACAATCAATTGAACAAAGCCAAATCACATGTTGTTTCATCTGCACACCACACACCAAGCACACACAAATCGGGAAAGACCATCTGGAATACAACAACTGGACAGCCAGTTAGATTGATCCAAGTCTGGGTTCCTAAAGGACTAATCAATTTTGGACCCAAATATAAAATGGTACTTGTAATAGCCGAGCCCGGTGTACGGTACGGTTTAAGTTTTTGTATGTTATGGATTTATTGATTAAGTTTAAGATTAGTTGTGATGTTAAGAGTTGTGATTATGGATCATAGTATTGTTGGTTATTATTGTCTTGAGGTGTGGTTGATATTGTTAGTTGATGGTAGTTGCGTCGTTTCAGTGTTTTGGTTCGATTTTGGTTGCCTTAGATTTTGTCTTGGCCGTGACCAGACCGCACCCGCGCTCAGTGTAAGGACCGCACCCGCGGTCGTAATTCTTGGATTTTGGTGTTTTTCCCGTAGTGACACCGCACCCACAGTAAAGAGGACACCGCACCCGCGGTGATTGCAGGACCGCACCCGCGGTCGTCGATTTCAGAATTTTTGGTGGAGTGCCGTGAGCTTACCACACCCCCGGTACAAGAGTAGCGCACCCGCGGTCGCGCATTTTCGTGATTTTTAAGTGCTTTTTGGGGTGGTTGACTTCACTTTACTCTTTCCTTTCTCCTTCTTTTCGATATTTCTCTCTAGAGGCTAGGGTTTTCTCATTTTCTTTCACTTCCTATCTTTGATTCAAGCTTTTAGTTGGTGATTGGAGTTGAGATTGCAGTTCTTCTTGGTTCTAAGAAGCTAAGGTAAGCTTTTGGTTGTATTATTTCTTTGTTTTGGTGAAGAGATGATGTGGGTTTGTTTTATGAGTTGGTTTAATGGATTATTTGACTTGGGTTCTTGGATATTGAGTTGATGATGGTTCTATTTATGGAATATTGTTGTAGGTGGTGTGCCAAGGAGTTAGATTCAAGGTTTCTAGTGGTTGTAAGTGGAATTTCATCCCTTGTGCTCACATGATATTATATGTATTGTGTTTCAAAGGTTTTAATGCGTTATTCCCTTAATTTGATTCATTATTATGTATTGATACCTTTGTGGTATATTGTGGAGGCAATTGATGTCTCAATATTGAAAAGGGAA
The DNA here is from genome assembly GCF_022965805.1 of Primulina eburnea. Lineage (NCBI taxonomy): Eukaryota > Viridiplantae > Streptophyta > Magnoliopsida > Lamiales > Gesneriaceae > Primulina > Primulina eburnea. The sequence goes on from NC_133108.1 coordinate 16,826,428, forward strand.
TACAAAAGAGTAAGTGATTGCAAAGTGTTTGGTTAAATGCCAAAGAGAAAAAGTTTAAATGTTTTATGGATTGATAGATACATAGTCAGAGATTGCATGCAATTAGTTGATCAACGACCATTGGCTTATATCCCTCAGAGTTGTCGATTTATATCGATGGGATACGAGCACCACAGACAGAGTTACTATTGATATCAATCCATTATAGTAAAGAGAAATACCATCTCATTGTTATTGCTATTGATATGTTATTTATGTTTCATAGAGTGATGGTATTCAATGTTTTAAAGCCATGTTTTACAGAGTATGCTATGTTCATTGCTATGTAAGAGTTCCACTTGCTGAGTTTTATACTCATTTCAGTTATTTCATGTGATGCAGATAAGAGCGACGGACCAGGACGTTGACTGTGGATTGGAGTCATATGTATACGAAGATTGGAAGAGCAAAGAAATGATATTCAGTTACCAACTGAAATAGCTCCAACTGAAACTGAAAACATTCAGTTGCCCACTGAAGATATTACTGATACAGAAGACACAAACGCTGAACTCAGATGGAAGAAATCACATCCTCCAGAATTGATGATAGGTAATCCATCTGATCCGGTAAGAAGAAGAAATCAAATGCTCAATTAATTTATTAATTCAGATTTTGTATTGCAATTGGAACCGAAGAAAACTGATGAAGCTCTTGTTGATCCAAACTGGACAAATGCAATGCAAGAGGAGCTGAATCAGTTTACCCATAACAATCTGGAACTTATTTCCAAGACCCATTTCAAAAATTGTTATATGTACAAAATGGGTGTACAGGAATAAACTGAACGAAGATGATTCAGTTGTGAGCAACAAGGCGAGACTAGTAGCTCAAGGATATAGGCAAGAAGAAGGAATCGATTATGATGAAACATATGCACCAGTTGCAAAACTGGAAGCTATCAGAATATTCCTTGCCTACGCATCATTCAAGAACCTCAAAGTCTACCAGATGGATGTAAAGAGTGCATTCTAAATGGCCAGTTGCAAGAGGAAGTCTATGTTGAACAACCTGTCAATCATCATTTTCCTGATCATGTCTACCATTTGAACAAAGCCTTATATGGTCTTAAAAAAGCTCCAAGAGCTCGGTATGAAACTCTTTAAAAATTTCTAATTGATCACGATTTTTCTGTTGGATCAGTTGATAAGACATTGTTCAAATTTTCAAAGAATGATCACATTTTACTCGTTTAAATTTATGTTGATGACATCATGTTTGGGTCAACTAACCCCAAATTATGCGAGAAATTTGCTAAGTTGATGTATGAGAAATTTGAAATGAGCATGATGGGTGAAGTGACATTCTTTCTTTGACTACAAGTGTAGAAACTGGAGACATGTACTTTTATTAGTCAAACTAAATACACGAAGGAGTTGCTGAAGAAATTTGGCATGGAATCGTGTTCAGCTGCATGTACTCCCATGAGCTCATCAGTAAAACTGGACACTGATCAAGGGGGAATATCAGTTGAGAAGACACTTTACAGAGGGTTAATAGGTTCTTTATTATACCTAACTGCTAGTCGTCCTGATATTGTATTTGCTGTTTGTATGTGTGCTAGATTTCAGGCAAATCATATGCAAGCACATTTTTCAGCTGCCAAGCGTATTTTAAAATATCTTAAGGGCACATGTTAGGTTATGGTATTCTAAAGATTCATCTTTCAATTTATTTGGATATTCAGATGCAGATTAAGTAGGATGTAAGCTTGATCGTAAAAGTACTAGTGGATCATGTCAGTTTCTAGGAGACAGACTGATCTCTTGGTTCGGTAAGAAGCAAACATCCATAGCAACATCCACAACTGAAGCAAAATATCTTGCTGCTGGAAGCTGCTGTGCTCAACTGCTCTTGGTTCAGCAAAAAATGAGAGATTATGGAGTTGACGCTAAAGAATCGCCCATATTCTGTGACAATACAAGCACGATTGCTATTGCTTACAATCCAGTTCTTCACTTCAGGACCAAGCACATAGATTTCAGGCATCACTTCATCAGAGATGATGCCTTGAAGAAGGACATCAGACTGGAATCTGTCTCAACTGAGCAGCAAGTAGCCGATATCTTCACCAAACCATTGTCCAAGACTATGTTTTTTCATTTTCGCAATATACTTGGATTACTTGATTTATCCTAATCAGTTTTGCTGTTGATATATCAGTTGGTAATTAATTTGTGTCATCCATCAGTTCCTTTGTCAGTTACTGTTCATTCAGTTCGTTCTTTTGTCCATTTGAATTTCAACTGATGTCAGTTAATCATTTGTATGTTAATCATTTGTAAATTATTATGTTCAGTTTATAAATTACTTATCAACCTATACTCTCCAGGATATTTCTTTCCTTGTGCAGCATCAGCTAGTAGACGTAGTCATCTTCAAAGATGTCCACCGACGCAGCAACGTGCAAGCGCTCCATATATTTCTCCAGTTTTGCCACCAGTCTTAGAGTGGTAGCCATCTCACAATCCTGAAGAAACTGGAGTCCTTGCAGCTCCTCCCGGTAGCGAAGGGTTTTATGGAAGACTTCATCTTCCATCTAAACTTTTCGCTTTTCCAGAGCTGAGCTCATGAAGTCTTCCGCCATGTCTGGAGTCTTTGAGCTACCTGCACATGCCATTCTAGCTGCTGAATATTATTTGCTCATATGTTTGAGACTTACTGAGCTACTATTATTTATAGCACATGGTCAAGGAAGATGAAAGGACAAAGTCATTACGGAAGACGATTAACCTTCTAAGCATAAGATTTAATTTGATTCGTCTTGATTAAATTTTCGTAACCTTTATATGCATTTATTAAGGGGCAATATTGGTTTAAAATATTAACTGAGAAGACAGAAGTTAGTAAATCTTCAACTGAAAAGACACAGTTTCACAACTGATCGTTCAGCTGATTATTTCACTAATCTTCTCACATAAGTTAACAAATTAGCCATTTTTTTTATTCCAAATTTAGTGACATGACTAATTATCAAAGCATTAAATACTATCTTTTAGCAAATGATAAGTTGAAACGTGGACCCTTTTAATCCATGTATTTTTCAACACGATTTTACCACACGTACACACGTATACACATCTTTTATTCAGAATTTCCTAGACTGACACGTGTCCAATAATTCGAACAGTCATGTACATTAGTACTTTACCCGCTTCATTTCAGTTCTTCTTCCTTACGCTTACCAAAAATTCTCAGAGCAAAAGCAAATTCAAGCTTTCTATTTCGCAGGAAATCATTCAGTTCTAATGGCAAATCAAATTCCCGCACACATGTTGAATGATATGGCTATCAACTTTGGATCAGTTCTATCAATCGGAGAAGCCGATGTCAAAAACGTATTTATGAAGCTAGAATCAGCTGGGCTGAGGACATTTTTGGGGCAATCTTCATAGGAGATCTACACAAAGAAACTTCAAGACTTCTACTCCAATGGAAATATCAATTCTGATGGAAGCATCATATCTATTGTCAATGGTCAGTTGTTGACCATTTCTGAAGATTCTTTTGGAGAGATGTTCTTATTGCCTTCTGATGGGCTACCACATCTTGCTGAAGTCAAAGCATCTGATGTCGAAGAGATGCAATCCCTACTCTCTGCTGATGGACGGAAAATCAAATTTTCCGATCCAAAGAAGGAACTGAAGCATGAAGTTCAGTTGCTGACTGATATTGTAGACAATGGGCTATTGGCGAAGGCAGGATCTTTTGCTTCTCTTACTTTGGAGAAATTTCAAGCCATTACAGTTATCATGGCTGGACGAAGACTAAACTGAAAGCACCTTATCTTAAATATCCTGAAGAATATGTTCTAGTCCACCAAGCAGTCCAAAGGATTTGCAGTTCAATTGAGCTACTTGATGAAAGTCAAAGGGTTGTTGGCTGATGATTCAGAGAGATCATCAAAATTCAAAGTTTTCAATACCAAAATTGTTCAGCCACCAAGACAAACTGGACATCTCTCCTGATCAGTTTGTTAAGATCAAAAAGGAGATTGGGACTCAACAGGCTGCTCCCAAGTCAGTTAAAAAGGCCAAGACTCTGGCACAACTAAAGACTACCAAGAGAAAACTGATCGTCAGTGGATCAGATTCTGAGGAAACACCCTTTCGGTTGATTACAAAGAAGTAAAAGACTCAGAAGACAAAGCCAGTGGCTAAGTTGGCATCTATCCCAGCTGAGAGATTGAAGCCATCAGATGCTCAACAACCTATTCAGGCTATTCCTTTGAAAGCTATTCCAGCTGGTAAGAAGAAGCATTCAGCTAAAGTTGCATCTCCTTTAATCAATATCAAACTACCTGCAATTCTTGCTCCTGCTCGTCCAAAAGGAATCATAATTCAAGAACGAGTGGACTCTACTCACTCAGAACTGAACATTCAACATATTCTTTCTAATGAGAAAGGAAAGGGCAAGTTGATTGAAGAGCACAGGCCATCAAATGCCATTCAGACTCACATTAACCTCAAGCAATTGCCTCGTCCACCAACTCGCCGAGCCCCAAGCAATTGCCTCGCCCCATCCTCGCCGAGCCCACGCCAGTCTCGTCCACCAACTCGCCGTCCGCCCAACGCGCACGCTCTCCCTCGCCGAGTGGCTTCTCCTCGCCTGCCAGACGCTCGCCCTCACCGCGCGTCGCCCCTGCCGACCCGCACTGCTGTGCGCGCCCATGCGCCTACACATTCGCCCCTGCCGAGCTCGCTCGACCCCCACGCTCGCCCGAGCTCACGCCCGCCCGAGTTCCCTGCTCGCCCTTCTCACACTCGCCTGTGCGACCGAGCACAGCACTCGTCCCCGGGACCACGCTCGCCCGACCGTCCACACTCGCCCGAGCGCCTAAGCACCCCACGCGACCACGCTCGCCCGAGATCCTCAGCACCCCGCGCGCCCACGCTCGCCCGAGCTAACGCCTGCCAAGTGCCCTGCTCGCCCCTCTCACGCTCGCCCGAGCGCCCGAGCACACCACTCGCCCGCGCTCCCAGGCTCGCCCGAGCGCCTCAGCACCCCGTGCGCCCATGCTCGCCCGACCGCCTAAGCACCCCGCACGCCCAAGCGCCTCAGCACCCCGCGCACCCATGCTCGCCCGAGCGTGCATCAAACTTGTGCTCGTCACCGGCTCATCCTTGATGTTTTTTGAGTATTCTTTCACGTCTCTTCCGGGTCAGTTCTCTCCTTTTGCTGTTTGATTATCCATAACCCTTATGTCTTCTTCTGATTTCGAGTCTAGCTCCTCGAGCGATTTTGAGAGATCTGGTTGGTCTAGCGAGTCTAGCAAGTCTAGCAGGTCCCGAGTCTAGTTAGGGTAGGACTTCCCTAGCTGATCCTGATTTTACCCTTGATCCTCCTGAGGAGGAAGTCACCACTCATAGTCGTCCGGGTAAGGAAGTTCGTCACGTGATTCAACAGATGAATATATCTGAGGCCGATAACTTATGTTACGGTCATTTTTCATCCCAAATCCCTCCTGGTAATGAGTCAAAACTTAGGACTTTGTGGCACATTCCTTCCTCCCACCAGATCATCATTCCTAGCCCAGAGGACCGGCCCTATCTAGCCCCCAAGGGCTATTATACCTTCTTTCAGCATCATTTTGATGCAGGTCTCCGTTTCCGTTTGTGCGATTTCTTCCAAGAATTAAGCAAGTACTACCAGGTGCATTTAGGTTTACTCACGCCCAACGATTTCTGTTTAATAAGTTGTTCGCTGTGTTACTCAGGGCCCTAGACCTCCCTCTAAATTGCACCACTTTCTCCTACTTCTTAGTTCTTTCCAGATCAAAAGATGGACCTTTTTATGTAACCTTCCGATCTAGCAACAAACTTTTTGACAGGGCCCCCAGTCACGTGAAGGACTAGAAAAAATATTACCTCTTTGTCCGGCCTCCTTAAGAATTAACTTTTTTCACGGATTGGTATCCTACCTTCACCAAGCCCGATCTTTCCAAGGGTTACAAGAAAGATAAGAAGTACCTGCGGATAATGAGTGTACTAGGAGACCGATGCTTTAACATTCCCAAACTTCTATCCGAAGATCTTCTGTGTCACGTCGGGTTAAGTCCCGCGAACATTAAGCTGAAGGAGAACGCTGGTAGATACATCTCATTTTTCATGTTTCTCGTCTCCCTTTTTTTTATTATGTTACTTGATAACATTCTTACCTGGTTCACTTTTCTGGTTGCAGATACTAGAGTCATTAACGCGATATTTCTCTGTGAACTTTCCAAGAAGAAGGCCGAGGGTTCCTCATCAGCACCCCAAAAGTCAGTTATTCCGGCAGTGTAATGCCCAAGATTTTGTATCATGTTAATCTGAGATTATTGATTTTTAGTGGACACGATTATAACCCGGACCATTTTGAGATTAATTTGAGAAGACTAAATTGTTGGGCGAAGATGGCGCGCCCGGGCGGAAGTTTTTAACCGCCCGAGCGCGAGTGCCTAGTGGAAGAGGGCCGAGAGTTACTCGCCCGGGCGGAAGTTTGTGCTCGCCCGAGCGAGACTGAATCGCGCAGAAGGGCCGAGAGTTGCTCGCCCGGGCGGAAATTTATGTCCGCCCGAGCGAGAGACGTGTTGAGCCAAGATCGAGCCACTCGTCCTGATGCATGTTATGGATATATATATATATATATATATATATACATGCGAAATTTCCTCAGAATCTCAGAGGAAAAGAACGAAAGTTTCCGGGGAGAAATCACGTTCAATTTGATTATGCGAAATCCGTCCGTTAGATTTTAAATTCGACTTCGGTACTGAGTTCCTAGCAACGTAGGCTACAACTGGACGTAAGTTTTGCTACGTTTTGACATGCTTTGATATTTTGCTGTTGTCAGAATTGAATGGAATTCATATATGATGTTCTTGATATGTTAGACATCGTATAATCGAAGTCAGATTGAGAAACGGACTGATTATGGAATTGTTATGAATTTTTAGGGTATATTGAGTTATACCGGACAGATTTGAATTGTGATTGGATTATAGATTGTACTGGAAATGGGTTATGGATTGTAACTATTATCTGGTGATGTTGTATGGACGGGGATACTGAAATTGTACCATTATACCGTTGATTTTGAATTAAATCCAGATTGATCAGATTGTTATTGATTCGAGTGGTATATTGACATAAGATTATTGATGTTGTCATTACCAGACGGACTGTGAATTCAGGACTTCGACTGAGCCAGACACCGAAGAAAGAAAGGTATAAGTCAATGTGGTATTGGGAGATGGACTTGAGTCGGTTTAGACTTGGGTTTCCCTAAATCACATACTTTATTTTATTGCATGGATATTTGCATTACATTGATTAATGTACTTGTTCTCTTGAATTTAGATGACAGGTATTAGACGAGTTATCTTGTGACAGAAGTGCCGGATAGTGGTGGTATCGCCACGGCACATTGCACGATGTCACAAGATAGGAATGCTAGCGATAGAGCTACAGTCCATGACGGTTAGGTCAGGACACTGGATGTATGGTTATATCGAGTAATAGAATCTATTACGGAATTCGATATAGGAACACCATATTTGGTTATATCGAGTAAAGGGGTTGGAATTCTTCTATTACGGAATTCGATATAGGAATACCGGGGCACTGGTTATATCGAGTAATAGAGATTATGGTTCCATCCTTTACGGAATTCGATATAGGAATACCACATCTGGAAACCGGGATCCCTAGACTAGGATTGAGTCTAGTCTGAATTGTAGATCTACGAGTATTGTCGACAGCATGATATTGATTATGTTTCAGATTTGTTACATATTCTGTTACCTGATTACATGCTTTATATTTGTTTATATGATTGCATGTTTCGTTGATTTATACTGGGATTTATTCTCACCGGAGTTATCCGGCTGTTGTCTTGTCTGTATGTGTACTTGACAACAGGTGGGACAAGTCCAGGGTCGAGGAGATGAAGAGCTAGATCGTGATTAGAGTGGTGGCACCGGACTTGTACTAGTTGTAGGGTTAAACACTTGACTTTAGTTTTAAACCCTAGCTTGAATAAATGTTGAAATACAGGATTTGTATTTTATATACTGATATGTATATATGTTGTATGTCACTACGTTCCGCATTTTAAAAAAAAATTTAGACCCTGTTTTATAATTGATTAATTAGTCCCAAAGATGATTAAGAACTTGATTAGCGTCCGGGTCCCCACAACAGGTGGTATCAGAGCGATAGGTTCCTTGAGATTGAGATAGGAGCTAGTGAGCGGGGTAGAATGAGATTTTCTTTCCTTGCTTTTGATTGCTAACATGTTTATATCTTTAATACATGTTACCTGACTTATCTGCTATTGATATGGTATTGTGTATTATTGGAATGGATCAGCTGTAAGATGATCCAGGGAGGCTTGAAACAGGATTATTGTTGGAACTGCTAACCCTTTTGGTTATCAGATATGCCTCCGAGGAGAATGCCAGAACAGGGGAGTACCTCGAATCCTCCCATGGATGTGACACCTACAGCAATGGAGAAATTGCTGAAAAGATTCCAGTCATTTCATCCACCGACTTTGAAAGGAACGGAGAACTCCGTGGAATGTGAAAGTTGGTTGGACGACATTGAATCACTGTTTGACTCTTTGGAGTATACGGAGGAAAAGAGGGTGAAACTGATAATACACCAGTTGCATGACGTTGCTAAACACTGGTGGATTACGACTAGAAGGGCATTGGAACAGAGAGGTACGACCATTACCTGGAATGTGTTTAAGACTGAATTCTATCTACGGTTCTTTCCAGTTTCTTATAAGAAGGACAAGGGAGCCGAGTTTGCAAACCTGAAACAAGGCCAGTTGAACATTGAGGATTATGTGGCTAAGTTTTCGACAGTGCTCCGATTTGCTCCCCATGTAGCTGAACATGATGAGGCCGTAGCAGATCAGTTCATAAATGGCCTAAATCCTGAGATTTTTACGCTGGTAAATACTGGGAGGCCCAACAACTTCACCGATGCCCTGAACAGAGCCAAGGGAGCCGAGGCAGGCTTGATGAGGCAGAGAGAGGCTTCATTTGTGCTTCCAGCACCGGGACAGCAACAACCACCTCCTCGATTTGAAGGTGGCAGCAGCAGTAGTACCGGGAAGAAGGATTTCTTGAAGGCTAGAGGGAAGCAATTCAAGAAATCAGGGACTACCTCGTCCAGTTCGAGTGGCTCTAGACAGACCGGTCAGAGCCAGAGCTATGCAGGACCGTACTGTGGTACCTGTGGAGGGAGGCATTCCACAGATCAGTGCCGAGGAGTAGTTGGCAGCTGTCGTATCTGTAGACAGCAAGGGCACTTTGCTCGAGTGTGTCCCCAGAGGAGTGCCCAGGGATCACAGGCAGCTGAGTCATCGGGATCCGTGGCTCAGGCAGGGAGACGATCTTCTGCCGTTCATTCCTTTTAGCCAGCACCGTCTACTCTGTCACAGCAGAGGCCAGGAGGGGGCCAGATCGTGAGCCAGCCTCCGAGACAGCAGGCCAGAGTTTTTGCTTTGACCGAGGAGCAGGCACAGGATGCACCCGATGATGTAGTTGCAGGTAACTGTTTTATTTCTGGTTATCCTGCTTATGTATTGATTGATACTGGTGCATCACATACTTTTAGGTCTGAGCGATTTGCTTTAATGCATTCTTTGCCTATTGAGTCATTGTCTGCAGTAGTGTCTGTCACGTCTCCGTTAGGGACATGATTGATATCAGTGAAATCTGTTAAATCGTGTATACTGCAGTACGATGGGCATACGATTGAATTAGACTGTATTGTGCTTGGTTTATCCGATTTTGATTGTATTGTCGGCATCGACATGTTGACCAAGTACCGAGCTACAGTCGATTGTTTCCACAAGATAGTTCGATTCAGACCTGAGATGGCTGAGGAGTGGAAATTTTATGGTAAGGGTTCTAGAGCTAGAATTCCTTTGATATCTGCAATGAATATGACTCGATTATTGCATGACTCGATTATTGCAGAAGGGAGCGGATGGATTCCTGGTATATTCAGTTGATTTACTGAAGACGAGCCCATCATTGGCGGATTTGCCAGTGGTGTGTGAATTTGCTGATGTCTTTCCAGATGAGATTCCTGGATTGCCTCCGATTCGAGAGATAGACTTCAGCATTGAGTTAATGCCAGGAACAGTCCCGATTTCGAGAGCTCCTTACAGGATGGCACCGATCGAGTTGAAAGAGTTGAAAGAACAGTTGGAGGATTTATTGGCCAAGGGTTACATTAGACCTAGTGTATCTCCTTGGGGTGCTCCAGTACTGTTTGTGAGAAAGAAGGATGGGTCGATGAGACTTTGTATCGACTACAGGCAACTGAACAAGGCAACGGTAAAGAATAAATACCCCTTGCCTCGTATTGATGATTTATTTGACCAGTTGCAGGGTTCATCGGTATATTCCAAGATCAACTTGAGATCTGGATACCATCAATTGAGAGTCAGGGATTCTGATATCTCAAAGACAACATTCAGAACCAGGTATGGACACTATGAGTTTATTGTCATGCCTTTTGGTTTGACGAATGCACCTGCGGTATTTATGGGATTGATGAACCGCGTATTTCAGAAATACTTGGATGATTTTGTTATCATATTCATTGATGATATACTGATTTATTCGAAGAATATGATTGAGCATGCTAATCATCTGAGGATGGTGTTGAGAATTTTGAGGGCAGAGAAATTGTATGCTAAATTGTCGAAATGCGAGTTTTGGCTGAAACAGGTTGTGTTTTTGGGTCACATTATATCGGGAGATGGTATATCAGTTGATCCCAGTAAGGTTGAGGCCGTGATTTCTTGGCCGAGACCTACATCTGTGCCGGAAATTCGCAGTTTTATGGGTTTGGCAGGATATTATCGTCGATTCATTAAATATTTTTCAAGTATTGCCAAACCGATTACGCAGTTGACTCAGAAGAATGCTCCGTTTAATTGGTCTGAGGAATGTGAGACCAGTTTTCTTGAGTTAAAGAAGAGATTGACTAGTGCGCCTGTGTTGACGATTCCTTCAGGTACTGGTGATTTTGTGGTTTATTGTGATGCATCTCATAGAGGGTTGGGATGTATACTGATGCAGCGAGGGCATGTCATTGCCTATGCCTCTAGACAATTGAAACCACATGAGATCCGTTACCCAATTCACGATCTCGAATTGGCAGCCATTGTCTTTGCATTAAAGATATGGCGACATTATCTGTACGGTGAAAAATTTGAGATATATTCTGATCACAAAAGCTTGAAATATCTGTTTTCGCAATCAGAGCTGAATATGAGACAGCGAAGATGGCTGGATTTATTGAAAGACTTTGATTGTGAGATTAAATATTATCCAGGGAAGTCCAATGCAGCAGCAGATGCGTTGAGTCGAAAGGTATGTGCACTATCCTTATCGACGATTGGTGTATCGAATTTGATTGAAGACTGCTGTTTGTCTGGATTAATATTTGAGACAGATCGTCAGCCTCTGAGATTGTGTGCTGTTCGAGCTGAACCAGAGTTGCTTTTGGAAATTAAAACAGCTCAGAAAGTTGATCAGAATGTACAGAATTCGATTGCGATGGTTAGATCTGGACATCAATCGGAATATCAGGTTCGTGACAATGTCTTGTATGTGAATAATCGTCTTGTTGTGCCAAATGTTTCAGATTTGAGACAGCGGATATTGACAGAAGCGCACAACAGTCGTTTTAGCATTCATCCTGGTGGCAGGAAAATGTATAATGATTTAAAGACACAGTATTGGTGGAAACAAATGAAATCTGATGTGACTGAATTTGTAGCCAAGTGTCTGAATTGCCAACAGGTGAAGGCTGAAAGAAAGAAACCAGAAGGATTGTTACAGAGTTTGTCCATTCCTGAATGGAAATGGGATCACATTTCCATGGATTTTGTGACACAGTTGCCGAGATCCTCCCGAGGTTGTGATGCGATTTGGGTCGTGATTGATCGATTGACCAAATCTGCATGTTTTATTCCATACAAGATGACCTATAGATATGATCAGATGGCCGATATCTATGTCCGAGAAGTGATTAGATTGCATGGAGTGCCGAAGTCGATTGTTTCAGACCGTGATTCTCGGTTCACTTCGCACTTTTGGCAGAGTTTGCAGCAAGCTCTAGGTACGAAGTTACATCTGAGTACCGCATATCATCCACAGACCGATGGACAGTCAGAGCGGACTATCCAGACCCTGGAAGATATGTTGAGAGCGGTGGTACTTGATTTTAGTACTAATTGGCAAGAGGCATTGCCTCTTTGTGAGTTTTCGTACAACAATAGCTATCAGACTAGTATTGAGATGGCTCCATTCGAAGCGTTGTACGGAAAGAAGTGTCGATCCCCATTGTATTGGGATGATATCTCTGAAGTTCCTGAGACTGGACCTGACATGATCAGAGATATGACCGATAAAGTGAAATTAATTCAGAAGAAAATGAAGGCAGCTCAGGACAGACAAGCCAAGTATGCCAACATCAGACGACGACCGTTGGTTTTTGAGGCTGGAGACCGAGTATTCCTGAAGATTTCTCCTTTCAGAGGTGTTGTCAGATTTGGCAAGAAAGGGAAATTGTCTCCACGATATGTAGGTCCTTATGAAATTCTCGAGAAGATAGGAGATCGTGCCTATCGACTAGCATTGCCGCCTTCATTATCTGGAATACATGATGTTTTTCATGTATCAATGCTGCGGAAATATCTCCCTGATGATTCTCACGTGATTCAACCAGACGTGACTGAGCTGGATGAGACATTGAGTTATGTCGAGAAACCGATCCGGATTATAGATCGTAAAGAAAAACAGCTCAGAACAAAGACGATTCCTCTTGTGAAAGTACAATGGACTCGTCATGGGGTTGAAGAAGCTACTTGGGAGACTGAATCTGACATGAGACAGGAATTTCCAGCATTGTTTCACTGAGGTAAATTTTGATACAGTGTTTGTATACATACTCCTTATTAATACGATTGACAGTTTGTGATTTCGAGGACGAAATCGTATCTTAGGGGGGGAGAAATGTAATGCCCAAGATTTTGTATCATGTTAATCTGAGATTATTTATTTTTAGTGGACACGATTATAACCCGGACCATTTTGAGATTAATTTGAGAAGACTAAATTGTTGGGCGAAGATGGCGCGCCCGGGCGGAAGTTTTTAACCGCCCGAGCGCGAGTGCCTAGTGGAAGAGGGCCGAGAGTTACTCGCCCGGGCGGAAGTTTGTGCTCGCCCGAGCGAGACTGAATCGCACAGAAGGGCCGAGAGTTGCTCGCCCGGGCGGAAATTTATGTCCGCCCGAGCGAGAGACGTGTTGAGCCAAGATCGAGCCACTCGTCCTGATGCATGTTATGGATATATATATATATATATATATATATATATATATATATATATATACATGCGAAATTTCCTCAGAATCTCAGAGGAAAAGAACGAAAGTTTCCGGGGAGAAATCACGTTCAATTTGATTATGCGAAATCCGTCCGTTAGATTTTAAATTCGACTTCGATACTGAGTTCCTAGCAACGTAGGCTACAACTGGACGTAAGTTTTGCTACGTTTTGACATGCTTTGATATTTTGCTGTTGTCAGAATTGAATGGAATTCATATATGATGTTCTTGATATGTTAGACATCGTATAATCGAAGTCAGATTGAGAAACGGACTGATTATGGAATTGTTATGAATTTTTAGGGTATATTGAGTTATACCGGACAGATTTGAATTGTGATTGGATTATAGATTGTACTGGATATGGGTTATGGATTGTAACTATTATCTGGTGATGTTGTATGGACGGGGATACTGAAATTGTACCATTATACCGTTGATTTTGAATTAAATCCAGATTGATCAGATTGTTATTGATTCGAGTGGTATATTGACATAAGATTATTGATGTTGTCATTACCAGACGGACTGTGAATTCAGGACTTCGACTGAGCCAGACACCGAAGAAAGAAAGGTATAAGTCAATGTGGTATTGGGAGATGGACTTGAATCGGTTTAGACTTGGGTTTCCCTAAATCACATACTTTATTTTATTGCATGGATATTTGCATTACATTGATTAATGTACTTGTTCTCTTGAATTTAGATGGCAGGTATTAGACGAGTTATCTTGTGACAGAAGTGCCGGATAGTGATGGTATCGCCACGGCACATTGCACGATGTCACAAGATAGGAATGCTAGCGATAGAGCTACAGTCCATGACGGTTAGGTCAGGACACTGGATGTATGGTTATATCGAGTAATAGAATCTATTACGGAATTCGATATAGGAACACCATATTTGGTTATATCGAGTAAAGGGGTTGGAATTCTTCTATTACGGAATTCGATATAGGAATACCGGGGCACTGGTTATATCGAGTAATAGAGATTATGGTTCCATCCTTTACGGAATTCGATATAGGAATACCACATCTGGAAACCGGGATCCCTAGACTAGGATTGAGTCTAGTCTGAATTGTAGATCTACGAGTATTGTCGACAGCATGATATTGATTATGTTTCAGATTTGTTACATATTCTGTTACCTGATTACATGCTTTATATTTGTTTATATGATTGCATGTTTCGTTGATTTATACTGGGATTTATTCTCACCGGAGTTATCCGGCTGTTGTCTTGTCTGTATGTGTACTTGACAACAGGTGGGACAAGTCCAGGGTCGAGGAGATGAAGAGCTAGATCGTGATTAGAGTGGTGGCACCGGAGTTGTACTAGTTGTAGGGTTAAACACTTGACTTTAGTTTTAAACCCTAGCTTGAATAAATGTTGAAATACAGGATTTGTATTTTATATACTGATATGTATATATGTTGTATGTCACTACGTTCCGCATTTTAAAAAAAAATTTAGACCCTGTTTTATAATTGATTAATTAGTCCCAAAGATGATTAAGAACTTGATTAGCGTCCGGGTCCCCACAGGCAGTCATGACGGGCACAAAAGGAGACTGTTCTGTTGCTGAGAAAAATAAAACAGATTCCTGCTCTACTACTGCGAAGAGGCCTGCTAGCTCCCCTACTGTTGTGAAGAAGAAGAAGGCAGGCCCCTCCTCTGCCCCAAAGTGAGCCTCCTCTCCACCTCCTCGCGCCAAGTCCCCTCCCCCGTCCGGTAAGCACAAGGCATCCACTGATCCTAGCCCGTCAGTCCCACACCATGATAAGCGCAAGATTTCTGAGATCTCAGTCGTATCGGTCTCTTCTCCAGAAGGGTCTGAGTCAGAGGAGGAGCCTCCTCCTGAGTTGGGGGTGCATCCTCTATACACCTCGGATACGAACATCGTGGGTCGGGGTCCTACTCCATTGGCTCAGAAGGTTATGCATCAGCTTCCTTCCGACGCATATGCAGTGTTCATGGGTTCACTGGGGTGGTCTGCACTCCTTCACCGGACATGCAGCAGTGTCACTAAGGTATATTTCTCCTTCTAGTCTTTAGATTGATGTCCAACATACGTTTGATCTTCTTGTCATCTTTTCCCCTTTCTCTACTTATGCAGGGCATGATGTACGTCGAGGAGTTGGCTGAGCGCGCTAATGCCGCTCGATCTGCCGTCTGTCAAGAATTACGCGAGGACCAAGCTCTCCGCGAACAGCTTCAGGCTATTATTGACGAGATGAAAGTGTCGCATGCTAAGGAGCTTTCGGAGTCTCAAACTCAATTTTTGGAGTCCCAAATCCCATGCGGCGAGCTCTTGAAACAGAAGCAGGAGACTCAGCGGCTGATAGAGGAGCAAGCTAAAGAGATTCAGAAGCTGAAGGAAGAATTAAAGAATTCACAGGCTGAGCATAAAGATGCCAAGGCACGACATGCTGCAGAAGCCTCATCCTTCAAAGAGGAATTTCTCAAATCCGAAGAATTTGCCGGGATCTGTGGCCCGAAAGCTTTTCACTACCTGGGGGTAGGTTTCGAGGGTGCAGTCGACCTCTTCAAGGCTCAGGGTTATCCTCCGCTAGGCGCCCCTACTGACTTCATCGACTTTGAGGGCTTCATATCAAGTCTCCCCCCCCCCCCCCCCCGATTTTTAGATCGAGCTCCCTTATTTATGTTATTTTCTGCACTGCTTTATTTTCTGTAGGATTATGCGACTTTTGCAATATTTATACTTGGCTATTTCCTTTTGCGCACTTTTGGCATGTATGGAACTCGTTTTATGCAACCGTGAGTATTTTGCATTTGAATTTACTACTTCTCACGAGTTTATCTTTGATGTTATTAAACCCCAAGGGCTAATAAAAATATCCAACTCTCCTTCTTTTCTACTAGGCGATGTTCTAACAGGAGAATAAAAATTCAACGTCACCACCATCTAACTCCTCTGCTAGATGATACCTTAGCAAGAAAATAAAAATTCAACACCTCTACCCTCTAACTCCTCTACTAGGTGATACCTTAGCAGGAAAATAAAAATTCAACACCTCTACCCTCTAACTCCTCTGCTAGGTGATACCTTAGTAGAAAAATAAGAATTCAACGTCACCACCATCTAACTCCTCTTCTAGGTTATAAATTTGCAGGAAAATAAGAATTCAACGTCACCACCATCTAACTCCTTTGCTAGGTGATACATTAGCAGAAAAATAAAAATTTAACACCTCCACTCGCTAACTCCTCTGCTAGGTGATACCTTAGCAGGAAAATAAGAATTCAACGTCACCACCATCTAACTCCTCTGCTAGGTTATACCTTAGCAGGAAAATAAAAATTCAACACCTCCGCCCGCTAACTCCTCTTCTAGTTGATACCTTAGCAGGAAAATAAAAATTGAACACCTACATCCGCTAACTCCTCTACTAGGTGATCCCATAGTAGGAAAATAAGAATTCAACGTCACCACCATCTAACTCCTCTACTAGGTGATACCTTAGCAGGAAAATAAAAATTTAACACCTCTACCCTCTAACTCCTCTGCTAGGTGATACCTTAGCAGGAAAATAAAAATTCAACGTCACCACCATCTAACTCCTCTGCTAGGTGATACCTTAGCAGGAAAATAAAAATTTTCTTCTACACGCTGCTGCTTTACTAGGCGATGTCTTAGTAGGAAAATAAAATTTTTCTTCTACACGCTATCCCTCTACTAGATGATGCCTTAGTAGGAAAATAAAATTCTTATCACCCTCATAATATAACAACATTCACATTCATTAACTAAAACGAAGAACTTGATTTTATTGAATTCCAACGTATTACATAGAAAAATTCAGAAAACAAAATACATCAACGATGGAATCAAGCATAATACTTCCTAAGGTCAACGCCTTTCCTTGCGCGTTCTCCAAGTAATAGGCTCTAGAGCTCAGCTTCTCGATAACTTTGAAGGGGCTTTCTGTGGGGACCCGGGCTCTAACTCTTTTCTTTGGGATTAAATGGATCGTTATTATAAAAAGTGGGTCAAATTTTTCGTTTTACAACATTAAATCTAATGTATATAAACAAGCGTACATTCTTTATTTAAATTACAAACATAAGGTACAACATGTCTTGTTCCAACCATTATTAACAACTAGTAAGTAAATACAGTACATGTCAAAAGTACAACTACTAGTTCTTCTGTTAAGCCCGAGATTACCACGCTATGTCCATCTCTCATCCTCTGCGTGACCCAGATCCTGCCCCACCTGTTGGTATGCACACATACAGACATAACAACAGTCGGAAACTCCGGTGAGAACAAATCCCAGTATAAACATGTATACATGCATATAATCAATCTAAACATGAAACATGCTATCATGAATGACAATCATATAAACATGCAATGCAATGCGAATCAACCCATGTCTGGACTCGACTCGACTAGAAATCTAGGGATCCCGGTGTGAATAAGACGTCAATGGCTGTCACCTACCCTCCCAATCGGGGTGACTGTACGTCTTATTCCTAGATTTCGGTCAGAACTGTATCAACATCTGCAATAAGAGTAATGGCTACTCCTAAGCTGAGATACACCGAACATCTAGATAGTTAACAATGACTGTCAACGACTCTCCTATCTTAAATGCAATGAATATCAATCTGTAAACAAAGCATGCTTATATTCATATCTGAATATCACAATGATCATGTATATGTAAATGCAATGCTAAAATCAAAGCATAATCATGTTACAAGATTTGAATATAATTCTATAAACAATTCATAACATGATACCATATATACAATAATTCTAGTATGTGGTTTTGGTTTGGGAACTCAAATAATATCTTATTTGAGTTATGGCTTCCCAAAAAAACATAGCTTATACCTTTCTTGTTGAACAGTCGGTGTCAAAGTCTCGAGATCAGTATGTCAACTCTGTCAGGTTTAGTCTGAAATGACAATGTGTAGATATATTCTATCAATGTACCACTCAACAAATCTTGTACAATTCGATTATCGGTCTCGGTATAAATTGACGGCATAACGACGTATTTCTTCAATACCGATAATTCAACAACACTAAACTCAATATCAACAATTCCTAATCTCCTCAAAATACAAAGTCTCACACTGAAATATCCCATCTCAACTCAATAAACATGCTGGAAATCGAAACTATAGCATATGACATCCGTTCTATGATCCGTTTGCGATTCTACAATATCTATTATCTCAAGAACATAATATATAGTTCAATTCATCATTTACCCAACACCTAAATATCAAAACATGCTGGAATTAAATGAAACTTACATTACTTTGAAGCTAGTAGCACAAGGATTACAAATCTAAGCTCGGTTTAAAAATCGGTTGACAAAATCTTGCACAACCACCATTTAAAAGCATGAAGGAACTTGTATTGCTCTGGAGCTCTCGGTCAAGTGCTGGAGTGAAAAGGAATGAATTGAAGACACATTATATATACTTTGCATGTCTAAGAACACATGGCTCATCCTTGTGTGTACACGGCTCTCGCTCGGGCGGTCAAAAGTTGCCGCCCGGGCGAGTAATTCTCGACCCTCGCCCATTCCAGCAGCCTCGCTCGGGCGGTCAAAAACATCCGCCCGGGCGAGTGACTCCCGGCCCTCTTCTCCGAGGCACTCTCGCTCGGGCGGTCAAAAATGTCCGCCCGGGCGAGTCACTTTCGCCCAACAGTTTACATATTTAAATTTTAAATCTCAAAATGATCTGGTTGCATTCATATCTACTCAACATCGATAATCTCAAACTAACGTGTTATAAAATCTTGGGCATTACATTTCTCCCCCTCTAAGACATAAGTTCATCCTCGAACTTGATATAAATCAATTAGAGTATTTAAAACAGCATTACCATCTAAAACCGAATAAATACTCACATCATATAAATAACTCGGGGTGTTTCTGTCTCATGTCTCTCTCTGTTTCCCAAGTCGCTTCCTCGATGCCATGACGACTCCACTGAACTTTCACAAGTGGAATAGTCTTCGTTCTGAGTTGCTTATCTTTCCGATCAAGAATCTGTATCGGTTGTTCAACGTAGCTCAAGGTTTGATCAAGCTCAGCTTCGTCAGGACGAATGATATGAGAAACATCAGGCATGTATTTACGCAACATTGATACATGAAAGACGTCATGTATCCCAAATAGAGAAGGAGGAAGAGCCAGTCGATATGCTCGATCGCCAATCTTCTCTAGAATCTCGTAAGGACCGACGTATCTAGGAGACAACTTTCCACGCTTGCCAAATCTGACAACGCCTCTGAAGGGGGAAATTTTCAAGAACACTCTATCTCCTTGTTCAAATACCAACGGTCTACGTCTGATATTGGCGTATTTGGCTTGCCTATCCTGTGCTGTCTTCATTCTTTTCTGAATAACTTTCACCTTCTCAGTCATGTCACGAATCATGTCTGGCCAAAGTTCTGGCACTTCTGAAATATCATCCCAGTATAGCGGAGATCTGCACTTCTTGCCATATAAGGCTTCAAACGGTGCCATCTCAATGCTCGTCTGATAGCTGTTATTATAAGAGAATTCACAAAGAGGTAGGGAATCTTGCCAACGAGTACCAAAATCTAGTACTACGGCTCTCAACATATCGTCTAATGTCTGGATAGTCCGCTCTGACTGTCCGTCTGTCTGAGGATGATAAGCAGTACTCAGGTGTAAAGTCGTACCTAAGGCCTGCTGTAAACTGTGCCAGAAGTGTGAAGTAAATCGTGGATCACGATCTGATACGATAGACTTCGGCACTCCATGCAATCTGATTACCTCTCGAACATAAATCTCCGCCATATGATCATGTCGATACGTCATTCTGTACGGAATGAAACAAGCTGATTTGGTTAGTCTGTCGATAACGACCCAAATCGCATCACACCCTCGGGAAGATCGGGGTAACTTCGTCACAAAATCCATGGAAATATGGTCCCATTTTCATTCAGGAATAGACAAACTCTGAAGTAACCCTCCGGGCTTCTTCCTCTCGGCCTTCACCTGTTGGCAGTTCAAGCATTTAGACACATACTCTGCGATGTCTGACTTCATCTGCTTCCACCAGAACTGGGTTTTCAGATCATTGTACATCTTCCTGCCACCAGGATGGATGCTGAACCGACTACAGTGTGCTTCGGACATAATCTGATGCTTCAAATCTGAAACATCTGGCACAACAAGACGGTTATTGACGTACAAAATATGCTCACGCACCTGATATTCTGATAAATGTCCTGCTCTGACCATCTGGATCGATCTTTGCACATTCTGATCGGTTCGTTGAGCTTCTTTGATCCTCCGGATCAGGTCTGGCTCAGCTTGAATAGTAGCGAGTCGTAGTGGCTTCTTATCTGTATCAAATTCTAATCCAGAGAAACAGCAATTTTCAACGAGTTTTGTAACACCTATCGTCGATAAGGATAGGGAACAAACCTTTCGACTCAAAGCATCTGCCGCTGCATTCGACTTTCCTGGATAATATTTGATCTCACAATCAAAATCTTTTAACAGATCAAGCCATCTACGCTGTCTCATGTTCAACTTCGACTGAGAGAACAAGTACTTTAGGCTTTTATGGTCCGAATAGATCTCAAATTTCTCGCCATAAAGATAATGACGCCAGATCTTTAGTGCAAATACGATAGCCGCCAATTCAAGATCATGAATAGGGTATCGAGTCTCGTGAGTCTTCAATTGTCTTGAGGCATATGCGACCACATGACCTCGCTGCATAAGAACACATCCCAAACCTCTGTGAGAGGCATCACAATATACAACGAAATCACCCGTACCTGAAGGAATCATCAAGACAGGTGCACTGGTCAGCCTCTTCTTCAATTCTAGAAAGCTAGACTCACACTCCTCAGACCATAGGAATGGCGCATTCTTCTGTGTCAATTGTGTGATTGGCTTGGCAATACGGGAGAAATCTTGGATGAATCGTCTATAGTATCCTGCTAGACCCATGAAACTGCGTATTTCTGGCACAGAAGTCGGTCTCGGCCAACTGATCACAGCTTCCACTTTACTCGGATCTACAGAAATACCATCTCCAGATATGATATGTCCCAAAAAGACAACTCGATTCAACCAAAATTCACACTTTGACAATTTGGCATACAGTCTCTCATTTCTCAGTGTCTGTAACACAATTCTGAGATGTTCTGCATGCTCATTCCTGTTCTGAGAATACACCAGAATGTCATCGATAAAGACAATAACAAAATCATCCAAATACCTCTGAAAGATTTGATTCATCAAGCCCATAAATACCGTCGGAGCATTTGTTAAACCAAAAGGCATGACAATAAATTCGTAATGTCCATACCTGGTTCGAAATGCTGTTTTCGGTATGTCTACATCTCAAACTCGAAGCTGATGATATCCGGATCGCAAATCAATCTTAGAATAAACAGAGGATCCCTGCAACTGATCAAATAAATCATCGATCCTAGGCAATGGATATTTATTCTTTATCGTCGCCTTATTCAGTTGCCTGTAATCGATACACAACCGCATCGATCCATCTTTCTTTCGCACGAATAGCACCGGAGCGCCCCAAGGAGATACACTAGGTCTGATATATCCCTTGGCTAGAAGATCTTCCAACTGTGCCTTTAATTCTTTCAACTCTATCGGTGCCATCCTATACGGAGCTCTCGAAATAGGAGTGGTACCTGGAATCAAATCAATACTAAAATCTACCTCTCGCACCGGAGGTAACCCTGGATTCTCCTCTGGAAACACATCGGCAAATTCCCGTACTACTGGCAAATCTGCCAATGTCGGGCTAGATTTTTGTACATCTACAGCATACACAAGGAACCCATCTGCTCCTTTCTGTAACAGCTTATTCATAGACAAAGCCGAAATCAAGGGAATCCGAGATCTGGAACCCTTTCCGTAGAATTTCCACTCGTCTGTCATTTCTGGTCTGAATCTGACAATCTTGTGGAAACAATCCACGGTGGCTCTGTACTTTGTTAACATGTCAATTCCAACAATACAATCAAAATCATCTAACCCGAGTACTATGCAATCTAGATCAATTTCATGACCCTCAAACCGTAAGATGCAATGTCTAACCGTGGTCACAGCTATCAAACCACTTCCCAACGGAGAAGTAATAGACACGACATCTAACAAAGATTCAACAGGCAGAGAATGCAATAATGCAAATCGTTCTGATATGAATGTATGTGATGCGCCCGTATCTATCAATATATAAGCAGGATAACCGCAAAGAGAACAGTTACCTGCAATAACATCATCTAGGGCATCTTGTGCTTGCTCTTCTGTCAATGCAAACACCTGAGCCTATTGTCTCTGAGGCTGACTCCCTGTCTGGCCACCTCTGGCTCGAGGCTGGGTCTGAGTAGCTGGTGGCTGAAATGAGTGAACAGATGAAGCTTGCCTCTCCGGCTGAGTCACTGAGGCAGACGACCCTGCAGCCTGAAATCTTGATGCTCCACTTCTCTGAGGACAGACCTTAGCATAATGCCCCGGTTGCTTGCATATGTTACACCTGCCCACTACACCTTGACACTGTTCTGTGGCATGCTTACCTCCACAAGTACTGCAATATCCACTTGCCACCTCTAGACTCTGGCCAAAACCTCTCTGTCTTGACCCGCTGGAGCTCGAAGAACTGCTCCCTGCTCTCTTAAACTGTTTGCCCTTCACTTTCAACTGATCTTTGCGTCCACTACTGCTACCACCACTTTCGAATCGAGGAGGATGTTGTGCTGGAGGTAGTGGCGGTCTCGGACTCGGAGCCACATACGGAACACTCCGTTGTCTCAGCAACCCTGCTTCTGCTCCTTTGGCACGATTCAATGCTTCAGCGAAATTATTGGGTCTCCCAGTATTAACCAATGTAAAGACATCAGGATTTAAGCCGTTTATAAACTGATCTGCCACGGCCTCATCACTACCTGAAACGTGAGGTGCAAAGCGAAGCAAGGAAGAAAATTTAGCAACGTACTCTTCAATGTTCAATTGCCCTTGTCTCAGGTTGGCAAATTCAGCGCCTTTATCTTTACGGTAGGACACAGGAAAGAATCGCTGATAAAACTCCGTCTTGAATGCTTTCCATGTAATCTCGGTGCCACGCTATTCTAGTGCTCTCCTTATATTCACCCACCAATACTTAGCCACGTCTTGCAGTTGATGGCCAATGAGTTTCACTCGCTTCTCGTCACTATATTCCAGAGACTCGAATAACATTTCGATATCCTCCAACCAGCTTTCACATTCGATTGCATTTTCTGTACCCTTGAGGGTCGGTGGTCGGAATGACTGGAATCGCTTTAATAGAGTCTCCATGGGCGTAGCAGTGACATCCATCGTATCCCCGGATGTGCTACCCTGTTCTGGTGCTGGTGGTCGTACTGGCACAACTGCTCTTCTAGGAGGCATGTATCTAATAATCCAACTGATTAGAATACAAGATATACAACTGTCTCAGCCCTCCTCTAGTCAGTTACCTCTGATCTAGAATCGGTTTTGATTCAGTCTTAACCAATACATGCTGTAATCAATCAAATAACAAACAACATGTAATAAGGAAAGCAATAAACATGCTAGCACATCATAGAGCAAGGAAGAAGACTCGATCTACCCCGCTCATTCTATCCTATCTTAGTCTACAGAACCTACGGCTCTGATACCACCTGTTGTGGGGACCCGGGCTCTAACTCTTTTCTTTGGGATTAAATGGATCGTTATTATAAAAAGTGGGTCAAATTTTTCGTTTTACAACATTAAATCTAATGTATATAAACAAGCGTACATTCTTTATTTAAATTACAAACATAAGGTACAACATGTCTTGTTCCAACCATTATTAACAACTAGTAAGTAAATACAGTACATGTCAAAAGTACAACTATTAGTTCTTCTGCTAAGCCCGAGATCACCACGCTATGTCCATCTCTCATCCTCTGCGTGACCCAGATCCTGCCCCACCTGTTGTTATGCACACATACAGACATAACAACAGCCGGAAACTCCGGTGAGAACAAATCCCAGTATAAACATGTATACATGCATATAATCAATCTAAACATGAAACATGCTATCATGAATGACAATCATATAAACATGCAATGCAATGCGAATCAACCCATGTCTGGACTCGACTCGACTAGAACTCTAGGGATCCCGGTGTGAATAAGACGTCAATGGCTGTGGGGACCCGGGCTCTAATTCTTTTTCTTGGGATTAAATGGATCGTTATTCTAAAATGTGGGTCAAATTTTTCGCTTTTACATTTAAATCAAATGTAATTAAACAAGCATAAGTTCTTTATTAAATTTACAACATACAAACACAATACATGTCTTATTCTGTATGTCGTCAACTAACCAGTATTAAAAGACAGTACATAATAAAAGACAACTACTGGTCCATCTGCTACGCCCGTGATCTCCACGCTAACACGATCATCTCTGTCTCGACCCAGATCCTGCCCCACCTGTTGTTATGCACACATACAGACATAACAACAGCCGGAAAACCGGTGAGAACAAATCCCAGTATAAACATGTAACATGCATATAAACAATCTAAACATGAAACATGCTGATATGAATGTCATTCATATAAAATCATGCAATGTGAATCTAATCATGTCTAGACTCGACTCGACTAGAACTCTAGGGATCCCGTTGTGAATAAGACGTCACTGGCTGTCACCTACCCTACCAATCGAGGTGCTGTACGTCTTATTCCTAGACTTCGGCCTGATCTGTATCCACGTCTACAAAGGGGCGGTGATCTTCCCCTAAACTGAGATATCGCCGAACATCTAGTAGTCTGCCTGATCTCCAGACTGCCCTATCTTAATGCATGAGTACAAAATCTGTAAACAAGCATAATGCAATGCTACACGATCTGTAAACAAAGCATAGCAAGATCTGCATACAAGTTCTATAACAATCATAATCATATCAAGGTATGAACAATAAAACAAGTATGTGATTTTGGTTGGGAAACTCAAATGTGATCTCATTTGAGTCGTAATTCCCCAAACAAAACATGTACTATACCTTTCGTCGTAGAATCGCTGTCACGGTCGCCAATACGAATCTGAAATGGAAATGTGAATACGCACTCTATCAATTTCTAATCTAAATCAACACATAACCAAGTCACTACGTGATCTTGATACAATTTGACGGCATAACGACGTAATTCTCGATACCGGTCAATCCAAATCTTAACAGATATCAACATTATCTCATCCTCAATCATTCTAATTCATAACCCAATATAATATCCATCCAAAACACAATAAATCCTATCCCAACAATTCATAAATCATACTGAAATTCATAGGAAATGCATATGATATCCTTTCTTTGATCCGTTTACAAATATATCATGCTCAATATGCCAAGAACACAATATAACTATCATATTCTCATTTCCCTAATATCTGAATTTCAAAACTTACTGAAATCAAATAAAACTTACATCACTTTGTAGATAATGAAGAGAGGAGTTCAAAACCGAAGTTGGATTTGAATTTGGATGATTAAATCTTATGAAATCACAATTCAACCGTATGAAGAAAATGGAAGCTTTCCTCTGCAACTTTCAATTAATTCTGATGGAATGAAAGAAAAATCGTGCCAAGATATATATACATTGCATGCCTCAATACACATGGCAAATCCTTTGTATTACACGTCTCGCGCATATGCGCGGCATTACTCGCGCATATGCGCCGAACCTACTGTCTCGGCAAATTTAGCACTCGCGCATATGCGCCACTAAACTCGCGCATATGCGCCAATGGTTCTGGACGCTCCGCGCATATGCGCCACTACTCTCGCGCATATGCGCCAAAGCTGCTGTACATGTCGCGCATATGCGCCACTCTTTCCGCGCATATGCGCCAATGCTACTGGAATTCTCATGCATATGCGCGCATTCCTTCGCGCATATGCGCCATAGCTTCGGCCTTACTTATTCTTTTGACTATCTTTCACATCTTTATTATACATTTCCCTTTCTTTTCTAGTCCAATGTAATACATCTACAATCATCTTAATTATCAACAAATCCATCTGATTATGATAACTAAATCTTCGAGCCTTACATTTCTCCCCCACTAAGAAATGATTTCGTCCTCGAAATTGTAGATGATCAATTAAAGTACAACAAGATGCAATACAAACAAAAGTAAACAATTACATACATCAGGTAAATAACTCGGGATGTTTCTGCCTCATGCTTGCCTCTGTCTCCCAAGTCGCTTCCTCAATGCCATGACGACTCCACTGAACTTTTACAAGTGGAATATTCTTCGTTCTGAGCTTCTTTTCTTTCCGATCAAGAATCTGTATCGGTTGTTCCACATAGCTCAATGTCTGATCAAGTTCAGCTTCGTCAGGTTGAATGACATGAGAAACATCTGGCATATATTTACGCAACATCGATACATGAAAGACATCATGTATCCCAGATAGAGAAGGAGGAAGTGCAAGTCGATAAGCTCGATCGCCAATCTTTTCAAGAATCTCGTAAGGACTAATGTATCGAGGAGATAGTTTCCCGCGTTTGCCAAATCGAACAACGCCTCTAAATGGAGAAATCTTTAAGAATACTCTATCTTCCGCCTCAAATACTAACGGTCTACGTCTGATATTGGCATACTTTGCTTGTCGATCTTGTGCTGTCTTCATCCTCTTCTGAATGAGTTTCACCTTCTCTGTCATGTCACGAATCATATCTGGCCCAAGTTCTGGTACCTCTGAAACGTCATCCCAGTATAGCGGAGATCTGCACTTCTTGCCATACAAAGCTTCAAACGGTGCCATCTCGATACTCGTCTGATAGCTATTATTGTAAGAGAATTCGCAAAAAGGTAGAGAATCTTGCCAACCAATGCCAAAATCTAGCACGACGGCTCTCAACATATCCTCTAATGTCTGGATAGTCCGCTCTGACTGTCCGTCTGTCTGAGGATGGTAAGCAGTACTCAGGTGTAATGTCGTACCTAAGGCCTGCTGTAAACTGTGCCAGAAGTGTGAAGTGAATCGTGGATCACGATCTGATACGATAGACTTCGGCACTCCATGTAATCTGACTACCTCTCGAATATATATCTCCGCCATCTGATCTTGTCTATACGTCATTCTGTATGGGATAAAACAAGCTGATTTGGTCAATCTGTCAATAATGACCCAAATCGCATCGCAGCCTTTAGATGATCGTGGTAACTTCGTCACAAAATCCATGGAAATGTGATCCCATTTCCATTCTGGAATGGCTAAACTCTGAAGTAATCCACCAGGCTTCTTCCTCTCAGCTTTCACCTGTTGGCAGTTCAAACACTTAGACACAAATTTGGCAATGTCTGACTTCATTTGTTTCCACCAGAACTGTGTCTTCAAGTCATTGTACATCTTCCTGCCACCCGGATGAATGCTGAACCGACTACAATGTGCCTCTGTCAGAATCTGCTGTTTCAAATCCGCAACATCTGGCACAACTAGACGGTTATTCACGTATAACACATGATCTCGTACCTGATATTCTGATACATGCCCTGATCTGACCATTTGGATTGATTTCTGCACATTCTGATCGGTTCTTTGTGCTTCCTTGATCCTCATAATCAAATTGGGCTCAACTTGGATCGTAAAAAGTCGTAGTGGCTTACTATTTGTATCAAATTCTAATCCAGATGTACAGCAATTTTCAACTAACTTGTTAACACCTATCGTCGATAAGGACAAAGAACATACCTTACGACTCAAGGCA
The DNA here is from genome assembly GCF_022965805.1 of Primulina eburnea. NCBI lineage: Eukaryota > Viridiplantae > Streptophyta > Magnoliopsida > Lamiales > Gesneriaceae > Primulina > Primulina eburnea. The sequence continues at coordinate 16,854,656 of NC_133108.1, forward strand.
TCTGCTGCTGCATTTGACTTCCCTGGATAATATTTGATTTCACAGTCAAAATCTTTCAAAAGATCAAGCCATCTACGCTGCCTCATGTTCAGTTCTGATTGAGAAAATAGGTACTTTAGGCTCTTGTGATCAGAAAAGATCTCAAATTTTTCGCCGTAGAGATAATGACGCCAAATCTTTAATGCAAATACGATAGCCGCCAATTCCAGATCATGAATGGGGTATCGGATCTCGTGTGGCTTCAATTGTCTCGAGGCGTATGCGATCACATGGCCTCGCTGCATAAGAACACATCCCAAACCTCTATGAGAAGCATCACAATATACAACGAAATCACCCGTACCTGAAGGTATCGTCAGTACTGCAGCACTGGTCAGCCTTTTCTTCAACTCGAGAAAGCTAGACTCGCACTCCTCTGACCAAACAAATGGTGCATTCTTTTGCGTCAATTGAGTTATTGGCTTTGCAATGCTGGAGATGTAATGCCCGGGAATTTAATCCTGTTAATCTGTAATTATTGATTTATAATTTGATATGATTACGAAAGGATTAATCGGGACACGAAATACAAGTACGTGTGAAAAGTGTGTGTTTATGTGCGAAGGATTCAAAACGAGTCAGAACTGATTTTGAAGATTAAAACAGTTCAGAAGTTTGATCAGACTGTTCAGAACTTGATTTGATAGTTAGAACAGTGTGTCAGAGCCGATTACCAGGTAGGTAATATTTTATGTTATATGATTAGCTGATTTGTTTGTGTCAGATATTCGGATTTGAATGGCAGGTATTGTCAAATGCACACAATAGTAGAGTCAGTACTATTCTGGTAACAGGAAATGTGTGATAATTCGAATGGACAGTTTTGATATAAACAGATAAAATCAGTTATGTCAGAATTTGCATTGAAATGTCTAAATCGCTGACTGATGAAAACAGGAAGATAGAAACCAGGAGATTGGTTATATCGATTATTGATTTTTAAATAGAAATGGGAGTACATTTCTATAGATCTGGTGATGGAATTACCGAAATTTTGCCAACATTGTACCAGTAGGTGGTTATGATTGAACGATTGTTCAAATCTGCCTATGTCATATGGTACAGGATGACGTATTGATATGACCAGACGACTGAGAGATATGTCAGAAACGGAGGTCAGATTGTAGTGAATGCCAAAGTTGATTGTATCAGACTGTGATATTCGTTTGATTTTGTATTTTTGGCTGAGGGTATAGCTTGATTGTTAGCTATAATTTATAGATTGACAGATAGTCGGAGTGAACTATCCTGATACTGGAGGATATCCAGGAAATGTAGTGCTTGATTTTAGCACTAGTTGACAGGATTGATTGTCATTTATGAATTATTGTACAATAATAGCTATTAGATGATTATCGAAATAGCTTTAGTTGAAGTATTGTACAGTGAGAACTGTGAATTTCCTTCGTATGGAAACGATATTGCAGTGTTACCTGAGATCAGATTTGATAAATCAGAAGACATAAATTAATAAGCCAACGTCGGACGATGACTGTTGGTATTTGAAGCCGAAGATGGAGTATGTCTTTGCAGGGATTAACAGATAATGAGATTGATTGTGTTGAGTTATCGATTGGTATATACGGATGTTGTATAGCCATTGTTCTGAGATTGATTGTATCACGAGTGATTTCGTTGATACGAAGTTATTGTAGTTATGTATATCTCCTTCTTGTATCCGATTTGGGATCTGATATGATTACCATGATATATGAGTTGTGATTGCTTGTGATTTCGGGGACGAAATCATATCTTAGGGGGGGAGAAATGTAATGCCCGGGAATTTAATCCTGTTAATCTGTAATTATTGATTTATAATTTGATATGATTACGAAAGGATTAATCGGGACACGAAATACAAGTACGTGTGAAAAGTGTGTGTTTATGTGCGAAGGATTCACGCACATGCGCGAGCCAAGGCGCGCACTTGCGCGGACCAGGCAGTAGGCTTCGCGCATATGCGCGGCGTGACTGCGCGCATATGCGCGAAGGAGGCAGTAGGGTGCCTCGAGATGAAATTTCCCTCGCGCACATGCGCCGATTGATGCGCGCATATGCGCGAGGCGATGGAAGCAGCACGCGCTGAGACACTAGTCTCGCTCATATGCGCGAAGACATGCGCGCATATGCGCGAGAAGATTTGGGCGAATTGTAAGGATGACACGTATGGAACTTTGCATGCAATATATATATATACAATCGGTTCCTCAGAAGCAAGAAAGGAAAGAAAAAGAATTGGAGAGGAAACGTTGTTCTTGATTTTAGAATTCAATCGTGCGATCAATCCGTTCGTCTGAATTATAATCCGACTTTAGTACCGAGTTCCTACCAACATAGGCTACGACTGGACGTAAGTTTTGCTACGTTTTGACATGTTTTGAAATTAAAATATTGTCAGAATTGAATAGGATTCATATATGATGTTCTTGTCATGATAGACATCATAGAATCGAGGTCAGATTAAAGAACGGACTGGTTATGTAATTGTTATGATTTTCGGAGTCGATGTGACTAAGAATTCATATCAGATATGTATTGTTATTGAGATTATGACTGGTATCGATATTGATTATGAGTTCTGGTATTATATCTGTGATGTTTGGACTGACGGAATTATTGAGACAGTATTGTTATGCCGTCGAAACATCAGTTGATTGAAATTGATCAGAGTCGGTATTGATTTAGATTGTATTGATATACCGTATGTCGATTGACATTGATCAGATTGTATTGTGATTTGATATTGATCAGAACAGGTATTGATATTATACCAATTCAACTGTTATTACCAGATTGAGAATGGACCGAGATAGAGTCGGGACTTCTTCTTCTTCGTCAGACCGAGAAAATAAAGGTATAAATTAATGTTGAGTTGGGATTGCACAACTCGAGTGAGGTTTGACTCGAGTTTCCCTAAATCACATACTTTACCTTATTGCATTGATATTTGCATTAAGTTGATTGATGTACTTGTTCTCTTGATATTAGATGACAGGTATTAGACGAGTTATCTTGTGACAGAAGTGCCGGATAGTGGTGGTATCGCCACGGCACATTGCACGATGTCTCAAGATAGGATATTAGCGATAGAGCTATAGTCCTTGACGGTTAGGTCAGGACACTGGATGTTTGGTTATATCGAGTAATGGAATCTATTACGGAATTCGATATAGGAACACCATATTTGGTTATATCGAGTAAAGGGTATTGGAATTCTTCTATTACGGAATTCGATATAGGAATACCAGGGCACTGGTTATATCGAGTAATAGAGATTATGGTTCCATCCTTTACGGAATTCGATATAGGAATACCACATCTGGAAACCGGGATCCCTAGACTAGGATTGAGTCTAGTCTAAAACGTGGAGTCACGAGCTTGAGTGACAGTTATATTGGTTGATATTGATTGATGTTGATTATGTTCCTGAATATGGGTTATGTCCTTTTATGTTCCGGATATTGGTACATATTTAGAATAGAAATTATTCTTGATACTGATCATGTTCCAGATGTTGGTCCATGTTTAGAATAGAAGTTATTCTTGAGATTGATTATGTTCCTGATATTGGTACATGTTTAGAATAGCAGTTATTCTTGAGATTGATTATGTTCCTGAGATTGGTACATGTTTAGAATAGGAATTATTCTTGATATTGATTTATGTTCCTGATATTGGTACATACTTAGAATAGGATTTATTCTAGATATTGAATTATGTTCCTGATTAGGGTACATGGTTAGAATATGATTTATGCTTGTCATTGATTTATATCATGATGTTGATATAGGATATGATTTTTGTTATATGCTTTTATATGATTTATATGATTGCATGTATACATGATTTATACTGGGATATTTATATCTCACCGGAGTTATCCGGCTGTTGTCTTGTTTGTATGTGTGCATGGCAACAGGTGGGCTAGGATCAGGGTCAAGAAGAGAACGAGGCTGGACTAGATAGCGTGGAGATCCGGACTTTGAAGCAACTTAGGGTTCAGCACTGACTTATAGTTGAACCTAGTCGGATTATTGTAGATCATACAATAATTGTATGTTATGTTTAATATGTAATTTGAATTTAATTACATTATGTTTCCGCTGTGTCATTTTAAAAAAAAAAAAAAAAAATTTAGACCCTGTTTATTATACTTGATTATTTATTCCTAAATACGATTAAGGAATGAATTAGCTTCCGGGTCCCCACAGGAGAAATCTTTGATAAATCTTCTGTAGTATCCGGCTAAGCCCATGAAACTGCGTATTTCTGGTACAGAAGTCGGTCTCGACCAACTGATCACAGCTTCCACTTTACTCGGATCTATAGAAATACCATCTCCAGAAATAATATGCCCCAAGAATACAACTCGATTCAACCAAAACTCACACTTTGACAATTTAGCATACAGCCTTTCATTCCTCAATGTCTGCAAGACAATTCTGAGATGCTCTGCATGCTCATTTCTGTTCTTGGAATATACCAAAATATCATCAATGAAGACAATCACAAATTCATCCAAATATTTCTGAAACACTTGGTTCATCAAGCCCATAAATACCGCAGGAGCATTGGTTAAACCAAAAGGCATGACAATAAATTCGTAATGTCCATACCTGGTTCGAAATGCTGTCTTCGGTATGTCTATATCTCGAACTCTGAGCTGATGATATCCAGAACGCAAATCAATCTTCGAATACACGGAGGATCCCTGCAACTGATCAAATAAATCATCAATCCTAGGCAAAGGATATTTATTCTTGATCGTTGCCTTGTTCAGTTGTCTATAATCTATACACAATCGCATCGAACCGTCTTTCTTCCGCACAAACAGCACCGGAGCGCCCCAAGGAGATACACTAGGTCTGATATATCCCTTGGCCAGAAGATCTTCTAATTGTGCTTTTAATTCTTTTAGTTCGATGGGTGCCATCCTATACGGAGCTCTCGAAATAGGGACGGTACCTGGTGTAAGATCAATACTGAAGTCTACCTCACGAACCGGAAGAAATCCTGGGATCTCATCTGGAAAAATATCTGGAAATTCCCGCACTACTGGTATGTCTGCCAACGCCGGGCTCGACTTCTGCATATCTACAGCATAAATAAAGAAACCATCTGCTCCTTTCTGTAACAATCTTTTCATAGTAAGAGCCGAAATCAAGGGAATCCGAGATCTGGAACCCTTCCCGTAGAATTTCCACTCGTCTGTCATCTCGGGTCTGAATCTGACAATCTTGTGGAAACAATCCACGGTAGCTCTGTACTTTGTTAGCATGTCAATACCGACTATACAATCAAAATCAGCTAGACCCAACACTATACACTCTAGGTCAATTTCATGCCCCTCAAACTGTAGAATGCAATGTCTAACCGTAGTTACAGATATCAATCCACTTCCCAACGGAGAATTAATCGATACAACATCTAACAAAGACTCAACAGGCAATGAATGCAACAATGCAAATCGCTCTGAGATGAATGTATGCGATGCACCTGTATCTATCAAGATATAAGCAGGATAACCATAAAGAGAACAGTTACCTGCTATAACATCATCTGGTGCATCTTGCGCTTGCTCTTCGGTCAATGCAAATACTTGGGCCTGTTGCCTCGGAGGTTGAGTCACAGTCTGACTACCTCGGCCTCTGGGTTGAGTCTGTGCCGGTGGAGGCTGAAAAGAGTGAACGGATGATGCCTGCCGCTCAAACTGAGGTACGGAACCGGATGCTCTTCCACTCTGGCCTTGCTGTACACTCCTCTGGGGACAGACTTTGGCAAAATGCCCCGGTTGCCTACAAATGTTGCATCGGCCTGTAACTCCCTGGCACTGTTCAGTTGCATGCCTACCTCCACAAGAATTGCAGTAGAGACCTGAAGTCCTTGAACTTTGATCAAAACCAGTCTGTCTTGATCCGCTGGAGCTGGACGAACTGCTCCCAGGTCGCTTAAACTGTTTCCCCTTCGCCTTCAGCTGTTCCTTTCTGCCACTGCTACTACCGCCACTATCAAATCTTGGAGGAGGAGTTTGGGATGTAGGTAATGGCGGTCTCGGTATCGGAGCAACATAAGGAGCACTCCGCTGCCTCAACAATCCTGCTTCTGCACCCTTGGCTCGATTCAACGCATCCGAGAAATTATCGGGTCTCCCAGTATTGACCAACGTAAAGATATCTGGATTCAGGCCATTTATAAACTGATCTGCCATGGCCTCATCATTTCCTGAAACATGGGGTGCAAAACGAAGCAGAGAGGAAAATTTGGCAACGTATTCCTCAATGTTTAATTGCCCTTGCCTCAGATTGGCAAATTCTGCACCTTTATCCTTGCGATAAGAAATGGGAAAGAAACGCTGATAGAATTCCGTCTTGAATACATTCCACGTAATCTCGGTACCCCGCTGCTCTAAAGCTCTCCTAATGTTCAACCACCAATTCTTGGCTATATATTGCAATTGATGGCCAATTAGCTTTATTCTCTTCTCGTCACTGTACTCCAAAGAGTCGAATAGCATTTCAATATCCTCGAGCCAGCTTTCACACTCGATGGCATTCTCGATACCTTTTAATGTGGGAGGTCGAAAGGATTGGAATCGCTTCAGCAACGTCTCCATAGGGGTCGCCGTAACATCCATAGGATCTCCGGATGTGCTCCCCTGTTCTGGCGCTGCTGGTCGTAGAGGTACGGCTGCTCTTCTAGGAGGCATATCTAATAACCCAACTAATTAGTATACAAGATATACAACTGTCTCAGCCATCCTCTAGTCAGTTACCTCTGATCTAGAATCAGTTCTGATTCAGTTTATCACATGCTGAAAGAAATCAAACACAACCAACATGTAATAGGAAAGCAATAATCATGCTAGCACATCATAAGCAAGGAAGAAGACTCGATCTACCCCGCTCATTCTATCCCATCTCAGTCTAAAGGAACCTACGGCTCTGATACCACCTGTTGTGGGGACCCGGGCTCTAATTCTTTTTCTTGGGATTAAATGGATCGTTATTCTAAAATGTGGGTCAAATTTTTCGCTTTTACATTTAAATCAAATGTAATTAAACAAGCATAAGTTCTTTATTAAATTTACAACATACAAACACAATACATGTCTTATTCTGTATGTCGTCAACTAACCAGTATTAAAAGACAGTACATAATAAAAGACAACTATTGGTCCATCTGCTACGCCCGTGATCTCCACGCTAACACGATCATCTCTGTCTCGACCCAGATCCTGCCCCACCTGTTGTTATGCACACATACAGACATAACAACAGCCGGAAAACCGGTGAGAACAAATCCCAGTATAAACATGTAACATGCATATAAACAATCTAAACATGAAACATGCTGATATGAATGTCATTCATATAAAATCATGCAATGTGAATCTAATCATGTCTAGACTCGACTCGACTAGAACTCTAGGGATCCCGTTGTGAATAAGACGTCACTGGCTGTCACCTACCCTACCAATCGAGGTGTTGTACGTCTTATTCCTAGACTTCGGCCTAATCTGTATCCACGTCTACAAAGGGGCGGTGATCTTCCCCTAAGCTGAGATATCGCCGAACATCTAGTAGTCTGCCTGATCTCCAGACTGCCCTATCTTAATGCATGAGTACAAAATCTGTAAACAAGCATAATGCAATGCTACACGATCTGTAAACAAAGCATAGCAAGATCTGCATACAAGTTCTATAACAATCATAATCATATCAAGGTATGAACAATAAAACAAGTATGTGATTTTGGTTGGGAAACTCAAATGTGATCTCATTTGAGTCGTAATTCCCCAAACAAAACATGTACTATACCTTTCGTCGTAGAATCGCTGTCACGGTCGCCAATACGAATCTGAAATGGAAATGTGAATACGCACTCTATCAATTTCTAATCTAAATCAACACATAACCAAGTCACTACGTGATCTTGATACAATTTGACGGCATAACGACGTAATTCTCGATACCGGTCAATCCAAATCTTAACAGATATCAACATTATCTCATCCTCAATCATTCTAATTCATAACCCAATATAATATCCATCCAAAACACAATAAATCCTATCCCAACAATTCATAAATCATACTGAAATTCATAGAAAATGCATATGATATCCTTTCTTTGATCCGTTTACAAATATATCATGCTCAATATGCCAAGAACACAATATAACTATCATATTCTCATTTCCCTAATATCTGAATTTCAAAACTTACTGAAATCGAATAAAACTTACATCACTTTGTAGATAATGAAGAGAGGAGTTCAAAACCGAAGTCGGATTTGAATTTGGATGATTAAATCTTATGAAATCACAATTCAACCGTATGAAGAAAATGGAAGCTTTCCTCTGCAACTTTCAATTAATTCTGATGGAATGAAAGAAAAATCGTGCCAAGATATATATACATTGCATGCCTCAATACACATGGCAAATCCTTTGTATTACACGTCTCGCGCATATGCGCGGCATTACTCGCGCATATGCGCCGAACCTACTGTCTCGGCAAATTTAGCACTCGCGCATATGCGCCACTAAACTCGAGCATATGCGCCAATGGTTCTGGACGCTCCGCGCATATGCGCCACTACTCTCGCGCATATGCGCCAAAGCTGATGTACATGTCGCGCATATGCGCCACTCTTTCCGCGCATATGCGCCAATGCTACTGGAAGTCTCATGCATATGCGCGCATTCCTTCGCGCATATGCGCCATAGCTTCGGCCTTACTTATTCTTTTGACTATCTTTCACATCTTTATTATACATTTCCCTTTCTTTTCTTGTCCAATGTAATACATCTACAATCATCTTAATTATCAACAAATCCATCTGATTATGATAACTAAATCTTCGAGCCTTACAATGGCTGTCACCTACCCTCCCAATCGGGGTGACTGTACGTCTTATTCCTAGATTTCGGTCAGAACTGTATCAACGGCTGCAATAAGAGTAATGGCTACTCCTAAGCTGAGATACACCGAACATCTAGATAGTTAACAATGACTGTCAACGACTCTCCTATCTTAAATGCAATGAATATCAATCTGTAAACAAAGCATGCTTATATTCATATCTGAATATCACAATGATCATGTATATGTATATGCAATGCTAAAATCAAAGCATAATCATGTTACAAGATTTGAATATAATTCTATAAACAATTCATAACATGATACCATATATAAAATAATTCTAGTATGTGGTTTTGGTTTGGGAACTCAAATAATATCTTATTTGAGTTATGGCTTCCCAAACAAACATAGCTTATACCTTTCTTGTTGAACAGTCGGTGTCAAAGTCTCGAGATCAGTATGTCAACTCTGTCAGGTTTAGTCTGAAATGACAATGTGTAGATATATTCTATCAATGTACCACTCAACAAATCTTGTACAATTCGATTATCGGTCTCGGTATAAATTGGCATAACGACGTATTTCTTCAATACCGATAATTCAACAACACTAAACTCAATATCAACAATTCCTAATCTCCTCAAAATACAAAGTCTCACACTGAAATATCCCATCTCAACTCAATAAACAGGCTGGAAATCGAAACTATAGCATATGGCATCCGTTCTTTGATCCGTTTGCGATTCTACAATATCTATTATCTCAAGAACATAATATATAGTTCAATTCATCATTTACCCAACACATAAATATCAAAACATGCTGGAATTAAATGAAACTTACATTACTTTGAAGCTAGTAGCACAAGGATTACAAATCTAAGCTCGGTTTAAAAATCGGTTGATAAAATCTTGCACAACCACCATTTAAAAGCATGAAGGAACTTGTATTGCTCTGGAGCTCTCGGTCAAGTGCTGGAGTGAAAAGGAATGAATTGAAGACACATTATATATACTTTTCATGTCTAAGAACACATGGCTCATCCTTGTGTGTACACGGCTCTCGCTCGGGCGGTCAAAAGTTGCCGCCCGGGCGAGTAATTCTCGACCCTCGCCCATTCCAGCAGCCTCGCTCGGGCGGTCAAAAACATCCGCCCGGGCGAGTGACTCCCGGCCCTCTTCTCCGAGGCACTCTCGCTCGGGCGGTCAAAAATGTCCGCCCGGGCGAGTCACTTTCGCCCAACAGTTTACATATTTAAATTTTAAATCTCAAAATGATCTGGTTGCATTCATATCTACTCAACATTGATAATCTCAAACTAACGTGTTATAAAATATTGGGCATTACACTTTCCCACTTTGGGTCCAACTTTCCTCTCTGTTCTTCCTGTACCTTCCTCAGGACCAAGTCACCCACCTGGAAGTTTCTTTGAATGACTCTTCGATTATAAGACTGTGCAATGCGGTTCTTATAAGCTTCCAGTTGAATGATGGCAGCCTCTCTCTTTTCTTTCAAAAGATCAAGGTCAGTTGCGCGTCTCGTATCATTATCCTCGTCATAAAACACTACCCTTGCCGATTCCAACCCGATCTCAGCCGGGAGCACTGCCTCATTACCGTAGACCAAACTGAAAGGAGTTCCTTTCGTTCCTTCCCTCGGAGTGGTTCGGTATGCCCATAAGACACTTGGTAGCTCATCCACCCAATTGCCCTTAGATTTGACAAGTCGAACCTTTAGACCCTGCACCAGTGTCTGATTAGTCACCTCCACCTGACCGTTACTCTGCGGGTAAGCTACAGAGGTTAAGACTTGTTGGATCTTCATCTCTTTACACCAAGCTTGGATCTTGGCCCCTTGGAACTGTCTTCCATTATCGGATATCAGTTTCCTAGTTACTCTGTATCTGCATACTATACTCTTCCACTAGAACTTCAGGACGTCATTCTCAGTGATTCTGGCCAGAGGCTCTCCTTCTACCCATTTTGAAAAATAGCCAACTGTTACCAATAGGAACTTCTTCTAAGCAGGAGCTATAGGAAAAGGCCCCACAATATCTATTCCCCACTGGTCAAAAGGACAAACGGCTGTGACAGCCTTCATCCCCACGGCCGACCGGTGATGCAACCGGGCATGGCGTTGAAAACTATCACAAGACATCACTAACTCTTGAGCATCATGCAGCACGGAGGGCCAAGAATAACCGGCGAGCAGCACTTTTCTCGCCAACGCATAAGCCCCTAAATAATTTCCACAACATCCCTCGTGAACTTCTCGGAGCACATAATCAGCCTCTTGGTAACTCAAGCACCGAAGAAGCGGCCCTGCAAAAGACGTTCTATACAACACTTCTCCGATCATCGCATAACACGAACACTTCGCCTTCCACTTACGAACTTCGCGAGGGTTATCAGGAAGCTTTCCCTCTTTCAGGTAATCAATTATGCCAGTCCTCCAATCCTCTTCTTCTTGCTCAACTACAGGTTAACTCGTGTGAGGTGTGAGCTCAACCTGAAATAACACATCTCTAGTCTTCCAACCTCCCATCGTTCCAGCCATTTTGGCTAGAGTGTCTGCCTTTTCATTTTCTTTCCTGGGAATCTGTTCAAATGTAATCTCTGTGAATTTCTCTCTGATTCTGTCCACTTCTCGAGCATACTCCATAAGTTTATCATCTTTCACATCATACATCCCCTTCATCTGTTGTGCTACCAACTGTGATTCAGAAAAAATAAGTACCCGGGTAGCTCGCACATTTATGGCTGCTCGAAGTCCTGCCAACACAGCCTCATACTCTGCCACATGATTGGATGCTCGGAAGTCCAACCTTACAGCCAACTTCACTTCTTCCCCAGCTGGTGAAATCAGTACTACTCTGTGGGGACCCGGACGCTAATCATCTTCTTAATCATCGTTGGGATTTAATTATCAGTTCTGATAAACAGGGTCTAAAAATTTTTCTTTTAAAATATAAGTGCGGAAGGTAATGGCATCTAAATAATATACATATCTGTATAAAAGTACAATAATGTACACAGTCTTTCAATTACTCTAAGGTTCAACTACTAAAGTTCTAGTAATAAAACCTATCTATATGCAAGTCCGGATTCACCACGCTAACTCGTCTTCTATCATCATCTTCTGACCCCGATCATGTCCCACCTGTTGTCATGTACACATACAAAACAAGACAACAGCCGTATACTCCGGTGAGAATAAATCCCAGTATAAAACATGGTAAACATGCATATACACAAAGTAAATCATGAATTATTCTATCATGAATAAAACTAAAAGCAATAGGTTTCATAATCTATGAAATCAAATCAAATAAGCATGCAACACAAATCAGTTAAACATGCTACTCAAATCAACCCATAAAAACATGCTATCATGACTGAAGGCAATAGCAATGGGCTCCATAATCTATGAATCCCATTCATCTACGCATGCAGTTCTAATCAAATCATGACATGACTCGACTCCATGCTGACTCTAGGGATCCCGGTGTGAATAAGACGTCACTGGCTGTCACCTACCCTCCCACTCGGGGTGACTGTACGTCTTATTCCTAGACTTTGGTCTGAGCTGTATCAACGGCTGCAATAGGAGTCAGAGCTGCTCCTAAGCTGAGATACACCGAACATCTAGAGGTATGACTGTCTGTCAAGACTCTCCTATATGAAATGCAATGCATATAAATCTATAAACAGAGCAGTAGCATATCAGCATATAAACAAAGCATATTCATATCAGAATATAACAATAATCTAGTATGTGATTTTATTGGGAAACTCAAATAGGATCTTATTTGAGTTGTGTCTTCCCGAATATCACATGAATTATACCTTTGTCGTCCCGGTCTGACGAAGACGATGATCTGTATTCAAATCTGTCCATATCAATCTGAAATGACAATATCGAATACGCTGTGTCAGTGAATAACTCAATTCACAATCTGTCCTGATCAATACTCAACTCAGTACATAATCTGATCAATATCTGAACAAGACACAATTCAAATCATATTATCGACATCATAATATTGTTAGAGTAGGTGCACGTCGAGCCAAGTGTTGGCCGACTGTTCACAATGAAACTCTTTGTATAAACGATCTTTATTTTAATAATATTTCAATTTATTAATTTGGCGCATCTTTATCTTTATACCCATGCTTGTTGCATAGATAAAGTCCTTGAATATACAAATAGTAGAAAGAATATGAGATGCTCATATGATGAGTATCATGAAACTCATATTTGGAATACTGTATATTCTAAACCGTTCCTAGTCGATTCAGCCGCCACTAAGAAGGATAAATGCCGCTCGAGTTAGAGACTAGTATCTGCGATGTGAGTACCATGTTTCATTGGTAGGGGACATTGTGATGTCCGAGCATGCAGATAGGTGCTCCTGGTAAAGTGCACTGAACAACCCTCTATAAAGGACTTTCCAAGTGGTTCTCACTTATCGAGTGGAAACGTCCTAGTTTATGGTTGTACACCATTAGTCCTTATGACCCGGGACAACATTGAGACTCTATGTGCTAGCGTTTCACTTTGACTTGTTTACCGACTCTTTTGGGGTCATCAGGTGGCAAGGTTGGGTGTTATGGCGAAACATATAGGAGTCGAAGCATTGTAGTCGGGGATTCACCGCTTACCTACGGGTATGGATATCCTATGTGTTTTTCATGTATGTGTGGGTTGAAATCTCTGATCAGAGTATGGTGGTAATTATGAAAAGGGTTTCATAGATTACACCATCGATGCAACCACGACATGACACATAGTATCGATTCATTGACAACTCTCGATATACCAATAGTTGTCGAATCGGTCGGGATATATGAGTTGAAGGGACCGTACTGTACGCTAACCATAATTGAATGGTTCTTGCAGGCACTATCATGTGATACCTAGGGAATCACGTAAGCGATGCTGCTAGGCGTTTAACGTGATTGGTTGGGTACTATCAGACTTGAGTTCTGACGTTCTTACTATCAAAGAGTTGATAAATAAGAATGGAGCAATTGGGGTATGCTCGTATAAGGACATGTTTAGTCCGAATCACATTGAGATGTGAACCCACGGCTAGTTGTATCAATGAACCATTGAGGGCCACACAAGTACTGGCTTTGTAAATCCCGAAGAGAAGTAAAATAGTTCAATGTGTTGAACGGCTTATAAATGTGTTTATAAGCGTTAAGAAAAATAGAAGTATGACTTCTAAGAGAGAAATATAAATTTTAATTTATGGAAGTGTTCCTAAGATTATCCATAAGATTAAAATTTGGCCAAGTAAATAATGTAGTTGAAAATTGTGATTTTCATAAACATTATTGGGGACTAAATTAAATTAATTCAAGTGTTGAATTAATTAAACACTAGTGGACCTAGTAGAGTCCAAATAATTAAATATAATTCAAGTGTTGAATTAATATTATTGAGTCTAGTAGAGCTCAATTAAAATAGTTATTTAACTAGTGGGACTTGAATAAATTCAAGTAGTATTTAATTAATCTCAAATGTGTTTGAGATAATTAAAATTTAGTCTATGTTTTTTAATGTGTTAAAAAACCATATAATATATAAGTGAGACATGTAGGGTTTGCATGCTTGGGAGGTGAAGAGACTTCAATACTTTTTAATAAAATAATGCATGGCATGGGGAACATCTTTTTCCACTTTTCCCACACCCAAGTCTAGACTTCACTCCCTCACTTGTATCACTCCTTGGCCGAAAATTTGAAGGATTTCTCTCTCAAATTTTTCTTTCTTTTGTTCTTCATTTTCTTGGAGAAAAATTCTTCTCTTTGATAAATCCTTAAGTTTTTCTAGTGCAAAACTTAAGGGGGAACATAGCTTGTGGTGGGCCTAATTCTTGGAGGATTGGAGGTGGAAGCTTGTAGATCTCTCATCCATACAAGAGCCAAAGTGTTTACACTTTGGTTGGTGCCATTCATCAACTCTAAGGGGTTGATAGGTAAACCTCTTTATACATCCTATGCATGTTTTATGATTTTCCAAATTTTACACAAAACTTTTCATGGGGGCCGAAATATATGCTCTAAAAATTTTAATTTTTTGCTTCCGTTGCGTTTCCGGCCCCCGTAACCGGTCCGCTTTCAAATATAATCGAAATCATATCTGAATCTGATCAATCTAACTCACTACTGAATCTGATCAATATCAATCTACTGATGTTTCGACGGCATAACAATACAATCCGAATAACCCCGTCAATCTGAACATCACAAATATAATACTGGAACTCATAATCTCAATATCGGTATATTCAAAATCAGTAATACACAATTCTGATATCAAAATCTCGATCAATATCTTTCAAAAATCATAACAATTACACAAAAAGTCTGTTCTTTAATCTAGCTTCAATTATATAATGTTTACGGTAGCAGAAACACCATATCTGAATCATATTCGATTCTAGCAACATGATATTTTCAAAACATCTCAAAACGTAATAAAACTTACGTCCTTGTGTAGCTCTTGGTGAGAGGAGCTCAAAACCGAAATCAGATTTAAATTCTGATAGACGGTTCACACAGAATCACAAATCAAAGCAACCAAAAGTTGAAGGGATTTCTAGAGGAATTCTCGGCTGTCTTGTTCTGATTCTGAAGGAGGATGACCATATATATATTGCATGCAAATCTGGAAACGTGTCATCATTTTTCAGTAACCACGCATGACCGCGGGTGCGGTCGTGTCATGCACCGTGGGTGCGCTCATGCTTCGGAATTATCTTTATTTTTCTGGATTCGAGCACCGCGGGTGCGTTCCTGCTGGCACCGTGGGTGCGGTGATGCTACGCAATTTCTTGCCAACTTACTGTCCATGCACCGCGGGTGCGGTCTTGCATTTTCCAGAATTTTCTCATTTTTCCATCCTTGCAACACTTTATAATCTTGTCTTATCAATTCTATAATTCTTAGGGCATTACATTTCTCCCCCTCTTAGAGCTGAGTTCGTCACCGAACTCACAAACAATCAATTCAGATATATCAGAAGAAATGTATAATAGCGTTTAAATCAAAACTCATCTCAATGAATCTATTTTGAAATCTCAATCTTATATACTCGATCCGATCTCTCAAAATAGCTTTGAGAAAATCAATTTCGCAACACTGGCTATACAACATCCGTATATACCAAACCACAGCTCATAACCAATCATTATCATCAGCTGCTATCAAGTTTGTTTATCCCATTCAAGGACATATTCAATCTTCCACTCTCAATACCAAGCATCATTGTCCGATGTTGGTTTATCAAATCTGTTATTTCTGAGCTATCTTTATTCCTTTCTGAATCTTCTTTATAAGGATTCTGTAGTACTCACTGTACAATGTGTCGTTTGTAACTATCTCAGTACTCTTTTGATAGTTATCACCCCACCATCACTCATAAAGTAACAATACCTCATGTCAACTAGTGCTAGCATCCAGCACTATCGCTCTCTGGATATCTTCCATATCTGGATAATACACTCTGGCTATCCGTCAATCGGTGAAAATCTGCGGAATAACGTATGGTATACTCTGCCATATGTGCAAAATGAATCACAATCACAATCTGATACATTTTATTGCCACATTCTGTGCAATCTGATCATTTCTTTGACATCAATCTGTGTCATTTGCTCATGTTTGTATATCATCTTGAACAAACTGATAGATATAGATGGAACAATCTGTCAATCACAATCATATCATATTTCAATCTGGGGAAAATGGTGGTAATTTCATTATGAAAGCCATAGAAATGCACTCCCATTTCTATTCAGAAACATACACATCTATAATAATCTTCTGATTTCTGTCTTCATTTGTTGACAATTCGTACATTCAGTACAATTTCTGCCAAAATTTCAGTACAATTCTGTCACAACTGACTTAATCTGTCTATATCAAAACTGGCTGTTCGAATATCATATATTCTCAGTCACAAACATGACAACTGAAGTCACTACAATGCCTTTCTGACATATCTGTGATTTCAACTTCGAACTATTCGGCATAACAATCAGTTAATAATAAAAATTAAAGAAGAAATACCTACATGGTATTCGGCTCTGACTATCGATATCAATTCTGTTATACAATACCGAAACATTCTGATATCACAAGCTAGTCAACTTCATACAAAACACAACATCATATATCTGTTACTTTGATCGATGCTCCATTCTGATTTTCAATCAAGCTCTGAACATTTTGATCGCATTTCTGAACAGCTGTATCTCTTGAAAACAATTCTGATACAATTGAACTGTATATATTCTCAACGGTTCACAACAATCTGTATCATATACGGATTCAAAACAACAGTAATATCAAATCAGATACAAAATATCAGTAACCTATACAGATCTAGTGAGTTCAGTGAACTCATAAAACAATGATTTCTGGTGAATATCTTCATGTCATTCTGATCAACTGCTATATCTTATCTGCAAATAAATGTGCTTCCAAACAATATAGGATATCACGAATACTGATTTAGAACAATAACAATATTCAGCAGATATAAAGCAACAGTCAAATAAGATAATCTGCCAAATCAGACAAAATACATTTCTGACATTTCTGAACTTTCTGATATCGGTATTAATCTCGGTCACTGATCACAATTTCATCTGTGTCAAGGTCAATCTGTATACTAATTTCAGATATCGCATATTCTGAATAAAATCTGTTCAAGTAGGATTCTTATCTGAATAATTTCTGTATACAATCATCACAGTTCTCAGAATATTCAATATAATCTTCAGATATTCGATTAAATAAATCAAATGCTGCAAATATATCAAAATATCATAGATACAATGAGCATACAATCATCAGAACATTTCTGAAGATACTGACACATGCCAAAGAGAAACACTAAATCAGATGTAACTCCTGGTCAGTATTTTGCTACTGATCTTTCTTCATTCTGTATCATTACATTCAATGTCATTCTATGCTGAATTCTAAAATAACGATCACTATCTGATCTGAATTCAATTCTGAAATCTATCTTTCTGATATAAAGCAATTCTAAAATATTATCTGGGCAATATCAGTTAATTCGTCTATCATTGACAAATCTGCCAATGCTCTGCTCGATTTCAGTAAATCTACTGAATACATAGGGATGCAATCTGCTCCTTTCGGTATTAATCGAGTCACATACAATACAGATATCAAAGGAATTCTAAACCTAGAATCCTTATCGTGGTATCTCCACTGATCAGTCATCTCTGATCTGACTCTTACCATTTCTGGAAGAATTCTACAATATGTCTGTACTTGTTCAGCATATACATATCAATAATGCGTTCAAATCAGAAAACACAAGTACATCATAATCTATCTCTATTTCATTCTCATCTTACTGTAGTATACAATATATACAGGAATCTCTGATATCAACATTTCCTCAACAAGCAAGGACATCAATACTACAGTACATACAAACCCAACAGATACAGCATATCTCCATGCAACTCAGTCAAAGGTATTCTTACCCAATGCATTAGTATATATCAATACATATGCAATAGAATCATAAAGAATATTACCTGTTGTGAATTCTGGATCTGTGTTTTCAATTGAACTCTGTTCCCTACAATCTTCGGGAACGCTTCTGGGGACAAACTTTAGCAAAGTGTCCCGGCTGTCCACAAATATTGCATCTACCAGTCACTCCCTGGCATTTCTCGGTGGGATGTCTCCCTCCGCAACTCCTGCAATACACTCCAGTATGGCTCGGACTAGAACTACTGGAACTCGAGGAACCACTTCCTAACTTCTTGAATGGCTTCTTTCGAGCTTTCAGCAAATCTTGCTTCCCACTCATACTGCCGTGATCAATCCTAAGAGGGGATTGCTGTGTCTGGGGTTGCTTCACACACAACCTCCCTAGCTGTCTAATCAGACTCGCCTCAGCTCTCTTTGCTCTACTCAGGATGTCAGCAAAATGATAAGGTCGCTGCAGATTCAAAAATGCAACTACCTCCGAATTCAACCCTCTGATGAACTGATTTACTATAGCTTCATCATTTCCAGCTATCTGAGGAGCAAAATGCAGTAGAGTAGAGAATTTAGCGGTATATTCATCAATATTCAACTGACCTTGGCTCAAATTCTCAAACTCTGCTTTCTTGTCCTCTCGGTACGAAACTGAGAAAAATCTTCGATAAAATTCAGTGTTGAATATTTCCCACGAAATTACTGTACCTCTCTGTTCCCACATTCTTCTACGGGTAATCCTCCAACTCCTGGCGGCTTCTCGTAATTGATAAGGTACATTCTTAACTCTCTGTTCATCTGTACAATCAAGTAAATCGAACAATATTTCTATGTCATCAAACCGGTTCTGACAATCTTCGGATGTCTCGATACCATTCAGAGTCGGCGGTTGCAATAACTGAAATTCTTTCATCTTTACTTCTATCTGAGTTTCTGATGCATCTAGCTGTTCAGACGAAGTACTGCCCTTTTCTGAAATTATTCGAGGCGGTATATCTGATAATCAAACAGATTAGTACATAATCTATACAATCTGTCTCAGCCCTCCTCTGATCATATACCTCTGATTCAGACTCGGTTCTGATTCAGGCTTAACAATTACATGCTGCAATCAACTCAGATAACAAACAACATGTAATAGGGAAATCAATAAATCATGCTATCACACATCATGCAAGTCAACATTGACAGAAATCTCATGCTAGCAATCACATGCAAGGAAAGAAAATTCAATCTACCCCGCTCATTCTCTTCTATCTCAGTCTAAAAGATCTATCAACTTTGACTATCTCAATCTAAAGGATCTATCGCTCTGATACCACCTGTTGTGGGGACCCGGACGCTAATCATTTTCTTAATCATCGTTGGGATTTAATTATCAGTTCTGATAAACAGGGTCTAAAAATTTTTCTTTTAAAATATAAGTGCGGAAGGTAATGGCATCTAAATAATACACATATCTGTATAAAAGTACAATAATGTACACAGTTTTTCAATTACTCTAAGGTTCAACTACTAAAGTTCTAGTAATAAAACCTATCTATATCCAAGTCCGGAATCACCACGCTAACTCGTCTTCTCTCATCATCTTCTGACCCCGATCATGTCCCACCTGTTGTCATGTACACATACAAAACAAGACAACAGCCGGATACTCCGGTGAGAATAAATCCCAGTATAAAACATGGTAAACATGCATATACACAAAGTAAATCATGAATTATTCTATCATGAATAAAACTAAAAACAATAGGTTTCATAATCTATGAAATCAAATCAAATAAGCATGCAACACAAATTAGTTAAACATGCTACTCAAATCAACCCATAAAAACATGCTATCATGACTGAAGGCAATAGCAATGGGCTCCATAATCTATGAATCCCATTCATCTACGCATGCAGTTCTAATCAAATCATGTCATGACTCGACTCCATGCTGACTCTAGGGATCCCGGTGTGAATAAGACGTCACTGGCTGTCACCTACCCTCCCACTCGGGGTGACTGTACGTCTTATTCCTAGACTTCGGTCTGAGCTGTATCAACGGCTGCAATAGGAGTCAGAGCTGCTCCTAAGCTGAGATACACCGAACATCTAGAGGTATGACTGTCTGTCAAGACTCTCCTATATGAAATGCAATGCATATAAATCTATAAACAGAGCAGTAGCATATCAGCATATAAACAAAGCATATTCATATCAGAATATAACAATAATCTAGTATGTGATTTTATTGGG
Organism: Primulina eburnea; assembly: GCF_022965805.1. Classification (NCBI taxonomy): domain Eukaryota; kingdom Viridiplantae; phylum Streptophyta; class Magnoliopsida; order Lamiales; family Gesneriaceae; genus Primulina; species Primulina eburnea. The sequence continues at coordinate 16,875,338 of NC_133108.1, forward strand.
AAACTCAAATAGGATCTTATTTGAGTTGTGTCTTCCCGAATATCACATGAATTATACCTTTGTCGTCCCGGTCTGACGAAGACGATGATCTGTATTCAAATCTGTCCATATCAATCTGAAATGACAATATCGAATACGCTGTGTCAGTGAATAACTCAATTCACAATCTGTCCTGATCAATACTCAACTCAGTACCTAATCTGATCAATATCTGAACAAGACACAATTCAAATCATATTATCGACATCATAATATAATCGAAATCATATCTGAATCTGATCAATCTAACTCACTACTGAATCTGATCAATATCAATCTACTGATGTTTCGACGGCATAACAATACAATCTGAATAACCCCGTCAATCTGAACATCACAAATATAATACTGGAACTCATAATCTCAATATCGGTATATTCAAAATCAGTAATACACAATTCTGATATCAAAATCTCGATCAATATCTTTCAAAAATCATAACAATTACACAAAAAGTCTGTTCTTTAATCTGACTTCAATTATATAATGTTTACGGTAGCAGAAACACCATATCTGAATCATATTCGATTCTAGCAACATCATATTTCCAAAACATCTCAAAATGTAATAAAACTTACGTCCTTGTGTAGCTCTTGGTGAGAGGAGCTCAAAACCGAAATCAGATTTAAATTCTGATAGACGGTTCACACGGAATCACAAATCAAAGCAACCAAAAGTTGAAGGGATTTCTGGAGGAATTCTCGGCTGTCTTGTTCTGATTCTGAAGGAGGATGACCATATATATATTGCATGCAAATCTGGAAACGTGTCATCATTTTTCAGTAACCACGCAGGACCGCGGGTGCGGTCGTGTCATGCACCGCGGGTGCGCTCATGATTCAAAATTATCTTTATTTTTCTGGATTCGAGCACCGCAGGTGCGCTCCTGCTGGCACCGCGGGTGCGGTGATGCTACGCAATTTCTTGCCAACTTACTGTCCATGCACCGCGGGTGCGGTGATGTCTGGCACCGCAGGTGCGGTCTTGCATTTTCCAGAATTTTCTCATTTTTCCATCCTTGCAACACTTTATAATCTTGTCTTATCAATTCTATAATTCTTAGGGCATTACATACTCCCACCCCACTTCCATCCTTCGACGAGGAACCATCCACATACACCTTCCAAGGGTTTTCATTCTCCTGATGCACTGTCTCAGCCAGAAAATCGGCTAAGGCTTGTGCTTTAATAGCTGTTTTCGGCTCATACTGGATGTCATATTCTCCCAACTCCGTAGTCCACTTAACCAGGCGGCCGGACATATCAGAATGAGTGAGGATTCTGCCCAACGGACTGTTAGTAAGCACCACAATTGGATGAGATAGGAAATAGGGTCTCAAGCGTCTCGCCGTCATCACTAAAGCCAAAGCCAATTTTTCCAAGCCTGAGTATCTGATCTCTGCCCCCTTGAGTGCATGCGAAACATAATAGACCGGCTGTTGAGTCGACCCCTCCAACTTGACAAGTACCGAACTCACAGCTTCCTCTGTGGCAGATAAATATACCCACAAAGGCTCACCTGCAGCCGGTTTGGACAGGACAGACAGCTCAGCAAGGTACTTTTTCAACTCTTCAAACTCTTTCTAGCAGGCTGGATCCCATTCAAATTTTTTCGCCTTTCTCAAAGTCCGGAAGAACGGTAAGCTTCTGTGGGCGGATCTCGAGATAAAACGTGCCAAGGCAGCATTCCTCCCTATCAAATGCTGAACATATTTGGGTCCCCGGGGAGAGACCATATCTTGGATAGCTTGAACTTTCTCGGGGTTAGCTTCAATCCCCCTCTCTGTCACCACATAACCCAGAAACTTCCCACTCTTCACCCCAAATACACACTTCTGAGGGTTCAACTTCAGCCATAGGACCTGAGGGTTGAAAAGGTCTCCACTAAGTCAGGTATGAGCTGGGCTGAATCTTTAGACTTCACCATGATGTCATTCACATACACTTCGACATTCCTCCCCACCTGCTTAGAAAAGACTCTATCCATCAATCGCTGATACATGGCTCCGGCATTTTTGAGTCCGAAGGGCATGACCACGTAACAGAGAGTTTCTTCAGAAGTGATGAAACTCACTTTATCTTGGTCCTCCACAGTCAAGGGGATTTGATGGTACCCCTGATAAGCGTCCAACATGCACAAATACTGATGTCCGGCTGTGAAGTCCACCAACTAATATATCCGTGGAAAAGGATAACAATCTTTAGGACAGGCATTGTTGAGATCTCTGAAATCCACACACATCCTCCATTTCTCTGAACTCTTTGGAACAAGAACGACATTGGAGAGCCACGTAGGAAACTGTACCTCTCGAATGTGCCCAGCATTGAGCAACTCTCCCACCTCTTTCTTTATAACTGTACCCAATGTCACGATCTCCGGCTTCTCATCCACCACTTCATGAACCTCCCTCACTACTACGGGCAACCCGCTTCGCCCCTTTCTAATCATATTGACCTCCACACGCGCCCTCTTCCCCTCTTCTTTCACTATCACCTCATAACACCGACGCGCGACCCTCTGGTCCCCGCACAAGACTCCAACCTCCTTCCCTACAGGAAACTTCAACTTCTGATGATACGTGGACGCTACAGCTCTGAAATCCTTTAGGGCTGGTCGCCCCAGAATTCCATTGTAAGCGGACGAGGTGTCCACCACAATAAATGTTGTCATCTTTGTTACCCGCCGAGGCTCATTTCCCAAAGATAGAGGAAGGACAATCTGACCGAGCGGCGGGATGGCATGTCCTGCAAATCCATATAGAGGAGTAGAGATTGGCTTGAACTCAAATCCCTCCACCTTCATCTGATCCAGAGTGCTTTTGAATAGGATATTAACAGAGCTTCTATTATCAATAAAGATTCGTGCCACATCATAATTGGCAACAGTGGCCGTTACCACCAAGGCATTGTTATGAGGAGCCACAATGCCTCGGAGGTCATCTGGTCCAAAACTGATGAGAGGATCCTGGGGTAAGTCCGTACCCCTAGATATTTCAAAATTCTCCAACCTCCTGCCATGCGCCTTTCGTGCTCGCTCGGAATCCCCATCATTATCACCCCCCGAGATCATATGAATCATTCCTCTCGTAGGGTGGTTATCCTCATTTGTTCCCCTCCTCTGTTCAGCGGGCTCCCGAGGGACATCCTAACCTCGACCTTCTCTCCTCGATTCCTCGATCCTCTGATGTATCCACGGAGGGCCTCGACCCCGCCTAGAAGATGGGCGAGATATCAGTTCACTCCTGGACGAGGATCCTTTGTGTCTAACCCGCGGCGGAGGTCGGGCACTGTAGTGACCCGTTCCAGAATCACCTACTAATCAAGAACTAAGCATGCAATTAACTTAATTAAAAACAATCAGAGATAATTGCGGAAAATGGTCAACCAACGATAGTTATACAACCCAAATGATATCCAGAACAACTTAGAAATAAAATATACGGTACAACCATATCGAATCAAATGGTACTGAAGAAATAACTCAACCGGCTACTCCACGTCCTCCTCATCCTCCTCCTGAGCCATCCAACCTGAGGCCTGCCCCGTGGGAATGGGGTGTCCAAGATAAACAAAACCGAGGACGTGAGCGATAAGAACGCCCAGTACAAAAGCATGAGTATACAGGCCTATATGAAATGCACATGCTATGATATGATACCAGGGTAGTCAAGAAATAGGAGTCACAAAAGATCTCAATATGCTCAGTCTAGAGGCGCCAAGTGGATAGTGCCGCGCGGTACTCCTCTGGGTCACTGCATCCACTACAAGATCAGACGTGGACCTAAAATGTCCCGGATCACCGAAGCCCTCCGGACCCGTCGGCCACTGTGTACTCTCGGTGTCCATGCGTCCACAAGACAGGGCTGAGCGGCCCCACAAGATATAGCTTATCTCGAAAGAGATACAGCTCAACAATAAAGGCTATCTCGAAAGAGATACGGCTCAAGATGAAATGTAACATGCAGCAATAAACGTGACATAATAGCATGCATCATATGACATATATCAATGCAGCAAATAATCATGCAACACATATAAGAATGTATACTCGACCAGGATATCTCGGATAGTACTTTCGTACCTCAAACCAGCAGATCCTAACAATCCGCCCTAGAATCAAGCCTGCGTCCGTAGCCCACTGATGCCGCTAGCTCCCAACTAGAGCACAGCTCCGCTACAAAACCAGTAGCTCCCCGCTAGTGCCTGAACCTCGGGAAAAGACTAGAAACCAATCGGAAACGACTAAAATGCTCTGGAACGCTCGGACTTGGCGAGAAGAAGTGAAGCCTCGCGCCTCTATTTATAGCCAACGTTCGGACGATCCGATCCACTTCGGAAGATCCGATCCGGTACACTTCGGACGATCCGAACCCTGCATGTCTTCTACGTGTCCAGCCACCTGGCTCGGACGATCCGAACCCTGATCGGACGATCCGAATCCTGCATGTCTTCCACGGTTCCATCCACCTGTCTCGGACGATCCGAATCCTGCTCGGACGATCCGAACCCTGATCGGACGATCCGAACCCTGTTCGGTCCTTCCGATCCCACCGAAATATAATTAATCCTATAATTAACTCAAATTAGGCATCGGGATACTACATTCTTCCCCCCTAAAAAGGATTTCGTCCGCGAAATCGTGTCTGAAGAATGATAATTCTGAATAACAATACATTCAACTTAAGAATGACTTACAACCGAAAGTACAACTGCAATTACAATCATAACTGAAAATACTACAACTAGAACAACTCTGGATGCTCTGACCGCATACGACTCTCTAGTTCCCAAGTGGCTTCTTCAGTACCTCGGCGCTGCCACTGCACTAAGACAAGAGGAATGATCTTATTCCTCAACACCTTGTCTTTGCGATCCAGAATCCGCACTGGTCGTTCCACGTAAGACAAATCCGAATCAAGTTGAACTTCAGAGGGATGCAAGATGTGAGACTCATCTGCTACGTATCGTCTCAACAAAGATACGTGGAACACATCATGAATACTTGATAGGTATGGCGGCAATGCAAGTCTGTAAGCCAAATCTCCCACGCTTTCCAATATTTCAAATGGACCAATAAATCTCGGAGACAGCTTACCCTTGAGACCAAATCTCAAAATCCTGCGAAAAGGCGAAACTCGGAGAAACACTTTCTCACCTGCTGAAAATGAAGAGGTCGACGCTTGGTGTTCGCATAACTAGCCTGTCGATCCTGAGCAATCTTAATCCGTTTCTTGATTACTGCAACCTTATCAATAGCCTGCTGGACTAGCTCCGGTCCCTCAACATGTCGTTCCCCAACTTCGTCCCAGAATAATGGAGTACGACAACGTCGCCCATACAACGCCTCAAATGGTGCCATACCAATACTACGATGATAGCTGTTGTTGTACGCGAACTCAATCAAAGGCAAATGATCATGCCAAGCGATTCCGAAATCCATAACACAAGCTCGCAACATATCCTCAAGTGTACGGATAGTCCTTTCTGTCTGACCGTCGGTCTCTGGATGATAAGCCGTACTCAAACTTAGTGAAGTACCCAATGCTGACTGGAAACTACCCCAAAATCGTGAGGTAAAACGAGGATCTCTGTCACTAACAATACTGACTGGCACTCCATGCAAACGTAAAATCTCTTGAATATACAATCGAGCCATACGATCGAAAGTGAAATCACGGTTATATGGCAGAAAATGAGCAGACTTGGTGAGTCGATCCACCACTACCCAAATAGCATCACTGTTCCTCGAAGACAATGGCAAGTGAGTAATGAAGTCCATCGCGATATGCTCCCACTTCCATTCAGGAATAGGTAAGTTCAACAATAATCCTCTCGGTCGACGGTGCTCTGCCTTAACCTGCTGACAAACTAGACACTTGAAGACAAACTGATAAATGCTGCGCTTCATCCCTTTCCACCAAAATCGTGTCCTCAAATCTTTATACATCTTGTTGCTTCCCGGATGAACACTCAACTTGCTTCGATGAGCCTGAGACAAGATCTCTTCCCTCAAAGTATCATCCTCTGGTACCACAACCCGATTAGACAAACACAGAAGACCATTAGACTGATAATGGAAATTACTATCTCCACCAACCAACCGAGCTAATCTCTGAGTCTTGAGATCAGACATCTGAGCATCTCGAATCCGAGTGAACAAAGTTGGCTCAGATAAAATGGTAGCAACACGAATGCTCTCCATACCTTTCCGATGTTTGAACTTAAACCCCAACGAACAACAATCCTGGACAGTACTAGACATAGCACTGGTCTGAAGTGCAGAGGCTCTCACCTTGCGACTAAGAGCATCGGCTGTGAGATTCGCAGAACCTGGATGGTACTTGATCACACAGTCATAATCTTTAAGTAGATCCATCCAACGACGTTGCCTCATGTTCAACTCAGCCTGAGTGAACAGATACTTCAGACTCTTATGATCAGTAAAGATTTCAAACTGAACACCGTACAAGTAATGACGCCAGATCTTCAGCGCGAACACAATAGGTGCCAACTCTAGATCATGAATAGGGTACTTCTCCTCGTGAGATTTTAACTGCCTGGAAGCGTAAGCGATCACATGACCATTCTGCGTCAACACACACCCTAAGCCTTGAAAAGAGGCATCGGTGTAAACACTGAAACCATCAGATCCTGACGGTAACGCCAAAACAGGTGCAGAAGTCAGAAGTCGACGAAGCTCTCTGAAACTATCTTCGCACTCAGATGACCACTCAAATGGAACATTCTTCCGAGTATGTTGCGTCAATGGTCTAGCTACCTGAGAGAAATTCACGATGAAGCGACGATAATACCCCGCCAGACCTAGAAAACTACGGATCTCGGTCACTGTCGTCGGACGTGACCAATTCAGCACCGCCTCAATCTTGCTAGGATCCACAGAAACTCCTTCCTTGGAAATCACATGACCAAGGAATACTACACGATCAATCCAGAACTCGCACTTACTCAGCTTAGCATACAATTGCTTCTCGCGAAGAATCTGCAACACCATCCTCAAGTGATGGATATGCTCTTCCACACTGTGAGAATAAATCAAGATATCGTCGATGAAAACCACAACAAACTGATCTAGAAAATCCCGAAAGACTCGGTTCATCAGATCCATGAACACTGCTGGCGCATTTGTCAATCCGAATGGCATAACTAGAAACTCGTAATGCCCATATCGAGTACGAAATGCAGTCTTGGAAATATCATCATCTCTAACTCTCATCTGATGATAACCCGATCACAAGTCAATCTTGGAGTAAACAGAGGTACCCTGAAGCTGATCGAACAAGTCATCAATACGAGGTAATGGATACTTGTTTTTGATCGTCACACGATTCAGCTGGCGATAATCAATACACAATCGCATCGATCCATCCTTTTTCTTGACAAACAAGACTGGAGCTCCCCAAGGTGAAACACTCGGGCGAATATAACCTTTATCAAGAAGATCCTGCAATTGCTGCTTCAATTCTCTCATCTCTGACGGAGCAAGACGATAGGGGGCACGAGAAATCGGTGTAGTCCCTGGCATTAACTCGATGCCAAATTCCACCTCTCTAATCGGAGGAAAACCAGGAATCTCATCTGGAAAAACATCAGGAAACTCACAAACCACTGGAATATCATCTATACCAACACTATCTGTGGATGAATCAATCGCATAGATGAGGTAGCCCTCCCCGCCCGACTCTAAAGCACGACAGGCTTTCAGAGCAGATACCACTGGCATCGGAGGTCGCGCTCCCTCACCATAGAAAAACCAACTAGAGCTCTCAGTCGTACGAAACTGAACAAGCTTCTGGTAACAATCCACAGTAGCTCGGTAGGTAGTCAATAGGTCTATACCCACAATACAATCAAAATCTTCCATCTCTAGGATCATAAGATTCGCAATCAATTCGTTACCCTCAAAATCTAAGGGACAACCCATCACTAGACGCTTTGCTAACACCGAATGACCCATCGGAGTAGAAACGGAAAGAATGACGTCTAGAGAAACATACGGTAACTTATGACGCTTAACAAATCGTGCAGAAATGAATGAATGTGATGCTCCGGTATCAATAAGAACAAAAGCAGGAATACCGCATAAACAAAAAGTACCTGCTATGACTCTCCCTGTCTCATCTGCAGCCTGATCCTGGTTCAGCGCAAATACCTGACCTTGGGTACGAGGTCGAAGATTTGAACTACCCATCGCCTGACCCTGCATCCTCTGCTGAACAGTCGTCTGAGATCCGGAACCAGATCCTGCTCCACCTCGCAACTGAGGGCAATTCTTCTTAAGATGACCCATCTCTCCGCACTGAAAACAAGCTTCCGCGGCTGATCGGCACTGCTCCGATGGATGGTTCTTCCCACGATGCACACAAGAAACCTTCTTCTTACCAAAGCGAAAAACACCGCTAGACCGTGATCCAGATCCAGAAGAAGAAGAACCAGATTTCTTGAAAGACTGAGATCGAGGGCTCAAAGTACTCGGAGGTCTGGAAGAAAGAATAGACCTACCACGCTGGAGACTGATCTCTGCCTGACGACACCGGTTCACTAACCCATCATAAGAAGTAGGATTATCGCAGACAGTGACTCGATCGAAAATCTCCTGGTTAAGACCCTGAAGGAAATGGTCATACTTGGCCTCAGAACTGCCACTGATATGAGGAGCAAAGGGTAACAACTCGAAGAACTTCTGCTGATATTCATCAACAGACATACTACCCTGCTTAAGATTCAGAAGTTCAATCGTCTTTGCCTGGCGAAGGGCTGGAGGAAAATATAGCTGCATGAAAGCTGCACAGAAATCGGCCCAATTCACCCTACCCTGAGACTGGACTATCGGCGCAGAAGTCGATCGCCACCACTTACGCGCACGGCCCTCGAGAAGAAAACTAAGGGTCTCCATCTGCTGCTCTTCGGTGCACTGGAATGCACGGAAACAACTCTCCATGCGCTCTAACCAATCCTCAGCATCATCGGGAGTCTCACCACCAACTAAAGGCTTAGGCCCCATCTGAATGAAACGGTGCATCTCAAAACGCCTAGGGCCATCACGACGATGACGATGTTCACGATGACGCCTACGATCTTCCTGGTCACCCCAACGACCTACACTCCCCTGACTACTCTCATCACCAAAGTGGTCAGCCATTGCTACAAGATAGAATGGGGAAAAATGGTAAAATGGTCAACGAAAATCCCAAAACAGAATCTATATCCCAAAATCATATGCATGCTCTGATACCAGAAATGTAGTGACCCGTTCCAGAATCACCTACTAATCAAGAACTAAGCATGCAATTAACTTAATTAAAAACAATCAGAGATAATTGCGGAAAATGGTCAACCAACGATAGTTATACAACCCAAATGATATCCAGAACAACTTAGAAATAAAATATACGGTACAACCATATCGAATCAAATGGTACTGAAGAAATAACTCAACCGGCTACTCCACGTCCTCCTCATCCTCCTCCTGAGCCATCCAACCTGAGGCCTGCCCCGTGGGAATGGGGTGTCCAAGATAAACAAAACCGAGGACGTGAGCGATAAGAACGCCCAGTACAAAAGCATGAGTATACAGGCCTATATGAAATGCACATGCTATGATATGATACCAGGGTAGTCAAGAAATAGGAGTCACAAAAGATCTCAATATGCTCAGTCTAGAGGCGCCAAGTGGATAGTGCCGCGCGGTACTCCTCTGGGTCACTGCATCCACTACAAGATCAGACGTGGACCTAAAATGTCCCGGATCACCGAAGCCCTCCGGACCCGTCGGCCACTGTGTACTCTCGGTGTCCATGCGTCCACAAGACAGGGCTGAGCGGCCCCACAAGATATAGCTTATCTCGAAAGAGATACAGCTCAACAATAAAGGCTATCTCGAAAGAGATACGGCTCAAGATGAAATGTAACATGCAGCAATAAACGTGACATAATAGCATGCATCATATGACATATATCAATGCAGCAAATAATCATGCAACACATATAAGAATGTATACTCGACCAGGATATCTCGGATAGTACTTTCGTTCCTCAAACCAGCAGATCCTAACAATCCGCCCTAGAATCAAGCCTGCGTCCGTAGCCCACTGATGCCGCTAGCTCCCAACTAGAGCACAGCTCCGCTACAAAACCAGTAGCTCCCCGCTAGTGCCTGAACCTCGGGAAAAGACTAGAAACCAATCGGAAACGACTAAAATGCTCTGGAACGCTCGGACTTGGTGAGAAGAAGTGAAGCCTCGCGCCTCTATTTATAGTCAACGTTCGGACGATCCGATCCACTTCGGAAGATCCGATCCGGTACACTTCGGACGATCCGAACCCTGCATGTCTTCTACGTGTCCAGCCACCTGGCTCGGACGATCCGAACCCTGATCGGACGATCCGAATCCTGCATGTCTTCCACGGTTCCATCCACCTGTCTCGGACGATCCGAATCCTGCTCGGACGATCCGAACCCTGATCGGACGATCCGAACCCTGTTCGGTCCTTCCGATCCCACCGAAATATAATTAATCCAATAATTAACTCAAATTAGGCATCGGGATACTACAGGCACTGCTTTCAACTCTGTGCGACTTCTCATCTCTCTCCCTTACCTCCATCTCCTGATCCCGGCTCCTATTCAGAGGAAGATGTGATGAGAATTGTCCTCTACTTCTGGTTCTGTCCTCCTCCCTTTCACCTGCACCTCTCTTCTTACCGCCCCTCTCGGCTCCCTCCACCCTGCTCCCTCCGGGTTGGTTTTCCATCCTTCTATACCGTTGGGCATCTTCCAAGTTTACATATTTTTCCCCCCGAGCTAACAAGTCATCACAGCTCGACGGAGGTTTCTTGACCAGCGATTTGAAGAATTCTCCCCCCTCAGCCCTTGGGTAAAGACACTTATCATGATGTCGGGGGTAGCAGCTGGTATTTCCAATGCTGCGCCGCTTCACTCCCGTAAAGTTTCAGCATCTTGCTGTTTCATTACAAACAAACTCAAGTAGTTTTTCTGGTGCCTCTTGCTGCTGGCGAATCGGTGCAAGAAAGCTGCAGAAAAATCTTCGAAAGACTGTATAGAGTTGGGCTGCGGGGTATTAAACCATTGTTGGGCTGATCTTACCAATGTGCCCAGAAACACCCTGCACCTAACTCCATCCGAATATTGGTGCAACAGAGCCGCATTCTCAAATCTCCCCAAGTGCTCTTCGGGGTCCGTATGTCTGTCATATTCTCCAACGTTTGATTGTTAGAAATTTGGGGGAAGCCCTTCTTCCAAGATGGATAGTGAAAAAAGGCTTCTTCTCTTGGGTACCGGCGCCCTGCTTCCTACCTGCTCTCTCAATCTCCGTATCTCCTTCCACATCTCCCCCATCTCACTAATCTCTCCACTTTGAGGGGGTTGCGTCTCTTCAACCCTGCTCTGGTGGACTTCAACATTTTCCTCACGCTCCTGCCGGGCACCCTGTTTGTAGTAGCCCGAATTCCAAATTGGGTAATTAACGGATTAATGGTGATTAAGAAGGTTTAATGTGTAATTTTGACCGTGGTCATGATCGGACGGACCGAAGAGGGTTCGGAAGCACCGAAGAGTTCGGACGATCCGAAGTGTAGTTCGGTGAATCCGATCATAGGTGTCAAGTGTTGATCGACACGTCATTTTCCATGCATGTTCGGACGGTCCGAAGTGTATGATCGGAGGATCCGATCATGAGCTGTCAAGAGCCAATGGACACGTAGCGTTCGGACGTTCCGAAGTGTTGTTCGGAGGATCCGAACATGGCCTATAAATAGTGCTCGGATTTCTCATTTGTGACTTGCCAATTCATGATTTTGCCTCATAGTTGAGAGGTTTTGGAAGGTTTCTAGGGTTAGTTGTTGGTCGAGCGATAGCCAAGAGCTGCCAGGAGTAGTAGCGTAGCGACGCCTGAGTTTCAAGGCAATCGACATCAAAGGGCTGTCGACGGACGAAGGTAAACCCTAAACCTTTGGTAGTACTAGGGAGTACTGGTTTTGCTAGTCGAGCATGGTAGTATTGATTGAGTATGCTTTTGATGCGTAGGCTTGTGCTAGACCTGATTAGCGGTGTTGCGTAAGGCTAGGCTTGCTGTGATAGAGGTACGAAAGTACTATCCGAGATATCCTGGTTGAGTATACATTCTTATATGTGTTGCATGATTATGTGGTGCATTGATATATGTCATATGATGCATGCTATTATGTCACGTTTATTACTGCACGTTGCATTTCATGTTGAGCCGTATCTCCTTCGAGATAGCCTTTACTGTTGAGCTGTATCTCTTTCGAGATAAGCTATATCTTGTGGGGCCGCTCAGCCCTGTCTTGTCTTGTGGACGCATGGACACCGAGAGTACACAGTGGCCGACGGGTCGGGAGGGCTTCGGTGATCCGGGACATTTTAGGTCCACGTCTGTTCTTGCAGTGGATGCAGTGACCCAGAGGTTGGACCGCGCGGCACTATCCACTTGGCGCCTCTAGACTGAGCATTTTGAGATCCTTTGTTACTCCTGTTCCTTGACTACCCTGGTATCATATCATAGCATGTGCATTTCATATAGGTTTGTATACTCATGCTTTTGTACTGGGCGTTCTTATCGCTCACGTCCTCGGTTTTTGTTTATCTTGGACACCCCATTTCCACGGGGCAGGCCTCAGGTTGGACAGCTCGGGAAGAGCAGGAGGAGGACAGTGAGTATCTGGTTGGTTTAGTTTTCAGTACTATTCTATTTCGATATGGTTGTACCGAATATATTTTGAGTTGTTCTGATTTCGATTGGGTTGTATAACTATCATTTGTTGGCCTTATTTCCGCTGTTATCTCTGATTATTATTAATTAAGTTAGTTGCATGCTTAGTTCTCAACTAGTAGGTGATTCTGGAACGGGTCACTACATTTATGGTATCAGAGCATGCGTATGATTTTGGGATATAGATTCTGTTTTGGGATTTCCGTTGACCATTTTACCATTTTCCCTATTCTATCTTGTAGCGATGGCTGACCATTTTGATGACGGGAGTAGTCAGGGGAGTGTAGGTCGATGGGGTGACCAGGACGATCATAGACGTCATCGTGAGCATCGTCATCGTCGGGATGGTCCTAGGCGTTTTGATTTGCATCGTTTTATTCAGATGGGGCCTAAGCCTTTAGTTGGTGGTGAGACTCCCGATGATGCTGAGGATTGGTTAGAGCGCATGGAGAGTTGTTTCGTTTTGTTCATCCTCTAAACTTGATTTCGAGGACGAAATCTTTTTAAGGGGGGGAGAATGTAGTAGCCCGAATTCCAAATTGGGTAATTAACGGATTAATGGTGATTAAGAAGGTTTAATGTGTAATTTTGACCGTGGTCATGATCGGACGGACCGAAGAGGGTTCGGAAGCACCGAAGAGTTCGGACGATCCGAAGTGTAGTTCGGTGAATCCAATCATAGGTGTCAAGTGTTGATCGACACGTCATTTTCCATGCATGTTCGGACGGTCCGAAGTGTATGATCGGAGGATCCGATCATGAGCTGTCAAGAGCCAATGGACACGTAGCGTTCGGACGTTCCGAAGTGTTGTTCGGAGGATCCGAACATGGCCTATAAATAGTGCTCGGATTTCTCATTTGTGACTTGCCAATTCATGATTTTGCCTCATAGTTGAGAGGATTTGGAAGGTTTCTAGGGTTAGTTGTTGGTCGAGCGATAGCCAAGAGCTGCCAGGAGTAGTAGCGTAGCGGCGCCTGAGTTTCAAGGCAATCGACATCAAAGGGCTGTCGACGGACGAAGGTAAACCCTAAACCTTTGGTAGTACTAGGGAGTACTGGTTTTGCTAGTCGAGCATGGTAGTATTGATTGAGTATGCTTTTGATGCGTAGGCTTGTGCTAGACCTGATTAGCGGTGTTGCGTAAGGCTAGGCTTGCTGTGATAGAGGTACGAAAGTACTATCCGAGATATCCTGGTTGAGTATACATTCTTATATGTGTTGCATGATTATGTGGTGCATTGATATATGTCATATGATGCATGCTATTATGTCACGTTTATTACTGCACGTTGCATTTCATGTTGAGCCGTATCTCCTTCGAGATAGCCTTTACTGTTGAGCTGTATCTCTTTCGAGATAAGCTATATCTTGTGGGGCCGCTCAGCCCTGTCTTGTCTTGTGGACGCATGGACACCGAGAGTACACAGTGGCCGACGGGTCGGGAGGGCTTCGGTGATCCGGGACATTTTAGGTCCACGTCTGTTCTTGCAGTGGATGCAGTGACCCAGAGGTTGGACCGCGCGGCACTATCCACTTGGCGCCTCTAGACTGAGCATTTTGAGATCCTTTGTTACTCCTGTTCCTTGACTACCCTGGTATCATATCATAGCATGTGCATTTCATATAGGTTTGTATACTCATGCTTTTGTACTGGGCGTTCTTATCGCTCACGTCCTCGGTTTTTGTTTATCTTGGACACCCCATTTCCACGGGGCAGGCCTCAGGTTGGACAGCTCGGGAGGAGCAGGAGGAGGACAGTGAGTATCTGGTTGGTTTAGTTTTCAGTACTATTCTATTTCGATATGGTTGTACCGAATATATTTTGAGTTGTTCTGATTTCGATTGGGTTGTATAACTATCATTTGTTGGCCTTATTTCCGCTGTTATCTCTGATTATTATTAATTAAGTTAGTTGCATGCTTAGTTCTCAACTAGTAGGTGATTCTGGAACGGGTCACTACACTGTTCCTCTACAAAGATAAATTCTTGATTCCTTTTCATGGCCTCATCCACAGTTCGGGTGATAAATTGGCCCAGCTGTTCCAGGGTCAAGTTCCCCACATTCTCATTGGGAGGGGTTTGCTCGACCCTCGTTTCGTGAATGGGCTGCTCAGTTCTTGTCTCTTGACGAGGTTGTTCCTATCTCGTCTCAAGAGGCGATTGTTCCTGTCTTGCCTCAGCATGAGATGGTTTGTGTCCCCTCCGAGGACACGATGATGCTGAGGTGGCTCTTCCACTCCCTCTCCTCCCTACCATCTCTAAGTCTCAACTCAAAGATTCTTATAGACGGCACCAAGTGATACTCACGGAAAATTTCAGGTCCGCTCCTAGCAAGTGTCATTAGTAAAGACGCATGGTTTTCAAATTGTCCCGAGCCTTAAATCACGAAAAATACTGTTAAAAGGGGGCCAGGAGGGTGTCTTGGCATAGCCCCTCCGACGCTCAAGTCAGTGACTGAGGATATGGGAGGAGCAGCTAATGGTGCTGCTGAAAACAGTATAGTGAATGAACTATCATACGTTCAAACATGGTATTTATAGGAGATACCTGTGCATTTGATGGGCATGTCTTCCACTTGGGCTTGGGATGTGCCAAGGGATGGGCCAGGGATAGTGGGCCCATTTCTGGGGTATCACCATATACGTAATTGAAATAGTAAAACAAAATAAAAACCACAATATTTTAGCATTTATATATTTTCTACAATAGAATTAGTGTTGCGGAATAAATGACATCATATACGTAATTGAAATAGTAAAACAAAATAAAAAAACAAATAACAAAAAAACCACAATCGATTAACTACAGCAACATGTACCTTTCGACAGTAGAGATCAAAGAGGATAGAAGAAGCCTCTGAAAAGCATAGCCTCTGGAATCTTGATGCGATTAAAGATTTCAGAGAGAAGAAGCCTTCGAAAGTTGTGGCTGTGGCAGTAGATGTTCAATCATTAAGCGATCGTGGTTCTAGTTCTTCGGAGTGGATTTCAAATAAACGGTGTAATGGGTGAATTTTTGATTTAGAGAAAATAAAATTCAATTTAGAAATACAAAATCCATTGGGCATTCAAGAAATTATATGGGATTTAGACTATCGATTTCAAATCCAAAACAACTCTACCAGACATGACCTAAGTTTTTTTGGTTTAATTGAAACTAAGTAATTTCCCAATAAATCTTATATCTATCTATATGAAGAAAAAATCATGTAACGAAGGGGATTCTTATTTGTACAAATGGTACTTCGAACTTGGAACGAACATGAAGAAATAAACAAAACTTCTTTATCTCTTGAGTTGTTCTGCCGGATCGGTCGCTCAAGATCTTTGGTCTCTACCTGGACCCGATGAAAAAAATGGAATCACTTCTTATGGACTATTTGAGAATGATTCAGATCTAGTTCATGACCTATTAGAAGTAGAAGGCGCTCTAGTAGGATTTTCACGGACAGAAAAAGATTACAATTCGCTTGATAATGATCGAGTTATTTTTCGAGTTTTGTTTACCATACTTCACGAAATTTAATATTATATATATTGAAGTTCAAACAAAATCATAATAATAAATGATTATATATATAAAGTTTTATGTAATATTTATAAATGTCAATAAAAATCTTGAAAAATAAATTTACAAAATCATGTGAAAATATTTTGCAAAAATAAATCTGTTATTTTAAAAAAATAGTTGTCTACGACGAATGCACATAATGAGCCAACGTCGTCATAACGAGAGTAGCACTAAGGATATATTGGTAATATAACGTGTCTAGGGTTTTGAGCGACCTTGATAAAGCCCAAACCATTTCCCTTGCTTGTTCTTTACCTCGCCGTTTTCGTCTCTGCACTCTGCTGTGGGGATCTATCGTCACCGCAGGGCCTCTCGTCGGCAATCATGGGTATTCTACTATTTTAATTTGAATGTATTCTGTATTTATTTTACGACGAAAGTGACTGAAATCTTGTTTTCCTTAGGTATTTCACGGGATTCTATGCACAAGAGGCGTGCCACTGGAGGAAAGAAGAAGGCTTGGAGAAAGAAGCGAAAGTAATTTTTTTTTTCCTATTTTTCCATACGAAATCTCCCGTTTTTCCAACCTTTTCATATATATGATCACTGATATGATTTTTTTTTATCTGTGCCTGGTTCTGTGCAATTCACTGCGTACTCGATTGAGTCTTGTTTAATTTTTTTTCCGGTTCAATTGCATTGCTTTAGCCTTGTGTAGACTACATTTCTATTTTCGTCTAGTTAATTCCTTCGTTAGATTTTCTGTTAATTTTAGTCCACAAATTAACTAGTCTACGTGTGTTTGCTCTTGAAGAAGAAAAGATTTTATCTTTGCGCCAGTTACGAATTGGTTTCATTTCATCCGACAGATCTTCTCGCTCGTGTTTATTGTTGGATGAGCATTCTTATCTTTTTCATTCCAATTTTCTGTTTTAATTGAGCTGTTTTAGAATTTGATATATTCTATGTTGTTTTTGGTATGCTCTATCTTTGTTATTGTTACATGATTCAATATCACAATTTTCTTTGCTGATTATTATATACCCATTCTCAAGTTCACTTGTATCTGTTTTCTGTAGAAGTAATGCCATTTTTGTAAAGGTTGCACTTTTGTTTGATTTCTGCTTACTTTTCATCCACAAGTTGACTCATTTATTTGTGTTGAATTTTTTCGTTAATCAGGTATGAACTCGGAAGACAACCAGCAAATACAAAGATTTCGAGTGACAAGACCGTACGCAGGGTGAGGGTTCGAGGGGGTAATGTAAAGTGGCGTGCTTTAAGGCTGGATACTGGAAACTACTCATGGGGTAGCGAAGCTGTGACGAGAAAGACTCGTATTCTGGATGTTGCTTATAATGCATCAAACAATGAGTTGGTTAGGACCAAAACCTTGGTGAAGAGTGCTATTATCCAAGTGGATGCTGCACCATTCAAACAGTGGTATCTCCAGCATTATGGAGTTGATATTGGTCGCAAGAAGAAGACTGCTGCAAAGGCTGAAGCAGAGGTATCAACAAGTCATAATTTCATCTGCCAATTTCAATCGGCTGGGATTTGATGTGTTATCAATAATAAATATTCTGCAGGAAAATATGAGTTCACTTTGCAAAATTTAGGAATCAAATTATTGATAAATATTTTTGTTTAATTGGGCTTTAGGAGACCGAGCCTGCTACTGTTGAAGAGGTAAAGAAGAGCAATAATGTTCTGAGAAAACTTGCAAAGCGGCAAGCTGATCGCAAGATTGACCCACATCTCGAGGAACAATTCGGTGGTGGCCGTTTGTTGGCTGCAATCTCCTCACGCCCTGGCCAGTGTGGGAGAGCAGATGGGTATGTGTTGTACTTTCGTGGTTTTCTCTTGGTTCTCCTATTCACACGTGGAAAATGTTTAATAAATTTTTGATTGCACCAAGAACTGGAATCACAATCTGATTGCTTCTTAATGTGAGTTCATGATTCAATTTTTGGGAAAAATAATTTACATTCACGAGTTTCTATTACATGTCCATACTTGATATAAATTTATTCCTGTGTAGTGAAGTTTATGTTTTCGATTGGACTACTTTGTTTGATCTTTAATCACCAAATGTGTGTGCCGATTGCACAACTTATTCAATTATTTTGTTCTGACTTAATTTTTATCTTCGTTAGATATATTTTGGAGGGTAAGGAATTGGAGTTTTACATGAAGAAAATCCAGAGGAAGAAAGGAAAGGGTGCTGGTGGTGCTTAAATTGCATCAGATCTCCTTTGAACTTTCCATTCCCGAACTTCTTATTTATCTATTTGGTTCTCTTTTGCAATGTATTGAACTAAAGTTTACTGCAGTTTTCTAGAGTTGTGTTGAACATTTCAGTTGCCATACCTGAATTATGAGAATTTTGTTGATTTTCTCTTCTTTGCTCGCTGCAATCTTTTGGCTGCTATGATTAGTAAATACTTATGTTGCAGTTGACCTTTCCCCCATCTTTTAATCATGTTGCAAAAGCGAAAGTGGGATTAGTGTGTGTACACAAGGCTCCAGTCTCAAAATTATAAGCATCAGAAACTTCAATCCAAAAGAAATTTGCTTCACGTAGAGCTTTATGCTCTACGTTATGAACGAATCTGTTCCCTGCTTAAAAAAACTAGGTAAAAAGAGATTCTTTATAATACTACTAGGTAAAAGCAGATAAATTTGAAAAGAATTAAGAATGCATCTTATTATACAACTATTGGTTTGAACAGTAATCCAGAGCAGGTAGCAGGAGTTGACTGAAATTCCTCAATTTCTTTCATCACTTGAGCTTTGTCTGCTTCAAACTGTTCATCCTCTGCAGATAAAAAAAAGACATTAGGATCCAACTTCCGATTGTTGCTCAAGTTGAGACTAGAAATGCAGTACCTTTTTCAATGTTGAATGCATCTAAGAAGTGAAAAAGCTTGCTTTTATTTGCGCACAGGATATTGATAATGTCAGGTGGTTTGTTTCGGTTGCACACAAACAACTGCACCATGGAAATGTAAATAAGAATTAAAATTTATTAAACTAGTTGAATTTCACACATTTTTGACATTGTTAGAAGTCTAGTCTGGCGAAACCTTGAACACACGGAATGCATCAAGTTGTATGCTTTTGCGTGATTCCTGCAACAATGAACATAGACGCGTGATGGAAATGCAGTGTATAATTTAACAGAAAATTTGATCTTCTTTGGATTATATGATGCTAGCAGTTAGTAATAAGAGAGGAATTCCCATTAGGTATTTACCCTTAGTAGATTAATTAGAACTCATCACTCCAGTATTCGAACGATCCAGCAAAATATCTCCCAGAAGCTGAAAATTGAAGGGATAAGCAGAGAGTGTCAGGTCCATGGAAATTGGACATCAACAAGTAAACTATCAAGTAAAAACTACCATCGAACAGAAGAAGTTCACACTCTCCGTGTATACCTTGACACTGTATCGTCTAGTCATGTAATTTGAAGATACCAACAACTTCGAGTTGAAATTGGCAAAAATCTAGGGGAAAAGACTTACATAGAAAGTAAAATATCAGGGTCATATCAATTCTAATGGTTAAAACAAGATAGTTACACGTGACAGGAGTTAAAATTATGGAACCAAGTTGCTAAAAAGAACATGAATCATGTTAGCCTTACAAGTATCAGCTCTTACCCAGCTGTAATTTGCAGCCAGGAATTCAGCTACGGTGGACTTATGCCTTGTCATAAGCTCCTGCAAGATATTACAGACCACATAACCAGAGAAATAGGATTGTTGTAGTATCTTTAACAGGCAAGTCAGTCTGGTGCATATTAATAAGCTTCAAAGCTCGTTAAATACTGGGTCAAACATTATCGAGGGTATCTTGAACCGTATTTATTATCTAAGCCAAGTGAGGAAAGAAAGAACCCTTTGATCCAACAGAACAAAAGAATTCACATCCTTATTTTGTGCTTTAGATTCTTGCATTGTACATCTTGATTACCATTTTAAGAAAAGCCAAACAGACTCAACTTACAGAAACAACTCAATAATCGACTAGTTGCACATGTAAATTATATTGAAAATAGATATAAAAAAAAGGGTGATAAAGGAGAGACGCTACTTTTCGAGAGACAGAATAAGAGAATCATAAACAACCTTAAAGGTAGCTGCAATATCTGAAGCAACATCAAAAGTCGGGAGTTGCATGTAATCGAAAAACTTCTTCACGTGCTGTGATTTTAACGCATATCTGCACATGAAAGATAGAATCGAGAATTTGTAGCCACGATTAAAGTGAGAAGGGAGAAAGAGAAAGACACCTTATAATGCTTAAGAATGGATTAAAATGGCAACATTTTTCAATGGAAACATGTAAATATGTTTCCTAGTATATAACCTGATTACCTAGCAACGATTTGATGTCGTATGCACTCCCTTAATATTGCTTCAAAATGCAGATCAATGGCAGAATCCTCGTACCTTCAGAAAAAATACAAAGAGAATTAGTCCTATACATGAATCAACAAAGATGTTCAACTGAAGAAGGTTACGGAAACATATTATCCATAACCACATTTCTTATTTCACAACCTAAAATTAACTTCCGCGAAAAGGAAACATTTCAGAGCGAGATTGCACTTCTTGTCATCAACCCTTCTACTACATGGATCACGTCTCATTTTCTAATTCTCTGACAAATCATTGACACACTAAATTTATTCCATTAGCAAGTCTCATGCAATCTATTAAAAATAAGCTCCACATTCTACGTCCGGAAGAAAACCAAAACTCCTGAGAACAGCCTACTATATTGCTTCAAACATAAAAAATTATCATGCAGAATTTACTATGCGTTTCCCTTAGTCTCCATCGTCCAGTCAAATTTGTGTAACTACTAGCAACAAAAAAGACAATACATGTATCTACATTAGGTAAAGATCAAAGCCAAAAATAGTATTAGAGTAGATGTCCTGTAAGCCAATGGTTAGCTAGCGATTTTATTGACTCAGTTGTAATAAACAATCTTTATTTTAAAATAATTCATTATTTCATGGTTTTTTATTTCTTTATCTGTATACCCTTGTTAACAACATAGATAAAGACCTTGATTATACTTTAATACAAATGAATCATAATTCGTTGTTGAAACTCATTTGTAAACACTATATGATCTAAATTCGTTCCTAATCGATTCAGCCGCCTAAAACATGGATAAAGGTCGCTTGAGCTCGAGACTAACATCTGTGATGTTGTGTACCACGTTTCTTGGTAAGGACATAGAGATGTCCAAACGTGCAGATGGGTAGTCATACGATGATTATACCAAACAACCCTACCTCGGACTTTCCAAGTGGTTATCATTCATCGAAAGGATAAGTCTGTGGTTATGATTGTATATCATTAGTCCTTGCGACCTGAGACAACACTGAGGTTTTATATGCTAGGGCTATGCTTTGACTCATTTATCGGCTCCAGGAGAGTCATCAGGTGGCGAGATTGAGTATAGTTGCGACACATGTAGGAGCCATTGCATTGTAGTCGAGGATTCACCGCTCACCTGTGGGTGTGGAAATTCTATGTGATCTGATGAAATAATAGTGCGTGGAATCTCTGGCCAGAGTATGAGATGTACGTTAGAGAAGGAGTTCTCCAATAGTACATGCGATGCCACTATTTATATGTATCACGTAGTTATCGAATTATTATGCAACTCTCGATGAACCAATGGTTGCAGATTCAATCGGGATATATGAGATTAAGGGACCGTACTGTACGTTAATCATAATCGACTGGTTCTTTAAGACACTATCAATGATACCTAGGGAATCATGAGGCGATGCTACTAGACGCTCTTACCATGATTCGATGAGTTTAATTAGAAATATAATTTTTGACATTCTCATGATCAATTGTTGATACATAGAATGAGGCAATTAGGGTAAGCTCGAATAAAAGATTATGTCTTGAATCACAAAGAGTTGTGAACCCACATCTAGCTGAATCTTTGAACCATTGAGGGTCATACAAGCATTGGATCATTTGTTCTCGTTGAGAGAATAGATTCAAGGAGTTGAATTTATATTATAATATAGTAAATTGAAGAAGTTGAATTTATGATAATTAAATTTTGAGAAAATAAATTCAAGGAGTTGAATTATGAGATAGTAAATTCAAGAAGGTGAATTTATGAAATTTGAAGAGAATATGTGTAATGGGCTTGTAGGAGTACAAGACCAACATACATGTTATTAAGGTTCTTAATTGGACTTTAAAAGATTAATTAATTAAACTAGTTGGACTAGAATAATTAATTGATTAAGCTCATTAAGTATTTAATTTAATTATTGAACCATAAGATTATATATATATATATATATATATATATATATGTGTGTGTGTGTGTGTGTGTGTGTGTGTGTGTGTGTGTGTATTAGGCTTAGGGTTAAACACAATTCATTCACAATTTTTCGAAAAAACCCTAGCCTCCATCGCATTGTGATGTTCGAAAATCACCTCCACCTTCTCTCAATATTTCGGCCTTCACCTTGATTAACTAAAGGATTTTGAGGTGTCTCTCGTTTTAATTAAAATACTACGCAAAGCTTCTTTCAAATATTCTAGTGCTATTTGGAAGAGGAACAAATCTTCCAGTCGTGGACTTGTTAGAAGGATTGAAGGAAGGAGTTTTTGAAGAAAGTTCATAGAGAATTCATCAAGAGCTATATCCGCCTATACCGTATTAGTTGGAGCCAAGTGAATTAATTCACTAAAGGTATATTACTAAACTCCCTATGAATGTTTAATCATAAAACCATACGAGTGCTCATATAAATATATTTTGATTGTCAAAATAAAAGAAAAAAATTTTAAACTTCAGCTGCTTTTCGGCACATGAAACCGAGATCCCTAGTGGTATCAGATCCAAGGTTTTTCTAAATCGTATGGTTTTTAATATTGAAAATTTTATTCTAATCACACAAGAAAATTTTTCAGAAAAAATATAAAAATTATTTTCTAACAAAAAATTCGGATATCCGAGCAGACCGCGCGCGCAGCCGAATGTTGCACCCTGGATGCTGCGCGCGCACAAAATTCCTGCCGCTGCCTGAAACGTTCAGGCAGTGTGCATGCTAGATAATGGGCTTGAATTGTTTGGGCCTAGAGTGCGATTTTATGATTTTTCAAAATTTTGGATTAAATTGATATTTTATGAAAATTGGTTCAATTTTTATTTTAAAAATTAATTTTTTGAAAATTAATAATTTTCTTATAAAATAAATAATTAAAATATGAATTTAATTATATATGGTAAAAATGAGTTTTACAAAAAATCAATTATTATTGAATTATTGGAAATTAATAAAAGTGTTTATTTAATTTATTAAATTCTTTAATAATTGTGGTGGTTAGTGATAAAATTATTAGATATATGATTTATCAAATAATTAAATATGTTTAATTAATTGATGTTAATATTTGATATTAAATGCATGAAGGATGATCGAGGGCCTTGACCAATGTGTTAGGTGTATGTTAGGATATTTTAGTGTTTTATTCATTTTGTTAATATTTTATATTATTAAAGTGAGCCTGGTTTATGGCCCGTTCCCACCCCATGAGATGTATCTCTTATGTGCCATGACTATTTAAATGTAATTATTAGAAATAGTGGGAGATCAAGACTGGAAATTGATGGGACCGATGCACAAGATGAAGACATGTAAAATATTGGAAGCTCTTGTAATAGTTGCATTTACTTCCCTGCATTCACCTAAGTTTTGGACCTGGATCCATGTCTGGCTCACATGGATCTAATATTGTTGGCGATCGATGGATCTAATATTGTTGGCGATCGATCATCCTTATTTATTGTTGAATGTCATATTATGATATATATGCGATATATTGTAGTATGCATATATGTATATTATTAAATAATATAGTTGCATGAATCCGGCAAACATAAAAACTCGTGGCACGCGATTTTGAATTAAAATGATGAGACAATTTTAAAATTAGAATCCCTCATTTTGAATAAGATTCAAAATTTATATCAAACCGAAAAAGTAAAAATTAAAAGAGTTTAATTTTTCCTTGCCTTCCATCAACCGTGGTTGCATGTTGATCGCTATTATTGGGGAGTCCTGGACGCCGGAAAGTTGTGACTTCCACCAGACATATGATGTGAATTGACTGGAACTCCCATGACTTTGGCTCATATTATTAGGGGAACTCATGGCTACCGTCCACTACAATTCAATATTGATGGGTCAGTTTGACATGTGAAAATAAACGGCGTCATATTATTGGGTTCTTATTAAACGTGAGGCGAAACACGCAGAGGTTGTATATGGATGCAATTGGATTCTACCTTTTAAAAATTATAATTGATGATATTATTCGGGATTATAATTGTTTAATTGAGCTCTACGTGCCCACTAAGGAAATATGATTTTCCTTTTTCATCAGAGGGTGGTGGAAATGTCAAAATAATGGGAGGGGACTTTATAAAATAAAAATCCATATTTTATATCTTAGAATTATTTTAAAATAATCAATAACCATTATTCTGTTTCCATATCAGTATATTTTCGATTTCGTCACATAATCAATTTATGTTATTAAAAAGATAACTTAATATCATTTTCATGACTGGCTGAGAAATTGTTCTGAATTCTGAGAAAGTTGCATACACACTAATGTCAGTCATGCTGAACTGACAAAGCATGCAAGATGGTAAGACTATAGTATGCAAGCAAAAGTGTAACATGCTCGCTTCTATGTCAAATGAACTGTAGGGACAATTTGAGGAAATGTGAATGCTGCTGACATTTGAATACACGTGCAAGAGTTGCATGGTGCATGAAACTCATACAATGATGCAAACCACTTTCAAGGAGCTCATGACTACATGCATGCAAGATGGGGCTCTGGCCTATGAGCGTGGTGTACATATGATTGGACTTATTGAGAATATGGTGGGCCTGAAATATGTGATTCCTAACGAGTTACTTGATTACATCAATTTGTTGTCTTTCTCTTCCTCATTTGACGGGGTAATGGTGAACTTCAATTTGAATAAGATATATAATAGCCTTGAAGAGCTAGTCAATACGCTTATGACTTATGAGATCACCATAAAAGAGGAAAATGTTGTTATTCTCATGGGCCTCTCGTCAGACGAAAAATGGCCCACAAAGTAAGGGAAAGAAATGTTCTGCCCCTCACAAGAAACAAACTCAATAAGAGGCAAACTATGAAGTACATTTAAAAGGCCTACAAAGCACGATAAGTTAGAACATATTTATTTCACTGCAAGAAGTTCGGACATAAGAAATTATATGTGCCAGAAATGTTCTGGAAATTATAAGTGAATATATAAGTAAACATGATTTCAACAACAAACAAAAAAAAGTTAGATGATCCAAATCCCACACAAATATGGCACGCTAGACTATGTCGCATTTTCCAAAGAAGGATGCACAAATTAGTGAGAGAAGGCATGTTTGACTTGTCAGCCATAAACTCTCTACCTACTTGTAAGTCCTGTCTAAAAGGAAAAATGACAAAGACTCCATTCAATGGAAATGTGGAACGTGCGCATGGTCTACTGGATTTGATCCACACAGACGTTTGTGGCCGCTAAGTGTTAGCACAAAATATGGACAATCCTACTTCATTACCATTACCCATTCGAGGTATTGGTATGTTTATTTGATGAAACACAAATATAAAACATTTAAAAGGTTCAAAGAATTCAGATCTGAAGTAGAAAAACAGCTAGAAATGAGTATTACGACACTTCGATCTGATCGAGGCAGAGAATACTTGAGTGCTGAATTTTTGGGTTATCTAAAAGAGAATGAGATTCTTTCACAGTGGACTCCACTGGCAACACCACAATTGAATGGTGTTTCTGAACGTCGTAATCAAACCTTGATGGACATGGTTCGATCCATGACGGGATTCACTAAATTTTTGCCTACATCATTTTGGGGCTTTGTGCATGAAACTGCGGCAATGTTGTTGAATAATGTTGTTGAAATCTTAATTTCGGTTGTTTGACAAACTAAGTGATTAATTTATGGAATAACTGATCAAATAGTTTGAAGTAACTGAACTACAAAAATCAACCGACAATTGCCTAACTGAAGATTAATGCGAAGTTTATCAAAGGCAACTAAAACCAGCCGAATTGAACTTACGAAGACAACTGATTGATCAGTTGGAAATTGATCAGTTCATATATTCAGTTGTGAGCTAACCAGTGAATCAGGTGATCATTCAGCTATACACATCATCAGTTGTTGAAAAGGACATTCAACCGACAACAGTACAAAGCAGACTGCAACTCGTATTGGAACGCCACATTTCAGAGTTTACAGTGTACGAATGTCAGAGGAATATTGACGTGGAAATCAACGGATATAAAGATTCAATTAATATTTAACGTTACCGTTGAAGAGAAGCCTATAAATAGGTGAGAAAAGCAGCAGAAGAAAAAATTGATATATCCATTCTCTTAAGCTTGCTGTTACCCTGCTCAATTTATCGCTCTTATTCAAGAATAAAAAAGCTCACACTTATCAAATTTATTTGTAGCATTTGAAGATACTTTTTGAGCATATAAGCACAATTTGTTTTATTGTTTATTTGAATTTTAACTAGATCAGTTGTGCTAAGTTCAGTCAAAGAACTGTGAGATATTTAGTAAACTAAGAGATTCAGTTTTGGCAGTGTTAAGTCCAAACTGAAGTGGGTCTGTACAAGTTTTGTATCAATCAAAGTCTTTTAGTGCATATCATATCCTTTTGATAGAAGGGGTGACATATGAGTAATTCAAATCTCCAAAAATCCATAAATCTTTGTGTTATTACTTCAGTTATTTATTCTATCTTTCAGTCAGTTTATTTCCACAGCTGTTATCAGTTAAACTGATTGTCATTGACTGACAACATTCCTAGTTTCAGTTTGTTACAAAACTGACACTTCATTCGGAAAGACGATAAAATCATGAGTGTTTATTCAACCCCCCCTTCTAAACACATCTCAACCTATCAACCGATCCTAACAAGTGATATCATAGCAGTTGAATTTGTCTCATAATACTCTTATTCATAAACTGATCAACATGTCTTCGTTCAACAAAATAACGATGTTTTCCAGAGAAAATTTTGACGACTGGAAAATCAGAATGCAGGCTCATTTAGCTGCACAAGATGACGACATGTGGTATGTCACTACTGATGCTCCCATGAAGATCCTAAAAGCAAATGCAGCAGTTGCCATTACTGACGGGGTACATCATTGCATAGAAAAGCCCAGAGAAGAATGGAAAACTGAGGACAAGAGGAAAGACAACCTAGACAATGTGGCTAAGTATATCTTATACAAAAAGCTGGATAAAGTCACTTTCAGCAAAATCAAGATGTGAAAAACTGACAAAAAGATATGGGAGAAACTGATCCAGCTGTGTGAAGGAAACGAGCAAACAAAAGAGAACAAGCTATCAGTTGTTGTTCAGAAATTTGATAACATCAAGATGAAGGCTGGAGAATCCATGCATGAATATGATGAGATGATCAGTGGTATTATCAATGGGCTGAATGCACTTGGAAAGGTGTAATCGAATTAAGAAGTGGCAGTGAAGGTGGTCAGAGGTCTTCCCAAAGAATGAGATGTCAAGACCATGGCAATGAGAGAGTCAAAGAATCTTAACAAGGTTGAAATTCATGACTTATTTGATGATCTAAAGGCTTACGAGTTTGAACTTCAAACCAGAGAAGGAGAACCTTCAACACCAGCTGCCACAACTGCTTTAACAACTGTTAGACTAGAACCAACTGGTTCAGTTGACAAATCTGCTGATCAACTGAGCAATGATGCTATGTCATTATTTGTCAAGAAATTTGCAAGGTTTTTGAGGAGGAATCAAGGAAACTTCCAGAAGCAATATCAGAAAAAAAAATCCAAAGAAGAATCCTATGTTTGCTACAACTGTGGCAAATCTAGTCATTTCATAGCAGACTGTCCTAAGCCAAAGAAGGACAGTCGAGGATCAACTGAAAAGGGAAAGAAGCCCTCTGAGCACAAAAGAAGGACCAAGGATGACAAGAAATAATTCAAAAAGAAACATGAAGTGCTTTTGGCTGAAGAAAGCAAATCTAAGTGGGCAGAAACTGACAGTGACGAGTCAGATGCAGAAAGCCCAAGCAGTTCAAGTGAAGATGAAGAGGAAGTCAAGTGCTTAATGGCAGATAATGCTGAACTGGAGTCGACTTCAACTCTACTAATTTCAGTCGTGAGGAACTCATTACCACATTGCATGACATGGTAAATGAATATCACAAACTTGCTTGATCATTTGAGAAGGTTAGAACTGAGCAAAATGATCCCAATGACAACAAGATAGAAACTGATGAGTCAGTTGAACTGTTGAGTCTAAAAAGGGAGATTGCACAACAAAAAGCTGAAAAATGATCGAAAATCAGGCTTTGATATGTCAGTTAAAAATAGAAATTTCAAAACATACTGAACTGATTCAAGCTTGGAACAAGTCTTCAATTACATTGACTGAAATGCAGAATTCACAAAAATCAGTTGCTGATAAAATTGGTTTAGGCTTTAACAGTCATTATGAAAATTCTGCAAGTGATACAAAGCCAAGGTTGAATGAAAACAAAGGAAAGTACATTACCTTTGTAAAATCAACCATGATATATGAATTCTCAGAACCCAGTAAACCTGCTGTTCAATTGACTGAAAGTAAGAACAAAAGCAAACGGTATGGAATTGGATATAGCTCTGAGAGTTCAACTGATTCAAGAAATTTGTCTCCTAAACGATTCAGTCACAAAATTCAGTACTCAAGGAATGGCTATTACAATTACTACAACTGTAAGAAAGTTCAGAAACGATATCAAAAGAATAATCAGTTGAAAAAGGATACAAATCATACTGTTTCATCCTCACATCACACACATATTGCCAAAAATTCGAGAAAAACTATTTGGAACACAACAACTAGGAAGTCAGTTAGAATGATTCAAGTCTGGGTTCCTAAAGGACTAATCAGTTTAGGACCCAAATGAATATGGGTACCAAAATTATATACCGTCACTACAAGAAAAATGACTTTCCGCAGCACGTCATCAACAGCGTGCATTAAAAGCACGCTGCGAATACGACTTTTCACGGCGTGCACCGACCTGTGCGCCGTTAATAGTGTTACACTTGATACTATTACGGCGTGCTTTAAAAGCACGCTGCGGATAGTACTATCGACGGCGTGCATATAAAGCAAGCTGCGGATAGTAACTTGATACTATGAACAGCGTGCATTAAAAGCACGCTGTGGATATTACTATGGACGGCGTGCATTAAACGCACGCTGCGGATAGTAATATTTGCAGCTTGCAATTTTGTGCGCTGTTAATAAATTATATAAACGACAGCTCACAATAAACGAACGCCGTTAATAGAATTATTAACGACGTGCAAGTTTATGTGTGCTGTTAAAAATAAATCATTTTTTTAAAAAAAATTCGTGTTCAGATATTAACGGCGTACATTAATCGCACGCCGTTAATAGTATTATTCACGGCATGCATATTATTAGCACGCTGCCGAAAATGAGTCCGAATTTCGATTTAAGGTCACAATTAGCGACGGTTGATCTATAACCGTCGCCGCCTTACACGATTTAACGCCACATTTAGCGACGGGTTATCTACGACAGTCGCCGATGTAGATCGGCGACGGTTAACTGATAACCGTCGCTAATAGAAAGAAATCGGCGACGGTTTAATAAATAACCGTCGCAACAAAGCGCAAATTATCTATTTAAACCGATCTCCGTTTCATTTCCTCCACACTATTTAACAACACTTAAAATTTTTCTATACTTATATGATTTTTGTTTCGATTTAGATACCTGTTTTTGTTTCCATTTTTGGTTAATTTTTTAATTTTTATTTGTTAAAATTTATTAAATTATAAAGTAATTTTTTTTTTTAAATTTACACAAAATTTAGCGACGGCTTTTATAACCGTCGCGAAGTTTTAACCGTCTTTTTTTTAAATTCCGTCGCTATTTTAGCGACGGTGTTTAATTTATGAACCGTCGCTGATAGGAGACGGTTTTATCCAAAACCGTCGCTAATATTTTTTTTTATGACTTGTAACGGCATACGCATGCACGCTGCGGAAAGTTGTATTAACAGCGTCCATATGCACGCCGTTAATAATAGTATTAACGGCGTGCATATGGACGCCGCGGATAATCTTGAACTTTTAACAGCTTTTAACTTTGTAGCGTGCGATGCGCGCTGCGGAAAGCTCATATGCGCGCTGCGGAAAGCCATTTTTGTTGTAGTGCGTGTGTGATTGCATGTAATAGGAACAAGCAAGGAATCATCTTGGTATCTAGACAATGGCTGTTCGCGAAATATGATAGGAGATGAAAATTTGTTATCTCAACTGATCAAATATACTAGACCAAACATCAGTTTTGGAGACAACTCCAAAGGTAAAATGTGGGTAAGGGTAAGCTTATCCATGGTAACTTTACAATTAAAGATGTTTTGTTTGTTGAGAATTTGAAGTATAACATGATAAGCATCAGTCAGTTTTGCGACAACAATTTCTCAGTTCAGTTTGACAGACACACGTGTTCAGTTATAAACTCAACTGATGAGGTCATCCTAACTAGAAATCGTTGTGGAAATACCTACAAAGTCAGTTGGACTGAACAACCTTATGCACCAGTTTGTTTCATTGCTTCCAAATCTTCTAAAAACTGGTTGTGGCATAAGATGTTGAACCACTTAAAATTTAATCTCTTGCTTATCTGAGTAACCATGATCTTGTAACTGGTTTGCCCAAAATAGGTTTTTCAAAAGATTAATTTTTTCAGCATACCTTAGTAATTGTGAATGATTTTTCAAAATTTACTTGGGTCATTTTTCTCAAATCCAAAGATCAAACTGCTGCACAATTGATTAAGCTCTTCAAAAGACTTTTAAATGAAAAATCAATTGGGATTGATCGAATAAGGTCTGACAGAGGGGATGAATTCATCAATAAAAATATTTCAAATTTTTTAGAAAATACTGGAATCAAGCATGAGCTCTCAGCAGCTAGAACACCTCAGCAAAATGGTGTAGCTGAGAGAAGAAATCGGACCCTTAAAGAAACTGCTAGAACAATGCTTGATGATTCTGGTATTTCTCAAAGGTTTTGGACAGAAGTAGTAAACACTGCATGTTACACTGAGAACAGATCAATGATTAATAATAATCATATGAAAACACCATATGAGATCTGGCATGAAAGAAAAAGTGTGGTTTCTTATTTCAAAATATTTGGTTGCAGATGTTTTATTCTTGATAATGTTAAAAATCATTTAAAAGCCTTTGATGCTAAATCTGCAGAGGGAATATTTCTTAGATATTTTTCAGTTAGCAAAGCATATAGAGTTTTCAATAAAACTTCTTTAAATGTTGAAGAATCTATTCATGTTGTTTTTGATGAAACTGTACTAACTGATAAGCCAACCGATCCAGTTGAGCTAATGGATCGTTTTACAGAGATAAATTTGGAGGATGATACTGAAGAAGAAAATCATATCAATAGAAATATCCTTCAAACACCTGAACCAGAAATACTAGATTAGTCAGTTGAATAGGAACCAACTCCTGACAATCAGTTGGTGGAGCAAACAGATGAAATTCAGTTACCAACTGATATAGCTTCAACTGAAACTGAAAACATTCAGATGCCAACAGAGTAGTTGATGATATGGAAGCAACAAATACTGAACTCATATTGAAGAAATCACATCCTCCAGAATTGGTGATAGGTAATCCATCTGACCCGGTAAGAACAAGAAATCAAATGCTTAATTTGTTCATTCATTCTTCTTTTGTCTCACAACTGGAACCAAAGAAAACTGACGAGGCTCTTCCTGATCCTAACTGGATAAATTCAATGCAAGAGGAGCTAAATCAGTTTACCCTTGACAATGTCTGGAACCTAGTTCCAAGACCAGTTTGTAAAACTATTATAGATACAAAATGGGTATTCAGAAATAAACTAAATGAAGATGGTTCAGTTGCATGCAACAAAGCAAGACTTGTAGCACAAGGATATAGACAGGAAGAAGGAATTGACTATGATGAAACATACGCACCAGCTGCAAGACTGGAAGCAATCAGAATGTTCCTTGCCTATGCATCATTCAAGAACTTTAAAGTCTACCAAATGGATGTAAAAAGTGCATTTCTGAATGGTCAGTTGCAAGAAGAAGTTTATGTTGAACAACCACCAGGTTTTATCAATCACTCTTTTCCTGATCATGTCTATCATTTGAACAAAACTTTATATAGTCTTAAACAAGCTCCAAGATCTTGGTATGAGACACTTTCAAAATTCTTAACTGGTCATGATTTTACTGTTAGACCAGTTGACAAGACCTTGTTCAAATTTTCTAAGAATGATCATATTTTACTTGTGCAAATATATGTTGATGATATTATATTTGGGTCAACTAATCCCAAATTATGTGAGAAATTTGCCAAGTTAATTCAGGACAAATTTGAGATGAATATTATGGGTGAACTGACATTCTTTCTCGGACTACAAGTGAAGCAACTAGAGAATGGTATTTTTATCAGTCAGACCAAATACACGAATGAATTGCTCAAAAAATTTGGCAGGAAACATGATTAGCTGCAAGAACTCCCATGAGCTCATCAGTCAAACTGGAAAATGATCAAGGGAGAATATCAGTTGAGACGACACTCTACAGAGGTTTAATAGGTTCATTATTGTACCTAACTACTAGTCATCCTGATATTTTTATTTGATGTTTGCATGTGTGCTAGATTTCAAGCAAATCCTAAGCAATCGCATTTTTCAGTTGCCAAAAGAATTTTAAAATATTTAAAAGGCACTAAAAATGTGGGATTATGGTACGCTAAAGACTCTTCTTTCAATTTAGTTTGAAATTCAGATGCAGATTATACAGGATGTAAGCTAGATCGTAAAAGAACCAGTGAATCTTGTCAGTTTCTAGGAGACAGATTGATCTCATGGTTCAGCAAGAAGCAAACATTCATAGCTACTTCCAGAACTGAAGCAGAATACCTTGTTGCTGGAAGCTGCTATGCCCAACTGCTCTGGATTCAGCAACAACTGAAAAATTATGGAGTTGATGCTAAAGAATCTCCCATATTTTGTGATAATACAAGCACGATTGCAATAACTTTGTGGGGACCCGGACGCTAATCATCTTCTTAATCATCACTGGGATGTAATTATCTATTCTGATAAACAGGGTCTAAAAATTCTTCTTTTTAAAATATAAACGCGGAAGGTAATGACATCTAATAATATACATATCTGTATAAAATACATTTCAGTATTAACATACAATAATCTAATCTAAGGTTCAACTACTAAATTCAAGTAATAAAACCCAATCTACTGTAAGTCCGGAATCACCACGCTAACTCGTCTTCTCTCATCGTCATCTCGACCCTGATCCAGCCCCACCTGTTGTCATGCACACATACAAAACAAGACAACAGCCGGATAACTCCGGTGAGAATAAATCCCAGTATAAAACATGGTAAACATGTATATACATAAAATAATTCATGAAACATGCTGTTACGAATAAAATCGAAACATTAGATTTCATAAGCTATGAAATCTAATCACACAACAAGGATGCACTTCAAATCAACCAACCATGCATATAACCAATCTAAATCATAAAAACATGCTAGCACAATTGGAAGCAATAATGATGGGTCCTATGATCTAGGAACCACATCCATATAAGCATGCAGTCCTAATCAAATCACGTCTAGACTTGACTCGACTAAAACTCTAGGGATCCCGGTGTGAATAAGACGTCACTACCTACCCTCCAATCGGGGTAATGAACGTCTCATTCCTAGACTTCGGTCTGAGCTGTATCAACGGCGGCAATAAGAGTAATACCTACTCCTATGCTGAGATACACCGAAACGTCTAGATATTTGACAATGCCTGTCAAAGACTTTCCTATCTTAACTGCAATGAATAACAATCTGTAAACAAAGCATAATCATATTCATAACTGAATATAACAATTATCTTACCTGCTTGAATACAGATTCTATAATCAAAGCATAATCAGATAACAATATAAACAATAATCTAGTATGTGATTTTTTATTGGGAAACTCAAATTAATCTAATTTGAGTTATGCGTCCCGAATATCACATGAATTATACCTTTGTCTTCCTGATCTGATGAAGACGACGTCTCGAAGTCGAATCTGTTCATCCCTGATCTGAAACGACAATAACAAATACACTGTATCAATATGTAGTTCAAATCACAATCTGTTCTGAACAATACCCAATTCAGTATATAATCTGATCCATATCTGAACAAACCACAATCTGATTCATATCAACAAGATCATAATATAACATAAATCAATACTGAATCTGACCAATCTGCGCCAACTGATGTTTAGACGGCATATCATATCATGTCGATAACCCGACAATCTCAACATCACAAATAACCTATCAGAACTTGGAGTCAATACCATAATATCATTCTTCTAATTCCAGCATATGAATGTCTAACAACTGCATCTTAAGAAATGCTGAAATATATAATACAGACATACGGTATTATTTCCTCTATCTGACTTCACATAACTACTGAATAACCTATCCAGACCCATAAGAATAATCCTCTATTCATTCTTAAATCAAGAATACTACCATTTAGTTTGAAGTCTCAGTCAATATCTTCTAAAATTCATAACAATTGTATAACCAACTTATTCTTAAATCTGTCTTCGATTATACAATATCCACGGTAGTATAAACACCATATCTGAATCATATTCAATTCTGACAATATCATAAATTCAAATCTTGTCTAAACGTAATAAAACTTACGTCCTTGCGTAGCCTGCGTTGATAGGAACCCAGTACCGAAGTCGGATTTCAATTCAGATATACGGTTTGCTCGTAAATTGAATTCTACCCTCAAGAATATAAAATCTCTCCTCTAAACTCTCGACTTCCAGGCTGAAAGAATGGAGGAGCATCGAGTTTTGCACACATATATATATCCATCTCGCATGCATGGCAAGTGGCATACTTCTTCACGCAGCACGTTGCTCGCTAGGGCGGTCAAAACCTGCTCGCTATGGCGAAGCACTCTCGGCCCTCACAATTCTACATGCGCGCTCGGGCGGACAAAAAGTGCCGCCCGGGCGAAGGACTCTCGGCTTTCTACCATTAAACCCTCTCGCTCGGGCGGTCATAAACTCCCGCCCGGGCGAATGACATTCGGCCCAAATCTTGTGTCCCTCATAATTTTTTTCCAATTTGATCTCGAACTGGCCCGGCTATAATTACATCAAGTCATAATCAACAAATCATCTCAGATTACGTTAATTAAATTCTCGGGCATTACATTTCTCCCCCTCTTAGATCTGAGTTCGTCCTCGAACTCACCAATCATCAAATTCTGAAATATATGACAGAGTTTAACATCCAAACTCATTTCACTAGCCGAATCAATCCCATATTACTGGCTATATAACACCTGTATACGCCAATTGCAATTTATAACAAAGCAATACCACCTGTAGTTGCTATTCCATCTTCGGCTCCCAATACCAATCGTCATCATCCGACATTGGTTTCTTACATCTATTCATTCTAATCTAGCTGGATAGTTATGGTCATACCGTAAGTCATACCCTGACAACCATTCATAACAGCTAGTACTAACATCTAGTACTAAAGTTCTACCCATATCCGCCAATATCTGGTTACTACACGCTGACTACCTGTCAATCTGTCACAACTCTGCGAGGTAGAACTCATGATATTTCCGTCACAAGTACCGCTCCATCCAAATCACAATCTGATATCATCTAATGCAGCATTCTAGTAAATCTGACAATTCCTTTGACATTGATCTATGTCATCTGGTTCTGTTTGTATGTAATCTGGTACAAACTGATAGATATAGATTGAATATTATGTCAATCATAATCATATCATATCATAAGCTGTAGAATTGACGGTACTTTTATCCCGAAAGCCATACTCACATTTTCTTATTCAGAAATATACTAAATCGGTAATCATCTTCTGATTCATATCTTTCTGGCTTCTTTTGTTCTCAATTCAAACATATCAGTACCATTTCTACCAATCTTACAACATAATTTGCTGTCCCAACTGATCTCATCTATCTATGCCACATTATCTGTTCGAATATCTTACATTCTGAAATAGCGGAATGAAACCTGAATCCACCCCAGTGCAGTTCTGACACTACCTGTGACTTCAGATTCGAACTAATGCTGTACAAGATCAGTTAATAACATAAAAGAACGAAGAAATACCTACCTGGTATTCGGCTCTGACTATCAATACCAAAAGCTGTAAACAATTCTGATAACACACGATAACCAAACCCATATAAAATGCAAATTCATATAGCTGTTAAATTGATCTGATCAACAAAATACAGGTCTGAAAATTCGGATCACTGTTCGGGACTACTGTATTTTCCACAAACAACTCTGATACAATTGGAACTGCATAGTATCACACACTGAATAATAATTACAATAACACCAAATCAAACTCAGAATATAAATATCCTATGCTGATCTAGTGAGTTTAAGAAAACTCATAACATAATAGATTCTGGCTGGCTGACCAATCTTCATACTGTCCAGATCAACTGCTATATTTCATCTGCAAATAGAATATACTCCCAACCAATATAAGATGTCTCAAATACTGATTTAGAATCATAACAATACTCAGCAGATGTAAAATAATACAAGAAAAAGATAATCAGAATAAGATAATCTGTCCAAATCAGATAAGGAAGTTCTGACATATCTGACATTCTGCTAATTCTGACATTCCTGATACCACATAGTCTGAATATAAACCTGTATCAATAACTGCATTCGGATCCATACCTGACCCATTGCTGTATACAATAATCACAGTTCTCGGAATATTTAACCCAGTCTTCAAATATTCAATATAAACAATCAGATGCTATGGATATATCCCGGAATCATAGATATAACAAGCATAATTCTTCAAAATACCCCTGAACACATAATCTGTCAATTTAGAAACCAACTAAAATGTCTTCCAGAGAAATACACAATCAACTGGATTCCTTAGCCCATACTTTAATATGTCACTTCTTCCTGTTCATTCTGATATAAAACACATCTGACATCCTATCTAGGCCAACACCAGTCAACTATTAGATTACTAGCCCATGTGTTACTGCTAGACTCGATTTCAGTGGATCTACTGAATACATAAGGATACTATCTATTCCTTTCTGTACTAATCGAGTCAAGAACAGTACAATGATCTAAGGAATTCTAGATCTAGAATCCTCATTTATCAACTATTTCCAGAACACATGCTACAATATTTCTGTACTTGTTTAGCAGTACATATCCATACTGAGATCGAAATCATATAACACCAGTACATCATATCTAGACCAATCCCGGTTTCATTCTACTGTAGTATATAACATGTCACAGAAATCTCTGATATCAACATATTCTTCCAAACAGTAAGGAAATCAATACTACAGCACAAACAGACCCCATAAATATAGCATATCATCATGCTACTCAATCACAGATACTCATGGCGAATGCATTAGTATATATCAATACATCTGCAGTATAATCATAAAGAATAGTACCTGTGGTAGTTTCTGGGTTTGTTTCTCACGCATTGCCACCCGATGGTCCTGCTCCCCAAAATCTTTGGGAACCCTTCTGAGGACACACTCTGGCAAAATGCCCATGTTGTCCGCAGACATTGCATCTACCAGTCACTCCCTGGCATTGTTCGGTGGAATGTCTCCCTCCACACCTAGCGCAATAAACTCCAGTATAACTCGGACTGGAACCACTGGAACTGGAGGAACCACTGCCTAACTTCTTGAACTGTTTCTTCCGAGATTTCAGCAAATCTTGCTTTCCACTCGTGCTGCCACGTTCGAATCTCGAAGGAAATTGTGGTGTCTGGGGTTGCTTCACACACAACCTTGCTAATTGCCGAATCAGACTCTCTTCTGCTCTCTTTGCTTTACTCAAAACATCAGCAAAGTGATAGGGTCGCTGTAGATTCATGAATGCAACTATCTCCGAATTCAATCCTCTAATGAATTGATTCACTACAGCTTCATCATCCCTAGCCATATGAGGAGCAAAACGCAACAGAGTAGAAAATGTAGCAGCATAATCATCAATATTCAAGTGACCTTGACTTAAATTCTCAAATTCTGCTTTCTTGTCTTCTCGGTACGAGGCGGAGAAAAACCTTTGATAGAATTCAGTCTTGAAGACTTCCCACGTGATCACGGTACCCCGTAGTGCTAATACTCTTTTGATTGTAATCCACCAACTTCTGGCAACCTCTTGTAATTGGTGAAATACCAATTTAACTCTTTGGTCATCTGTACAATCCAGTAGATCAAACAATATCTCTATGTCCTCAACCCAGTGCTGACACGTTTCAGCCGTCTCTGTACCATTCAGAATCGGCGGCTCAAATAACTGAAATTCTGC
Organism: Primulina eburnea; assembly: GCF_022965805.1. Lineage (NCBI taxonomy): Eukaryota > Viridiplantae > Streptophyta > Magnoliopsida > Lamiales > Gesneriaceae > Primulina > Primulina eburnea. The sequence continues at coordinate 16,914,286 of NC_133108.1, forward strand.
CAACTTAGTTTCCATCGGAGTCGCTGACACATCTATCTGCGGTTCTGGTATGTATGGCGGATCATACGAAGTACTGCCTGTTTCCACAATCCTTCTGGGAGGTACATCTGATTACCACACACATTAGTAACCCAATAATACAAATCTGTGCCAATCTTTTCTGATCATGATCATCTTACTGCTGATCATGAATCCGATCCGATTCATATTCAAGAATACATAATCCCAATTCAAATCATATAATCAGGTAAGCATGTATCTTAAAGCAATAACACATAGTCTCATGCTAGCACACAATGTCAATCAACATGAAAATCAATCTCATGCTAGCACAGACATGCAAGGAAAGAAAATTCATCTACCCCGCTCATTCTCTTCTATCTTAATCTGAGTCAGTCTAAAAGATCTATCAGTTCTTACTATCTCAATCTAAAAGATCTATCTCTAAAGGAACTATCGCTAAAGGAACTATCGCTAAAGGAACTATCGGCTCTGATACCACCTGTTGTGGGGACCCGGACGCTAATCATCTTCTTAATCATCACTGGGATGTAATTATCTATTCTGATAAACAGGGTCTAAAAATTCTTCTTTTTAAAATATAAACGCGGAAGGTAATGGCATCTAATAATATACATATCTGTATAAAATACATTTCAGTATTAACATACAATAATCTAATCTAAGGTTCAACTACTAAATTCAAGTAATAAAACCCAATCTACTGTAAGTCCGGAATCACCACGCTAACTCGTCTTCTCTCATCGTCATCTCGACCCTGATCCAGCCCCACCTGTTGTCATGCACACATACAAAACAAGACAACAGCCGGATAACTCCGGTGAGAATAAATCCCAGTATAAAACATGGTAAACATGTATATACATAAAATAATTCATGAAACATGCTGTTACGAATAAAATCGAAACATTAGATTTCATAAGCTATGAAATCTAATCACACAACAAGCATGCACTTCAAATCAACCAACCATGCATATAACCAATCTAAATCATAAAAACATGCTAGCACAATTGGAAGCAATAATGATGGGTCCTATGATCTAGGAACCACATCCATATAAGCATGCAGTCCTAATCAAATCACGTCTAGACTTGACTCGACTAAAACTCTAGGGATCCCGGTGTGAATAAGACGTCACTACCTACCCTCCAATCGGGGTAATGAACGTCTCATTCCTAGACTTCGGTCTGAGCTGTATCAACGGCGGCAATAAGAGTAATACCTACTCCTATGCTGAGATACACCGAAACGTCTAGATATTTGACAATGCCTGTCAAAGACTTTCCTATCTTAACTGCAATGAATAACAATCTGTAAACAAAGCATAATCATATTCATAACTGAATATCACAATTATCTTACCTGCTTGAATACAGATTCTATAATCAAAGCATAATCAGATAAAAATATAAACAATAATCTAGTATGTGATTTTATTGGGAAACTCAAATTAATCTAATTTGAGTTATGCGTCCCGAATATCACATGAATTATACCTTTGTCTTCCTGATCTGATGAAGACGACGTCTCGAAGTCGAATCTGTTCATCCCTGATCTGAAACGACAATAACAAATACACTGTATCAATATGTAGTTCAAATCACAATCTGTTCTGAACAATACCCAATTCAGTATATAATCTGATCCATATCTGAACAAAACACAATCTGATTCATATCAACAAGATCATAATATAACATAAATCAATACTGAATCTGACCAATCTGCGCCAACTGATGTTTAGACGGCATATCATATCATGTCGATAACCCGACAATCTCAACATCACAAATAACCTATCAGAACTTGGAGTCAATACCATAATATCATTCTTCTAATTCCAGCATATGAATGTCTAACAACTGCATCTTCAGAAATGCTGAAATATATAATACAGACATACGGTATTATTTCCTCTATCTGACTTCACATAACTACTGAATAACCTATCCAGACCCATAAGAATAATCCTCTATTCATTCTTAAATCAAGAATACTACCATTTAGTTTGAAGTCTCAGTCAATATCTTCTAAAATTCATAACAATTGTATAACCAATTTATTCTTAAATCTGTCTTCGATTATACAATATCTACGGTAGTATAAACACCATATCTGAATCATATTCAATTCTGACAATATCATAAATTCAAATCTTGTCTAAACGTAATAAAACTTACGTCCTTGCGTAGCCTGCGTTGATAGGAACCCAGTACCGAAGTCGGATTTCAATTCAGATATACGGTTTGCTCGTAAATTGAATTCTACCCTCAAGAATATAAAATCTCTCCTCTAAACTCTCGACTTCCAGGCTGAAAGAATGGAGGAGCATCGAGTTTTGCACACATATATATATCCATCTCGCATGCATGGCAAGTGGCATACTTCTTCACGCAGCACGTTGCTCGCTAGGGCGGTCAAAACCTGCTCGCTAGGGCGAAGCACTCTCGGCCTTCACAATTCTACATGCGCGCTCGGGCGGACAAAAAGTGCCGCCCGGGCGAAGGACTCTCGGCTTTCTACCATTAAACCCTCTCGCTCGGGCGGTCATAAACTCCCGCCCGGGCGAATGACATTCGGCCCAAATCTTGTGTCCCTCATAATTTTTTTCCAATTTGATCTCGAACTGGCCCGGCTATAATTACATCAAGTCATAATCAAAAAATCATCTCAGATTACGTTAATTAAATTCTCGGGCATTACAAACTTACAATCCAGTTCTTCGCTCAAGGACCAAGCACATTGATGTCAGGCATCACTTCATCAGAGATCATGCTCTGAAGAAAGCTATCAAACTGGAAATATGTGTCAACTGAAAAATAAGCTGCTAAAAATCTTCACCAAACCATTGCCAGAGACTAATTTTTCTCACTTTCGTAATACACTTGGTTTAATTGATTTATCTTAATCGGTTTTATTGTTGCTTTATCAATTGTTGTTTATTCAGTTTGTCATTTATTATCTTCAACTGATGACAATTATATATTTATCAGTTATGATATTCAGTTAGTTAACTGTTTGTCAACTGATATCAGTTAATCATTTATCAGTTATTGTATTCAGTTCGTTAACTATTTATCAACTTATGAAAGTTAAGTTTTTGAAGAAAGTATAGAGACAACAGAAATGATACAAATCAACATTTTATTAAGAATAAATCGAAACCATACAACATCATTTAGTTCTCTTCCTACAACATCTTGCCAATCATTTAACCAATTTATCAGTTGATGGACATGTAGTTCTCTGAAGAACTCTGAAGTAGATATCTTCTCAAGCTGATGCAACTCTTTCCACAGCAGCACATGCAACAGAACTACATCAGTGACAAGCTGTGAAACGTGACAGACGTTAAAATTCCTGAAGGACTTTCTTGCTACAGTTCTCTGAGTAGTAGTGGGAATTGAACCGTGTCGTCGAATAGACTGGAGATCTTGAACTTTAACCCAAGAAGACATGACCTTCATCCAGATGTATTCTTCGATGTCTTTCTTCACAACTTCCAGTTGAGGAAATGTCCTTTGTGTCACTAAGTGATGAGTACTGCTGTAGGCATCTGAAATGCTTGAACGAGACAAACTAGACATACTAGACATATTGAACTGTTGTTATCTAACATTTTCTTATCTTACTTATAGACATGTCTCATTTAAGATTGAAGAAGATGAAAAGACTCAAGTCAATTGAAAAGTCTTTTGACTTACACAGACTGAGTTTTTATTACCCTTTCTTTTAGTTATATGCATTTATTAAGGGGGAATACTGATTTGAAAAGTTAACTGAGAAGACGATAGTCAGTTGGTCTTCAACTAAACTGACTAAGCTTTCAACTGGTCGTTCAGCGGCTGATCTAACTGATCTTCTCCTATAAGTTAACTGATAAATCGAATAATATTCTATATTAAATGATGTGACTGTTTGTCGAAGCATTAAAGGGTTTTTTCAACGAATAGTTTTTTCAAACGTGGACTCACGTAATCCATTAATACTCTACACATGTTTTTACCAACATACACATGTTTTTAATTCAAATTTTCCTGTAGTGACACGTGTCAAAAATTTGAAGAGTCACTTACATTAGTACTATACCCGCTCCAATTCAGTTCTTTTCCTTATGCTTACTTAAAATTTATAGAGCAATAACAAATTCAAGCTTTCTTTCTTGTAGAAAAATATTAAATCAAATGGCGAATCAAATCCGAGCACATATCATAAATGCTATGGCAATCGATTTGGAATCAGTTATGACTGTATCAGATGAAGCTGTGAAGAACATCTTCATCAAACTGGAAGAAGCCGGATTGAAACAATTTTTGGGATTATCTTCCAAGAAATTTATGTCAAAGAGGTTCAGGAACTCTATGCAAACGGATATGTCACTACAACTGGCACGATCGCATCTACTATAAATGGTCAGCTGCTGATCATTGATGAGAGTTCTTCTGTAATCTATTTCAACTGGATACTGATGGGCTAGTTAATCTCACTGAAGTTAAGGCATCTGATGTTGAGGAGATGCAAATCATTCTATCTACTGATGGTCGGAAAATCAAAGTTTCCGATCCAAAGAAGGAACTGAAGCCAGAAGTGCAACTGTTGGCATATATAGTAGCCAAATGGCTTTTTACAAAGGCTGGATCTTTTGCTACACTTACTCTTGAGAAGTTTTAGGTCATGACTGCTATTATGGCTGGACGAAAACTAAACTGGAAGAATATTATTTTCAACATTCTAAGGAATATGTTTCAGTTGTCCAAGCAATATAAAGGCTATGCGGTTCAGCTCAACTATTTGGTGAAGGTAAAAGGGATGGTGACTGATGATTATGAAAAATCATCAAAAATAAAAATCTTCAATGCCAAAAATGTCCAGTCGCCAAAGCCAAAACTGGACATGTCTCATGAGCAGTTCAAGAAGGTAAAGAAGGAGATTGGGACGTAAGAGGCTCCCAAGGCAGTGCAGAAAAAGAAGACAATCAAGCGCAAACTGATTGTCAGTGAAACTGATTCTGAAAAGACTCCATCTCCTAAGGTCTTCAAAAAGCCAAGAACCATGAAGACAAAGCTTGATGCTACAGTTGGGACAATCGCAACTGAAAGACTGATGCATTCGGGGGCTCAACATCCTATCAAGGTTATTCCGCCGAAAGCTGTTCCAACTAAACCCTCAACTGAGGATCAGTTGCCTCTGTCTGCTATCCTACTGAAGAAGAAAGTCACTGAATCTGGTGACAAGAAGAAGCTTGCTGGAGTTAAGGCTCCATTGATCACTATTGCTGGCTACACCTCTCTACCTACTGCAAGACCAAAGGGATTAGTGATTAGAGAACAGATTGATGCAACTACATCAGGATTGAGCATTCCCCATGCCCTGACTGACTCGAAAGGGAAGGGAAAAATGCAAGAAGTGCCCAGGCCAACCAATGCCATCCAAACTCACATTGATCTTATTTGGCAAAAGATCAATGAATTCTCAGAGAACAAGCTCAGGGCCTACAATGAATGGGTGAAGTTCAAAAATGAAGTCTTTGCAAAACAGCTTCAGAAGAAGTCTAAAATGAAGAAATTTATTGATCTGGATACTGTGGTTATGAAGGTAGTCAAGCTTCAACAATTGTTCAGGCTCTGGAGCGCAAGAACTATTTCTTCAATCATCTGAGAGCAAAGAGGCTACAACAAATAGTTGCTGAACTGCGAATGAACTATGATCCTACCAGTCCAACTGCATACAATGACAAAGCGGCACATGACCAATTGGAATCGGATCTTATTTCGTTCCAGATGGAAATCAAAAACTGGGAAATGGATCAAGAACTGGTCATTCCAGCAGCCTCCCAAGATTTCTCATCTGAAGAGCCTGCTGAACAGTCAGTTCAAGAGCCATCCAAAGACAGCTTCTGAACCTACTCAACAAGCAACTGCCCCTTCCACATCAGTTGCTCAACCTACACCATCTTCAACTGCTGATCCAACGCTTTATTCAGAGGCTGAATTATCATTGGCCAATCTTGATGAAGTCATCAAATCAATCACCTCTGAGATTCAGCTGGAAACATCAAGATTAGTTGAAGATGTTGTCTTGTCTGAAGAACTAGATGAACAAGCTGTTGGTTTTGAAGAACCGACGGAGAAGCCCATTTTTGAAGAAACCGAAGAGCCAGTTCAGTCAGAAGTTGTGACTGAACAAGCAGTTTTGGAACCAACTGAAGAGGCTCAGCTGCACTCAGTCTCAACTGAAGAAGTGCCAGCTGAAGAGCCAGCTTTCCAACCAAATGAAGAGCCAGTTTTAAAATCAACTGAAGAACCTTCTATTACTTATGTTCTTCCAACTGTCTCTTCTCCTCCCCAGCTTCAATAGGAACTTACAACGTCAAGTATTTCAGAAATAGTGACGCATGAAACAGAACCAACTGATGATGTCATGGTTGTTTTTACTCAACAAGAAAGGGAGCAGATTCCAGAAACTTCCAGAGCCATGTCTCTTGGGATTTCAGACACTGATGACCTATTTGAAGAACTTCAAACTTCTCAGTCTAACCTCGTCAGTATGATGAATGCTATTTCTGCAATACAATCAATTCAGCTTGCACACTCTTTGAAGCTCAACTCTAACAATGAGTTTAAATCGAACAAACTGAGTCAAATCAATCAGAGTGTGACTTCTCTCTTTCTCCAGATGGAAGAAATCAAGAAAGATAGACTATCGACTGAATCTCATTTCCAAACTCAAGCATTAGTCGGCAGACTCTTTGATTTTCTGGAGAGTACAGTCACTAAAAGGATTCACATGCAGAACATTGTGATGAATGTTGTATCAGATATTGCAGCAGATGTTCGAATCTTATCAAAGAAAGTTGATGTGCTTGACAAAAAGGGAGAAATTAGAGAGACAGAAGAAGAAAAATGGAAGAAGAAGATAGGAAGATCAACAGACTTCAGTTACTGGTTGAAGATTCTTTATTCTTTGTACGAATCTATACATAGATTAGTTCCTAATTTTCATTTTTTGTACGAATCTATACATTACAAGAGTTATATTATCTACAATGAATTCGAAGAATAAGTTTTGAATTTAGTTGATCAGTTCATACTTTACAAATATTGTCAAACACCAAAAAGGGATAAATTTTTGGAAACTTAATTTCGGTTGTTTGACAAACTAAGTGAATAATTTATTGGAATAACTGATCAAGCAGTTTGAAGTAACTGAACTACATAAATCAACCGACATTTGCCTAACTGAAGATTAATGTGCAGTTTATCAAAGGCAACTAAAACCAGCCAAACTGAACTTACGAAGACAACTGACAGATCAGTTGGAAACTGATCAGTTAATATATTCAGTTGTGAACTTACTAGAGAATCAGCTGATCATTCAACTGTACACGTCATCATTTGTTGAAAAGAACATTCAACCGACAACAGTACAAAGCAGACTGCAACTCGTAGTGGAACGCCGCATTTCAGAGTTTATAGTGTATGAATGTTAGAGGAATATTGACGTGGCAATCAATGGATATAAAGATTCAAATAATATTTAATGTTATTGTTGAAGAGAAGCCTATAAATAGGTGAGAAGAGCAGCTGAAGAAAAAATGGATCTATCCATTCTCTTAAGCTTGCTGTTATCCTGCTGAATTTATAGCTCTTATTCAATAATCAAAAAGCTCACACTTATCAGATTTATTTTTAGCAGTTGAGGCTACTTTTCGAGCATATAAGCACAATCTGTTTTATTGTTTATTTGATCTTTAACTAGATCAGTTGTGCTAAATTCAATCAAAGAATTGTGAGATATTTAGTAAACTAAGAGTTTCAGTTTTGGCAGTGTTAAGTCCAAACTGAAGTAGGTCTGTACAAGTTTTGTATCGTGCATATCCTATCCTTGTGATAGAAGGGGTGACGTAAGAGTAATTCAAATATCCGAACATCCATAAATCTTTGTGTTATTACTTCAGTTATTTATTCTATCTTTCAGTTAGTTTATTTCCCCAACTGTTATCAGTTAAACTGTTTGTCATTGACTGACAAGATTCCTATTTTCAGTTTGTTACGAAACTGGCACTTCATTCGAAAAGACGATAAAGTCGTGAGTATTTATTAAACCCCCCCTTCTAAACACATGTAATAGCCGAGCCCAGTGTACGGTACGATTTAAGTTTCGTATGTTATTTGGGTTATGTGATTAGATGTTTAGAGTTGTGTTTTGGGCTATAGTATTATTGGTTATTATTTTATTGAGGTGTTAGTTGGTGTTGATTGTTCGTTTCAGCGTTTCGGATCGATTTTAGTTGATTTAGTACTGTTCATTGCCGTGGCTTGAGTGCACCCGCGCTCTTAGAGGAGTGCCCCCGCGGTGTACTATTCATCATTTTGGAATTTGAAGGCCGTGGCATCACCGCACCCGCGGCAGTGCAAGGACCGCACCCGCGGTAATTGTAGCACCGCACCCGCGGTCATCGTGCATGGGAATTATTTTGGTTGGCCGAAGGCATAGCGCACCCGCGGTGCTTGTGTGACCGCACCCGCGGTGTAAGTATGGGCGAGTTATCTAGCTATTTTTTGGAGTTGTTGGCCATATCTTATCCTATCCTATCTACCTTTTTCGAGATTTCCTCTCATCTACCAAGGGTTTTCCTCCATTTCTTTTGCTTCCTACCTTTGATTCTTGGAGTTATTTGGATTTCCGACTTGAGATCGACGTTCTCCGTGGTATAAGGAAGCTTAGGTAAGTTTTTGGTGCGATTCTATCATGGTTTTTGGAGATGAGTTGTTATAGGGTGTTGTTATTGTTGCTATAATGGATTATTTGATTTGAGTTTGTGGATATAGACTTGATATTGGTGTTGTTTATGGATTATTGTTGTAGGTGGTGTACCAAGAGCTAAGTTTGAGGTGTTCTATTGGTTTGTAAGTGGAATTTCATTCCTTTGCTCACATGATGTTATATGTATTGTGTTTTAAAGGTTTCAAAGTGATATTCCCTTCAATTGATTCATTGTTATGTATTGCTCCCATTGACTATCTATTGGAGGTATTGTATATCTCACTATTGTTAAAAGGGAATACAAGAGAAAATAAAATAGTGAAACGACGGCTTTAAATGCTATTCAGAGTTCAAATATTTTATTGGATTGATTAATCATAGTCAGAGCATTGCATGCAATTAGTTGATCAACGACCATAGGCTTTTATCCCTCACAGTTATCGATTTATATCGATGGGATAATTGCAACCACAGACAGAGATACTATTGATATCAATCCAACCAGAGAAAAGAGAATACCATCTTATTGCTATCTTATTGATATGCTATTGCTACAGTTATTGCTACATTATTCATGTTTCAGAGTTGATGGTATTTATGATTTCAAAGTCATGTTTTACAGAGTATATTGTATCATTGCTATGTTAGAGTTCCACTTGCTGAGTTTTTATACTCATTTAAGTTATTTTCATGTGATGCAGATAAGAGTGACCGACCAGGACAGTGATCGTGGATGGGAGTCATATGCATACACCGTTGGAAGGAAGATTGTTTTGTATCGTTTTGGGACATGATCATAAGAATGATTGTTTTGTATTTTGTATGTCATTTGAATGATCATGTGATTATTTTGTAAACATTTTTATGAAATGTATTTTGAAACTCCTTCCATATTTTAAAAGAAAATTTTATTTCCGCTGTGTATTTTTAATGTTACGGGTCAGGGTGCCACATTTAGTGGTATCAGAGCGGTGTTCTTCGGACCAATGCATATGACTTCGTCTACTTTCAACTGTCCGGGTATGTTTTCTTGCATCTATTTATTCATTGTTATCTATTGATTGGTGTCTTGTGAGCAATTGTAGAGTTTGCCTCCTAAGCGTAAGGCGGCAGAGGGTGAGGATAGTTCTTCCTCGAGAGTTGTCGATGAGTTCGGCAAGTTGCTTAAGGAGCAGGCCAGAGTTCATAGCGATCAGATTCAGCAGTTGCTCCGATTGCAAGGAGCAGGACAGGGTCAAGGCCAAGTGAGATGTCAGGTTGCTCAGGCTGTTGGCACTGATGTCGTCTTTTCTGCTTTCAAGAGAATGGATCCACCGGAATTCGCAGGTAGCACCGATCCTCTAGTTGCTGTCGAGTGGGTCAAGGCGCTTGAAGCTATCTTCGATCATCTCCAGTATGAGGACAAAGACAAGATCAGCTGTGCAGTGTTCATGTTGGTTAAAGCTGCACGTATCTGGTGGAATGCCACGAAAGTTGGAGTTGATGTTGCGACATTGAAGTGGTCAGAGTTCACTGACCTGTTCTACGACAAGTATTTCCCCGATGCACTTCGAGCGAGGAAGGTTACGGAGTTCTTGGAGCTTCGTCAGGGGAGCTTGGATGTTGGTGAGTACATTCTGAAGTTCGAGGAGGGTTGCCTATTTGCTCCGTACATTGCTTCCAATGACAAAGATAAAGGCGCTCATTTCATTCGAGGCCTTAGAGCTGAGATTCGTCGTGATATCAACATGTCCAAGGCCGTGACTTTCAAGGAGATTGTGTCCAAAGCATTATTGGCCGAGCAAGATGAGAAGGACATCACCAGAGAGAGGCAGGAGAGGCACCAAGCTGTTGTTCAGAGAGGCCAGGGTTCTAATCAGAGGGGCAGGGATCGTTTCAAGGGCAAGGGCAAGATGGAGTCGAGTCCTAAACCACCGCCAGTTCCAGTCGATCCCGAGAAGCCACTTTGCCCTAAGTGTGGCAAGCATCATCGAGGAGAGTGTAGACTTGGCACTCATACTTGTTATCGTTGTGGCACGGCAGGCCACGTTGCCAGAAATTGTCCACGAGGAGCTAACCAAGGGAAGGTGCAGGGTCGTATCTTTGCGATGACGAAGGAAGGTATTAATCATGATTCTTCATTGATCTCTAGTACTATTTTGATTTCAGGCAGAGTAGCTACGACTTTGATAGATACTGGTGCTACTCATTCTTTTATGTCTGAATTGTTTTTGAGATCTTTGGGTATAGTTCCTTCTGTTCTTTCCCTCCAGCTTAGTGTTGTTTTGCCTTCGGGAGATGTCTTGTGCCCGACATCGATTGTGTTTGCGTGCCCTGTTCGTATTGAGGGGCGAGTTGTCTTCGCTGATTTGATTGTTATCCCTATCGTTGCCTTTGATGTTATTCTTGGCATGGATTGGCTTTCAACTTACCGTGCAGTTATCGATTGTGTTGCTAAGAAGGTGACTTTTGCAGATGATGGCCAGGGAGGAGTTCTCGCCAGCTCAGGTACTTCGCTGGTCCTTCCTTTTATTTCTTGTCTTGAGGCTGAGAGATTGCTATGTAGAGGTTGCGATGGGTTTCTTGCTTCTATTGTGGATGTGGATAGACTGATTAAGTTGAATATTGATGATATCGATGTTGTGAGGGAGTTTACTGATGTGTTTGAGGATGATGTTTCGGGTTTGCCGCCGGACAGAGATGTTGAGTTCGTTATCGATTTAGCTCCTGGTACGGTTCCTATCTCTAAGGCTCCGTACCGGATGGCTCCTACTGAGATGAAGGAGTTGAAGGCGCAGTTGCAGGATCTTCTAGACAAGGGTTTTATTCGACCGAGTTCTTCGCCTTGGGGAGCTCCGGTTCTTTTCGTTAAGAAGAAGGATGGTTCTTTGCGTCTGTGTATCGACTACAGGGAGCTCAACAAGGTGACTGTCAAGAACAAGTATCCGTTGCCACGGATAGATGATTTGTTTGATCAGCTCCATGGTGCCACTGTATTTTCGAAGATTGATCTTCGGTCTGGCTACTATCAGTTGAAGGTTAGGGAGTCTGATGTCCCTAAGACGGCGTTCAGGACCAGGTATGGTCACTTTGAGTTTCTGGTTATGTCCTTTGGTCTGACCAATGCCCCTTCAGTCTTCATGGACCTGATGAACCGTGTGTTCAAGCCCTATCTGGATAGCTTCGTCATTGTCTTCATTGATGATATCTTGATCTATTCCAAGACCAGAGAGCTTCATGCCGAGCATCTCAGAGTGGTTCTTCAGTTGTTGCGAGAGAAGAGGTTGTTTGCCAAGTTGAAGAAGTGTGAGTTTTGGCTGGATCAGATTTCTTTTCTAGGCCATGTCGTTTCAAGGGATGGCATTGCTGTTGATCCATTGAAGATAGGGGCGATTCAGAATTGGCTTATTCCTACTTCTGTTTCAGAGGTACGCAGTTTCCTTGGTTTGGCGGGTTATTATCGTCGTTTCATTTCAGATTTTTCCAAGATTGCCCTGCCATTGTCCAATCTGACGAGGAAGACTGTGAAGTTCGAGTGGTCCATCGATTGCCAGAGTGCATTCCAGGAGTTGAAGGATAGATTGACGACAGCTCCTGTTCTTTCATTGCCCAGTGGTTCTGAGGATTTTGTTGTCTATACCGATGCGTCGAAGAGAGACCTTGGTGCAGTGCTGATGCAGCGAGGTAAGGTCATTGCCTATGCTTCTCGCCAGTTGAAGGATTACGAGAGGAATTATCCGACGCACGATTTGGAGCTAGCAGCTGTGGTTTTCGCCCTGAAGATTTGGAGACATTACTTGTATGGCGAAAAGTGTGAGATCTTCACAGACCACAAGAGCTTGAAGTATCTGTTTTCGCAGAAAGAGCTCAACATGCGGCAGAGGAGGTGGTTAGAGCTTGTCAAGGATTACGTTGTGACGATCAGTTATCACCCAGGGAAGGCGAACGTTGTGGCTGATGCTTTGAGCCGCAAGTCGAGTGCTTCTTTGAGTTCTTTGATTCAGATGCCATTGTTGATGGATTTGCAGAGAGAGGAGATTGATCTGGTGATTCCAGGTACCATTGCTCGTCTTTCAGCGTTGGTTATTCGATCTACTTTGACGGACAGGATCTGTAGAGAGCAGACTGTCGATGTGCAGTTGCTAGAGTTGAGAGCTAGAGCTGAGGAGAGGGGTAACTCAGAGTTTGCGATGAATGGTGATGGATTGGTGACTTTCAGAGGCCGTATCTGTGTTCCTATTGGCGATGTTATTCGGCGAGATGTCTTGACAGAGGCTCATACTGCGCCATATTCGATTCATCCAGGCAGTAGAAGATGTATCAGGATCTTCGTCGACTCTACTGGTGGCCAGGTATGAAGAAAGATATTGCTTTGTTCATTTCTCAGTGCCTTACTTGTCAGCAGGTGAAGATTGAGCATCAGAGACCTGCTGGGACATTGCTATCTTTGCCGATTCCTCAGTGGAAGTGGGAGCATATTACGATGGATTTCGTGACTGGTCTTCCCAGAGTGCAGAAAGGTTATAATTCTATTTGGGTCATCGTTGATCGATTGACCAAGTCAGCGCACTTTCTCCCAGTCAAGACGACGTATTCCATGAACCAGTATGCAGAGGATTATATTGCAGAGATTGTTAGACTTCATGGTGTGCCTGTGTCGATTGTTTCTGATCGTGACCCCAGATTTACCTCCGAGTTTTGGAAGAGTTTGCACAGAGCTATGGGTTCGCGGTTAGCGTTCAGTACAGCTTATCACCCTCAGAGCGACGGTCAGTCAGAGAGGGTTATTCAGATTCTTGAGGATATGCTCAGAGCTTGTACTATTGATTATTTTGGTAGCTGGGATTCTAAATTGCCACTTGTGGAGTTCACGTACAACAATAGCTACCAGGCGTCGATTGGCATGGCACCGTATGAGGCACTTTATGGCAGGAAGTGCAGATCCCCTTTGTTTTGGGATGAGGTTGGAGAGAGAAAGATGTTGGGACCAGAGTTGGTCCAGCAGACGGCCGATGTTGTTACTGTGATCAGAGAGAGGATGAAGACTGCTCAGTCCAGACAGAAGAGCTATGCAGATGTTCGTCGTAGGCCTTTGCAGTTCGAGGTTGGCGATCATGTGTTTCTGAAGATTGCACCTCTCAAGGGTGTGATGAGATTTGGCAAGAAGGGCAAGTTGAGTCCGAGATTTATTGGCCCTTTTGAGATCTTGGACAGAGTCGGTGACAGAGCCTACAGATTAGCCCTACCGCCCGATCTTGACAGAGTTCACAATGTGTTTCATGTATCGATGCTCAGGAAGTATATTACAGATGCTTCCCATGTTCTTCAGCATGAGCCATTGGATTTGACGCCGAATTTGACGTACCAAGAGATTCCGATTCAGATTTTGGATCGCACAGTTAGAGTATTGAGGAACAAAGAGATCGGCATCGTTAAAGTCCTTTGGAGGAACCATTTGATCGAGGAGGCTACGTGGAAACCAGAGGATGAGATGAGAGAGAAGTATCCTGAGTTGTTCGTGCAGTGACGTCAATTTCGCGGACGAAATTCCTCTAAGGAGGGGAGATTGTAATAGCCGAGCCCGGTGTACGGTACGATTTAAGTTTCGTATGTTATTTGGGTTATGTGATTAGATGTTTAGAGTTGTGTTTTGGGCTATAGTATTATTGGTTATTATTTTATTGAGGTGTTAGTTGGTGTTGATTGTTCGTTTCCGCGTTTCGGATCGATTTTAGTTGATTTAGTACTGTTCATTGCCGTGGCTTGAGTGCACCCGCGCTCTTAGAGGAGTGCCCCCGCGGTGTACTATTCATCATTTTGGAATTTGAAGGCCGTGGCATCACCGCACCCGCGGCAGTGCAAGGACCGCACCCGCGGTAATTGTAGCACCGCACCCGCGGTCATCGTGCATGGGAATTATTTTGGTTGGCCGAAGGCATAGCGCACCCGCGGTGCTTGTGTGACCGCACCCGCGGTGTAAGTATGGGCGAGTTATCTAGCTACTTTTTGGAGTTGTTGGCCATATCTTATCCTATCCTATCTACCTTTTTCGAGATTTCCTCTCATCTACCAAGGGTTTTCCTCCATTTCTTTTGCTTCCTACCTTTGATTCTTGGAGTTATTTGGATTTCCGACTTGAGATCGACGTTCTCCGTGGTATAAGGAAGCTTAGGTAAGTTTTTGGTGCGATTCTATCATGGTTTTTGGAGATGAGTTGTTATAGGGTGTTGTTATTGTTGGTATAATGGATTATTTGACTTGAGTTTGTGGATATAGACTTGATATTGGTGTTGTTTATGGATTATTGTTGTAGGTGGTGTACCAAGAGCTAAGTTTGAGGTGTTCTATTGGTTTGTAAGTGGAATTTCATTCCTTTGCTCACATGATGTTATATGTATTGTGTTTTAAAGGTTTCAAAGTGATATTCCCTTCAATTGATTCATTGTTATGTATTGCTCCCATTGACTATCTATTGGAGGTATTGTATATCTCACTATTGTTAAAAGGGAATACAAGAGAAAATAAGATTGTGAAACGACGGTTTTAAATGCTATTCAGAGTTCAAATGTTTTATTGGATTGATTAATCATAGTCAGAGCATTGCATGCAATTAGTTGATCAACGACCATAGGCTTTTATCCCTCACAGTTATCGATTTATATCGATGGGATATTTGCAACCACAGACAGAGATACTATTGATATCAATCCAACCAGAGAAAAGAGAATACCATCTTATTGCTATCTTATTGATATGCTATTGCTACAGTTATTGCTACAGTATTCATGTTTCAGAATTGATAGTATTTATGATTTCAAAGTCATGTTTTACAGAGTATATTGTATCATTGCTATGTTAGAGTTCCACTTGCTGAGTTTTTATACTCATTTCAGTTATTTTCATGTGATGCAGATAAGAGTGACCGACCAGGACAGTGATCGTGGATGGGAGTCATATGCATACACCGTTGGAAGGAAGATTGTTTTGTATCTTTTTGGGACATGATCATAAGAATGATTGTTTTGTATTTTGTATGTCATTTGAATGATCATGTGATTATTTTGTAAACATTTTTATGAAATGTATTTTGAAACTCCTTCCATATTTTAAAAGAAAATTTTATTTCCGCTGCGTATTTTTAATGTTACGGGTCAGGGTGCCACAACACATCTCAACCTATCAACCGATCCTAACAAATGTCCATACGAAAGCAGTGAATAAAACATTATATGGATGGGAAAAATTCCCAAGTATTCTTACATGAGAATATGGGGATGTCCTGCTTACGTGAAGCAGACAGTGAGAGACAAATTGGATAGTAGATCTACTTTGTAGGATTTTCAAAGAATTTTGTTGGATATTATATCTATCATCCCAATGAAGCAAAAGTGTTTGTTTCAAGAAATGCCATCTTTTTGGAAAAAGAATTTGTATTAGATAGAAAAGGGCAAAATGATAGAACTTGAAGAAATTCAAGATACTCCCTCAACTATAGAAGTTAAACCAATCCCCAACAACCAGTATGTGGGGACCCGGACGCTAATCATTTTCTTAATCATTGTTGGGATTTAATTATCAATTAAGATAAAACAGGGTCTAAAAATTTTTCTTTTTAATATACAATAGCGGAAGGTAATGGAATCTAAATACTACACATATCTATATAAAATACATTTCAGTATTAAAAGTACAATAATCTAATCTAAAGTTCCACTACTAACGTCAAGTAATAAAACCAAGTCTACTGTAAGTCCGGAATCACCACGCTAACTCGTCTTCTCTCATCGTCATCTCGACCCTGATCCTGCCCCACCTGTTGTCATGCACACATACAAAACAAGACAACAGCCGGATAACTCCGGTGAGAATAAATCCCAGTATAAAACATGGTAAACATGTATATACATAAAATAATTCATGAAACATGCTGTTACGAATAAAATCGAAACATTAGATTTCATAAGCTATGAAATCTAATCACACAACAGGCATGCACTTCAAATCAACCAACCATGCATATAACCAATCTAAATCATAAAAACATGCTAGCACAATTGGAAGCAATAATGATGGGTCCTATGATCTAGGAACCACATCCATATAAGCATGCAGTCCTAATCAAATCACGTCTAGACTTGACTCGACTAGAACTCTAGGGATCCCGGTGTGAATAAGACGTCACTACCTACCCTCCAATCGGGGTAATGAACGTCTCATTCCTAGACTTCGGTCTGAGCTGTATCAACGGCGGCAATAAGAGTAATACCTACTCCTATGCTGAGATACACCGAAACGTCTAGATATTTGACAATGCCTGTCAAAGACTTTCCTATCTTAACTGCAATGAATAACAATCTGTAAACAAAGCATAATCATATTCATAACTGAATATCACAATTATCTTACCTGCTTGAATACAGATTCTATAATCAAAGCATAATCAGATAACAATATAAACAATAATCTAGTATGTGATTTTATTGGGAAACTCAAATTAATCTAATTTGAGTTATGCGTCCCGAATATCACATGGATTATACCTTTGTCGTCCCCGTCTGATGAAGACGAAGTCTCGAAGTCGAATTTGTTCATCCCTGATCTGAAACGACAATAACAAATACACTGTATCAATGTGTAGCTCAAAACACAATCTGTTCTGATCAATACCCAATTCAGTACAAAATTTGATCAGATCAACAATATCACGAGATAACAGAAACCAATACTGAATCTGATCAATCTGTATCAACTGATGTTTAGACGGCATAACACTACAGTCTTGTAACCCCGTCAGTCTTAACATCACAATTACACTACCAGAATTCCTAATAAATCTCAGTACAATCTATAACTTCAGTATCTGTACACTTGAAAATGAATAACAGCATAATTCTGATAGCAATCTCAATCAAATCAACTCTAAAATTCATAACAATTCTCTAAACAATCTGTTTCTAAATCTGACTTCGATTCTACAATATCTACGGTAGTAAAAACACCATATCTGAATCATATTCAATTCTGACAATATCATAAATTCAAATCTTGTCTAAACGTAACAAAACTTACGTCCAGATGAAGCCTGCTTTGATAGGAACACAGTACCGAAGTTGGATTTCAATTCAGATAGACGGTTTACTCGCAAATTGATTTTGAAGAAAAAGAACAAAGCTTTCCCCCAAGCTTGTCGATTTCCTTCCGATAAACTATTGCATGTAAGTATATATATATATATATATATATATATATATATACATCCGTAGCATGCATCAAGCCAAGTGGCTCACCTTTCAAGTTGCACGTTTCTCGCTAGGGCGGTCAAAACTTACCGCTAGGGCGAAGCACTCTCGGCCCTCACAATTCTACATGCGCGCTCGGGCGGACAAAAAGTGCCGCCCGGGCGAAGGACTCTCGGCTTTCTACCATTAAACCCTCTCGCTCGGGCGGTCATAAACTCCCGCCCGGGCGAATGACATTCGGCCCAAATCTTGTGTCCCTCATAATTTTTTCCAATTTGATCTCGAACTGGCCCGGCTATAATTACATCAAGTCATAATCAACAAATCATCTCAGATTACGTTAATTAAATTCTCGGGCATTACATTTCTCCCCCTCTTAGATCTGAGTTCGTCCTCGAACTCACCAATCATCAAACCAAATCTGTCAGAAGAAATATATGACAGAGTTTAACATCCAAACTCATTTCACTAGCCGAATCAATCCCATATTACTGGCTATATAACACCTGTATACGCCAATTGCAATTTATAACAAAGCAATACCACCTGTAGTTGCTATTCCATCTTCGGCTCCCACTACCAATCGTCATCATCCGACATTGGTTTCTTACATCTATTCATTCTAATCTAGCTGGATAGTTATGGTCATACCGTAAGTCATACCCTGACAACCATTCATAACAGCTAGTACTAACATCTAGTACTAAAGTTCTACCCATATCCGCCAATATCTGGTTACTACACGCTGACTACCTGTCCATCTGTAACAACTCTGCGAGGGAGAACTCATGATATTTCCGTCACAATTACCGCTCCATCCAAATCACAATCTGATATCATCTAATGCAGCATTCTAGTAAATCTGACAATTCCTTTGACATTGATCTATGTCATCTGGTTCTGTTTGTACGTAATCTGGTACAAACTGATAGATATAGATTGAATATTCTGTCAATCATAATCATATCATATCATAGGCTGTAGAATTGACGGTACTTTTATCCCGAAAGCCATACTCACATTTTCTTATTCAGAAATATACTAAATCGGTAATCATCTTCTGATTCATATCTTTCTGGCTTCTTTTGTTCTCAATTCAAACATATCAGTACCATTTCTACCAATCTTACAACATAATTTGCTGTCCCAACTGATCTCATCTATCTATGCCACATTATCTGTTCGAATATCTTACATTCTGAAATAGCTGAATGAAACCTGAATCCACCCCAGTGCAGTTCTGACACTACCTGTGACTTCAGATTCGAACTAATGCTGTACAAGATCAGTTAATAACATAAAAGAACGAAGAAATACCTACCTGGTATTCGGCTCTGACTATCAATACCAAAAGCTGTAACAATTTGAAACCTTCTGATATAACACGATAATCGGTCTTATACAAAACACAAATTACATAGCTGTTATACTGATCTGATCAACAAAATACAGTTCTGAACATTCTGATTACATTTCTGAACTGTTTACACTAGTCTGCATCACACACTGACTCCCAATAACATCAAATTCTGAATAGAAAGAACCTATACAGATCTAGTGAGTTTAAGAAAACTCATAACATAATAGATTCTGGCTGGCTGACTAATCTTCATACTGCCCAGATCAACTGCTATATCTCATCTGCAAATAGAATATACTCCCAACCAATATAAGATGTCTCAAATACTGATTTAGAATCATAACAATACTTAGCAGACATAAAGCAATACAAGAAAAAGAAAATCAGAAGAAGATAATCTGGTTCTGACATATCTGACATTCTGCTAATGCTGACATTTCTGATACCGCATAGTCTGAATGAAAACCTGTATCAGTAACTGCATACCGGATTCATACCTGACCCAGTGCTGTATACAATAATCACAATTCTCGAAATATTTAACCCAGGTCTTCAAATATTCAATATAATCAATTGAATGCTGCCAATATATCAATAAATCATAGAGATAACAAGCATTATTCTTCAGACTACCCTTGAACACATAATCTGCCAATCTAGAAACAGAACTGAAATGTCTTCAAGAGAAATATGTAATCAACTGGATTCTTCAGCCCATACCTTAATCTGTCAATTCTTTCAGTTCATTCTGATATAAAACACATCTGACATCCTATCTAGGCCAACACCAGTCAACTATTAGATTACTAGCCCATGTGTTACTGCTAGACTCGATTTCAGTGGATCTACTGAATACATAAGGATACTATCTATTCCTTTCTGTACTAATCGAGTCAAGAACAGTACAATGATCTAAGGAATTCTAGATCTAGAATCCTCATTTATCAACTATTTCCAGAACACATGCTACAATATTTCTGTACTTGTTTAGCAGTACATATCCATACTGAGATCGAAATCATATAACACAAGTACATCATAATCTAGCCCAATCCCGGTTTCATTCTACTGTAGTATATAACATGACACAGAAATCTCTGATATCAACATATTCCTCCAAACAGTAAGGAAATCAATACTACAGCACAACCAGACCCCATAAATATAGCATATCACCATGCTACTCAATCACATATACTCATGAAGAATGCATTAATATACATCAATACATCTGGAATATAATCATAAAGAATGATACCTGTTGTAACTACTGGGTCTGTTTTTCTGTCATGGTCACCAATGACTGTGCTCTTTAAGATCTTCGAAAATGTTTCTGAGGACAAACTTTAGCAAAGTGTCCCGTCTGCTTACAGATATTGCACTTCCCAAGCACTCCTTTGCATTGCTCTGAGGAATGTCTCCCTCCGCAAATCCTACAGTATACTCCTGTATAGCTCGGGCTGGAACCACTGGAACTAGAAGAAACATTTCCTACTTTCTTGAACGGTTTCTTTTGAGCTTTCAATGGTTCTTTCTTTATATCACTGCTGCTGCCAATCTCGACTCTAGAAGGCAGTTGCTGTGGATTCGGAGTTGGAAGATCATACAACACTTCCTGTTGTCCTGTCAGAACCGTTTCCGCTCTTTTGGCTCTATTCAAAGTATCAGCAAAACTACTTGATTGCTTCACATTCACCAATGTACGTACTTCTGGATTCAATCCCTGAATGAACTGACTAGAAATAGCATCATCATTTCTAGCCACAAGAGGAGCAAAACGTAGAAGTGTGAAGAAATGTGCCAAGTACTCTTCAATACTCATCTGGCCTTGTCTCAGGTTTGCAAATTCTGCACTTCTGTCCTCTCTATATGACCCGGAGAAAAATCTTTGATAAAACTCAAACTTGAAAGTCTTCCACGTAATCACTGAACGACTCTGCTCTAAAGCTCCTTTGGTGAGTAACCACCATCTCCTGGCAGTCTCATGCAATTGGTTCTCAATAAGCCTAATTCTACACTCATCTGTGAAATTTAGAAATTCAAATAACATTTCTATTTCTTCAAGCCACTTCTCACAATCTGCTGGCGTCTCATTTCCCTTCAGAACCGGCGGCTGAAACGACTGAAACCTCTGAAACTGTGTTTCCATCTGAATCTCTGCCCCATCTATCTTAGGTTCTGACCTACCTGTCTGATCATATGATGTACTGCCTTTTTCTGGAATTCTGCGGGGAGCTATATCTGATTACCAAAAACATCAGTAATCCATACCACCAATCTGTTTCAAATCTTTTCCTGACCATCTTACTGCTGGTCATGAATCCGATCTGATTCATATTTAAGAATACATAATACCAATTCAACTCACATAATCAGATAAACATGTAACTTAAAGCAATAACACATAATCTCATGCTAGCATCACAATGTCAATCAACATGAAAATCCAGCTCATGCCAGCACACACATGCAAGGAAAGAAAGAAAATTCATCTACCCCGCTCAATCTTTTCTATCTCTAGAAGATCTATCGCTAAAGAATCTATAGCTAAAGGAACTATCAGCTCTAGGAACCTTATGGCTCTGATACCACCTGTTGTGGGGACCCGGACGCTAATCATTTTCTTAATCATTGTTGGGATTTAATTAT
The DNA here is from genome assembly GCF_022965805.1 of Primulina eburnea. Lineage (NCBI taxonomy): Eukaryota > Viridiplantae > Streptophyta > Magnoliopsida > Lamiales > Gesneriaceae > Primulina > Primulina eburnea. The sequence continues at coordinate 16,936,303 of NC_133108.1, forward strand.
CAATTAAGATAAAACAGGGTCTAAAAATTTTTCTTTTTAATATACAATAGCGGAAGGTAATGGAATCTAAATACTACACATATCTGTATAAAATACATTTCAGTATTAAAAGTACAATAATCTAATCTAAAGTTCCACTACTAACGTCAAGTAATAAAACCAAGTCTACTGTAAGTCCGGAATCACCACGCTAACTCGTCTTCTCTCATCATCATCTCGACCCTGATCCTGCCCCACCTGTTGTCATGCACACATACAAAACAAGACAACAGCCGGATAACTCCGGTGAGAATAAATCCCAGTATAAAACATGGTAAACATGTATATACATAAAATAATTCATGAAACATGCTGTTACGAATAAAATCGAAACATTAGATTTCATAAGCTATGAAATCTAATCACACAACAAGCATGCACTTCAAATCAACCAACCATGCATATAACCAATCTAAATCATAAAAACATGCTAGCACAATTGGAAGCAATAATGATGGGTCCTATGATCTAGGAACCACATCCATATAAGCATGCAGTCCTAATCAAATCACGTCTAGACTTGACTCGACTAGAACTCTAGGGATCCCGGTGTGAATAAGACGTCACTACCTACCCTCCAATCGGGGTAATGAACGTCTCATTCCTAGACTTCGGTCTGAGCTGTATCAACGGCGGCAATAAGAGTAATACCTACTCCTATGCTGAGATACACCGAAACGTCTAGATATTTGACAATGCCTGTCAAAGACTTTCCTATCTTAACTGCAATGAATAACAATCTGTAAACAAAGCATAATCATATTCATAACTGAATATCACAATTATCTTACCTGCTTGAATACAGATTCTATAATCAAAGCATAATCAGATAACAATATAAACAATAATCTAGTATGTGATTTTATTGGGAAACTCAAATTAATCTAATTTGAGTTATGCGTCCCGAATATCACATGAATTATACCTTTGTCGTCCCCGTCTGATGAAGACGAAGTCTCGAAGTCGAATTTGTTCATCCCTGATCTGAAACGACAATAACAAATACACTGTATCAATGTGTAGCTCAAAACACAATCTGTTCTGATCAATACCCAATTCAGTACAAAATCTGATCACATCAACAATATCACGAGATAACAGAAACCAATACTGAATCTGATCAATCTGTACCAACTGATGTTTAGACGGCATAACACTACAGTCTTGTAACCCCGTCAGTCTTAACATCACAATTACACTACCAGAATTCCTAATAAATCTCAGTACAATCTATAACTTCAGTATCTGTACACTTGAAAATGAATAACAGCATAATTCTGATAGCAATCTCAATCAAATCAACTCTAAAATTCATAACAATTCTCTAAACAATCTGTTTCTAAATCTGACTTCGATTCTACAATATCTACGGTAGTAAAAACACCATATCTGAATCATATTCAATTCTGACAATATCATAAATTCAAATCTTGTCTAAACGTAACAAAACTTACGTCCAGATGAAGCCTGCTTTGATAGGAACACAGTACCGAAGTTGGATTTCAATTCAGATAGACGGTTTACTCGCAAATTGATTTTGAAGAAAAAGAACAAAGCTTTCCCCCAAGCTTGTCGATTTCCTTCCGATAAACTATTGCATGTAAGTATATATATATATATATATATATATATATATATATATATATATATATATATATACATCCGTAGCATGCATCAAGCCAAGTGGCTCACCTTTCAAGTTGCACGTTTCTCGCTAGGGCGGTCAAAACTTACCGCTAGGGCGAAGCACTCTCGGCCCTCACAATTCTACATGCGCGCTCGGGCGGACAAAAAGTGCCGCCCGGGCGAAGGACTCTCGGCTTTCTACCATTAAACCCTCTCGCTCGGGCGGTCATAAACTCCCGCCCGGGCGAATGACATTCGGCCCAAATCTTGTGTCCCTCATAATTTTTTCCAATTTGATCTCGAACTGGCCCGGCTATAATTACATCAAGTCATAATCAACAAATCATCTCAGATTACGTTAATTAAATTCTCGGGCATTACACAGTAGTTGAAGTACAAGCTACCTGCAAGATATACGCTTCTTCATGATCAAAGACATGATGAGCATTGTGTTGGATACGATCCAATGAATTTCAAATAAGCAATATCTGATGCTAATTCAACCAAATGGCTTGAATCCAAGCAGTTTGAATGAACTCTATGTATTCAAACAAAGTATGGACATTGGTGGATCCACCTGAGGGAATCGTTCCCATAGGATGGAAATGGATCTACAAAAGAAAGCTTGGGGTGGATGGGAAGGTATTGACCTTCAAAGCAAGACTAGTTGCAAAAGGTTATACTCAAAGGCAATGAATTGACTATGAGGAAAATTTTTCACCAGTTGCTATGTTTAAGTCCATTAGAATACTACTAGCCATAGCAGCATGGTATGAATATGAAATATTGCAAATTGATGTAAAGACTGCATTTCTCAATGGAGACATCAAAGAAGAAATTTATATGTCTCAACCTGAGGGATACACATCATTATGAAGTGAGCATTAGGTATGAAAACTTCATAGATCAATATATTGTCTCAAGGAGGCTTTAAGGAGTTGGAACCTCAGATCTGATAGCACTATCAAAGAATTTGGTTTTGCTAAGAATTTTGAGGAACCATGTGTGTACAAGAAAGTTAGTGGGAGTGCAGTGACATTCCAAATACTTTATGTTGATGATATCCTACTCATTGGGAATGATGTAGGATTACTACAATCAACTAAAATATGGTTAGCAAGTAAATTCTCCATGAAAGATATGGGTGAAGCATCATATGTATTGGGAATACAAATCTATAGAGATAGATCAAAGAGGATGCTGGGACTCACCCAAGCCACTTATATCGATATCATTCTGAGTCGATTCTCTATGGAAGAGTCCAAGAGATGATACTTACCAATGTTTCATGGTATTACTCTATCTAAATCCATGTGTCCCAAAACTGATGAAGAGATAGAGATGATGACACGTATTTCATATGCGTCAGCCACTGGTAGTATCATGTATGGTATGGTATCGACACGTCCTGATGTTGCTTACCCTATAAGTGTTACAAGCTGATATTAGGCGAACCCTGGTCCAATGCATTGGAAGGCCGTGAAAGATATTCTTACGTACTTGAGAAGGACTAAGAAATTTTTCATAGTCTAACGGGGTGGAAAATTGAAATTGGAAGGCTACATTTATTCTAGATTCCAATGAGACATAGATGATTCGAAATCGACCTCTGGCTTTGTATTCATGCTTAATGGTGCGGTTGTCTCTTGGAAAAGTTTTAAGCAAGACACCGTTGCGGATCCTACCACTGAAGCTAAATACATTTTCGCATTTGCTGAAGACAAAGAGGTAGTTTGGATGAGGAATTTTTTCCAAGAGTTGGGCGTTATTTCTAATGGAGTTGATCCAATCCCAGTGTACTGTGAAAACTCTGGTGGCGTTGCGCAAGCAAAGGATCCAAGGCCTCATCAGCGATCCAAACATGTACAGAGAAAATTCTACATCATTCGAGAGATTGTGAGAATGGATATATCAGTCGAAAGAGTCCCTTCTGTAGAAAATTTTGCTGATCCACTTACATAGCCCTTGCTAGGACCATTTTTTTGAGAAGCATCGCGAAGCAATGGGATTAAAGTTTATGGGCAGTTGGCTCTAGGGCAAGTGGGAGATTGTTAGAGTTGATGCCCTGTAAGCCAACTGTTGGCTAGGGATTTTATCGACTCAGTTGTAATAAATAATCTTTATTTTAATATAATTCATTATTTCATGGTTTTTTATTTCTTTATCTGTATACCCATGTTAACAGCATAGATAAAGATCTGATTATAAAAATGAATCGTAATTCGATGTTGAAACTCTTCTGTAAACACTGTATGATCTAAATTCGTTCCTAGTCGATTCAACTGCCTAAAACATGGATAAAGGTCGCTTCAGCTCAGACAAGCATTTGTGATGTTGTGTACCGTGTTTCTTGGTAAGGGCAACGTGCAGATGGGTAGTCATACGATGATTATACCGAACAACCCTCCATCGGACTTTCCAAGTGGTTATCATTCATTGAGAGGATAAGTTCGTGGTTATGATTGTACTCCATTAGCCCTTACGACCCGAGACAACACTAAGGCTCTAAATGCTAGGGCTGTGCTTTGACTCGTTTATCGGCTCCAGGAGAGTCATCAGGTGGCGAGATTGGGTACAGTTGTGACACATGTAGGAGCCAGTGCATTGTAGTTGGGGATTCACCGCTCACCTATCGGTTCGGATATCCTATGTGATCTGATGGAATAATACTGCGTGGAATCTCTGAACATATTATGAGATGTACGTTAGAGAAGGAGTTCTCCAATAGTATATATGATGCCACTATTTATATGTATCACGTAGTTATCGAATTATTATGCAACCTTTGATGAATCAATGGTTGCAGATTCGATCGGGATATATGAGATGAAGGGACCGTACTGTACGTTAATCATAATCGACTGGTTCTTGCAGGCACTATCAGTGATACCTAAAGAATCATGGGACGATGCTACTAGACGCTTTTACCATGATTTGATGGGTTTAATCAGAAATATGATTTCTGACATTCACATGATCAATTGTTGATACATAGAATGGGGCAATTAGGGTAAGCCCGAATAAAAGATTATGTCCTGAATCACAAATAGTTGTGAACCCACTGCTAGCTGTATCCCTGAACCATTGAGGGTCACACAAGCACTGGATCATTTGTTCTCGTAGAGAGAATATATTCAAGGAGTTGAATTTATATTATGATATAGTAAATTCAAGGAGTTGAATTTATGACAATGAAATTTTATGATAATGAAATTTTGACAAAATAAAATCAAGGAGTTGAATTTATGAGATAGTAAATTCAAGAAGTTGAATTTACGAAATTTGAAGAGAATAAATTCAAAGAGTTGAATTTATAAAATTTGATGGTTTAATTTATTAAACTCAAAAGTTGAGTTTATTAAATATTAAATTTTGGAGGAGATAAATTCAAGGAGTTGAATTTATAATTTAAATATTAAATTCAAATGTTGAATATATAAGGGATTTAAATTAAATGTAATGGGTATATGTGTAATAGGTTTGTAGAAATACAAGACCAATATACATATTATTAACGTTCTTAATTGGACTTTAAAAGATTAATAAATTAAACTAGTTGGACAAGAATAATTAATTGATTAAGCTCATTAAGTATTTTGTTTAATCAATAGACCCTAAGCTTATATATATATATGTGTATTAGACTTAGGGTTAAACACAATTCATTCATAATTTTTCGAAAAACCCTAGCCTCCATCCCATTGTGATGTTCGAAATTCACCTCCACCTTTTCTCTCAAATAATTGGCCATCACCTTGATTAACTTCAAGGATTTTTGAGCCATCTCTCGTTTTAATTAATCTCTACGCAAAATTTCTTTCAATTATTCTAGTGCTATTTGGAAGAGGAACAAATTTTCCAGTTGTGGACTTGATAAAAGGATTGAAGCAAGGAGTTCTTGAAGAAAGTTCGTAGGGAATTCATCAAGAGCTATATCCGCCTATACCGGATTAGTTGGAGCTAAGTGAATTAATTCACTAAAGGTATATTACTAAATTCCCTATGAATGTTTAATCATAAAATCATACGAGTGCTCAAACATATTGGAATTTTGATGCTTAATGAATGAGAATTAAGCAAATAAAACAATGTGTTTGATTGGAAAAATTTTAAACGAAGAACGAAGCTTAATGAAAGAATATTATGTTCGATGGTTCTGAATAAAACTCGAGAACAAGTTCATCAAATGTTGAACGAACTTAAAACGAGTAGTCGGAACATGTAAGGGACGAAAATCGGGAAAAAAAAGTTGCGCATGAACAGTAGCAGGCGTGCACCTGCGCGCGGATCTGCACGCATGTGGTGCACCCGTGCGCGTTTCTGCGCGCGCCTGCCGAGCGCTGCTCAGCAGTGTGCGAGCGAGCGTGTGCTCCTGCGCGCACAGACGCGTCCCTTCGAGTTTTTCTGCATTTTTCTGACATTTTTTCATTCCTTTGGCATTGTTTGATGCTTGTGATCAGTTACAATGGCCAAGGGACATCCCTATGAATGAAAGATCATGTCTTTTCACATGAAAATCATTATATGTTTGATATTTTGAAAATCAAACATAACATACACAACGTATCATCTCTTTGCATCTACTTCTTCTTCCTTCTTCAACAAGAGAGAGTTTCTTCATTTCCTTGTGATAGAACTTGAATATTTGAGTGCTCATTATTCAAGAGTTGTAGTTGAATCTTGGGAAAAGGTTGCCACAAACCTCTAGCACATTGTGATGGGCAAATTCTTCTTAAGAAGAAAGTGTTCAACACTTGCCTCTACAAAGCCGTTCCTTTGATTTCTATTTGCTTATCTTCTCATATTTGAATACCACAAACAATAATACAAATATATTTTGATCATCAAAATAAGAGAAAATTATTTAAACTTCCATTGTTTTATGGTACAAGAAAACCGAGATCCAACAAAGAGCTCACCTAGTTATCAACTGATCCATAAGATCAAGATTGGCTTCCTAGTAATCAGAAGCAATCAATCGCGACTGAACCTGCTGTCTTTGAAGATTCGCAACAATTTGAGCGGCATCTGTGCGAGTCTATAAAGAAAATACGTCTTGACATTTTTTATGTTCAACAACAAAGTAGTGTACATTCAATCTCTTTCGAAAGTTTTTAAGGAAAATTCAGAAGAAATACAATATTAAATAATTGTGCTTGCCTCAAAGTAAAATTTAGGGAGACACGAAATGAGGAGTCGCAGGGTGTCATCACTAAAGAACTCTTGAGTCAATTGTGCACAAGCTTCGGCAACAAGTTGTGAATCTTAGACGACGTAAAGAATCCCTTCTGCTCCCTGATCAGTGCATCTAACAGTTCCAACTAAAATTTAAAGCCTGAAATTTACGAGGAGATTCGAAACTAAAAAATACAAACCATAAAGGTAGATCAAGAAACAAGACTGTTCTCTATTCAAATTTCTGTTCAAATTCCAAAGACAATATCTGAATTCTGAATCCTTTTCTAAATAGCTGCAACTTTAGCTTCGCATTTTTGTTACGAGGAATTAATTGAATGGAAAAAGAGAACATAAAAAAAGGAACAAAAGTTAATGATACACCTTTTTAAATTAACACCATCCTACCATGAAATCAATTCAAACCTCAAAACATTAGAATTCCAAACTAAAGAAATTATTTTTATTTATGTAATAAAAAACGGGACCACATGCATGGTTCGCCGAAACGGGAACGGAACGGTCGGAACGGACGTTTCGGAACCGGAACATCAGCAACCTTGATGAAGTTGCGGGGTGGAACCAGAACGCAATTCGCGACGGTTTTGTTTTGAACTGTTGCTAATAGTGATGGTTTTATGTATGTAGAACCGTCGCCGATTTAACATCGGCGACGGGTTTATTAAAACCGTCGCTATAGTTAGCAACGGTTTGAACAGAACTGTCGCCAAATTAAAAACGGCGACGGTTAAATAAAAACCGTCGCTAAATTTAGCCACGATATTTCATAAAACCGTCGCAAATTCTAATAAGCGACGGATTTAATAATGCACGTGTCTTTGCTTTCTAGTACAAATAATGCAATTTGTGTCCAATAAATTGTTAATAAAATTTTAAAAATATTTAAATGTCTTATTTACATCAAATAATCTATTTAAATAATATTTTTATATTTCTAAATTTTTTCCAAAATTTTTAATTTTTATAAATTTTTAATATTTTTTTAAATACCCGTTTCGCGAAATTTCATTGTAACTGGAACCATAGCATCCGTTCCGATATCCGCGATCGCGACAGCGAACCATGGCAATAACAGTCTTCAACGCAGGCAGGGCATGTTACAAAAACCACCTTTTCACCTCGTTTACACCTGCCAGCGTTAGCCCCCCGAATCGAGGTACAAGAGCAATTCCCTGGTTCGACGTAAGACATCGGCAGGAGTCCGATGTTTCTTGGGTTTAAAGAGGTTTTTCATGGAACCGCTACGTAAAAGCTTGGGAACGAGCTTCTTGAAATTCAACGAAGAACGAGACCTCCTCAAAGGCTGATCATTCTCTTCCGCCGACATCATGTACGTATCTCTTTGACAGAAAACGAACGATGTTTCTCCCTTTTTTCTGTCGGAGTTTTACGTATGAAGATTGAAAACGACGGGTGAATTGGAAAAAAAAGGTTTGTGGGTAGGAACATTTTATATAGAATGGAGGGAGAAAGGACAGAATTGGGAGATCGAGCGATCCGATGTAAGGATTCTGGGTTCAGTATTAATCTTGAAGAATTCGAGTCTTACTCCTGTCGAAATGCGAGACACTTGATTATAGATTCGTAGGATTCGGGAGTCCTAATATTATCTCCTATATTCTTGGGTTTTATATATATTGTAAGATTGTGGTAGAAAATATTGAGGTATTTAATATGGCTTATATTACTTTAAAAAATTCATGAATTTCATGATGTGATAATTAATGGGCGTGAGCATGCGACATACTTATTTATGTTCAATTAGGCTACTTTTACTTTGTTGGGGATCGATATGGAGTTTAGAGGGGGGTGAATAAACTCGTTCCTTTGTTTGACGTTTCTGCAAAGGGTGCTAGAATCCTGTTAGAGATATTATAGTTTTTCTTGTTCGAATGTATAACCAGCAGATCACAATAATAAGTGCAGAAACGATCTGATGGTATGGGGTGAAAACAATAAAACAGTAGGCAATAGAACAGTGGTTGTTTCTGGAAGTTCGAAGATAAAATATTCTACATCTCCCCTTTTTCTGTTTCCACAAGGTATCACTAAAAGACTTTGGTTATTACAGTACAACACTTGTACACACCCACTTCAGCAGTATCCTTCGCCTATTGAAACTCTTAGTTTCTCAACACGATGTAAATTATTACAACAAAGTTGTGGAGAAGACTCTTTTCCAGATTACAAACTCTTCTCAATAATATATAGTAAAGTGTTTAGCTTGAAGAGATTACGAAACAGCAGCAGCACAATATATCTCAAAATATTGGATATTTAGAATAAAGCGTGTGCTGCTTTTCCGTATGTTGTGCTTGAAGATAAGTAGTAGTTGATGATAGCTCAAACTGGCGTTGGAATAATCGTTGCGTTGATAATAATAATAACGTTTTTTTCTATAAAGGATTGACCTCTATATATATAGAAAACTTGAGTCCAACATCTATAATAAAAAACAGTTTTTGAGGCTCCTGAGTAAAATCAGCTTTAATACCTAAAAAGGGTCTTCCGGAAAACTTCAGAGTAATCTGTCTTGTTTCATACCAAAACTAGTAAGGAGCGTTAAATGTCTTTATACACCATTAATGATGTAATTTATGCTAGTACTAGGTAAAGTAATGGTAACTTTTAAGACTGTAACGATCAAGTAAAATATGTTAAGTTACTTCTGCTTAAGCTAAGTTCTGCTTTTAAAGCTATGTTCTGCTTCAAGTTTTCTAAGTCGAGTTCTGCTTTTGTTAAAGCGATACGAGGGCTTCTACTTTTATACTGTCTTCTGATTTAGCTATTACAGCCTACTGGTTTGGACTCTCATCACCACAATTAAATTAAGTCTAACAATTTCCCCCTTCGTGGTGATGCAAAAACCTAGATGTTAGTAAATAAGAAGAACAACAATCATAACAATAAGCAGATAGCAATTAATAGCAAAATAATCGATAAGTAAATAAGTAGTAAAACAGAGTTCAAAAGTGTAATGCCTGAAGTAAATATCACAAGTTGTTGATTTAGTAATATGATATTACTAAGTAATTAATGATTTTTAAAGAGAGAAATATGACATATTTCGGTCATATGAAATCCAAATGATTTGAAATTTGGATATAACGTAGAGAACTCAAAAATATAGAAGTTTCATGTTTTGAGTTTTGGAAAATTTGATCGTTTAACTTGTCCAAAAAGATATACTGGTGTTAAAAATGTTAAATATTATATTATATTATATTATATTATATAATATAATATAAAAAAAGAAAAGATAAATATGGACTTACGTGAAATGAAAGAATGAATCTTTCATTCTTACTACTGTAGAGGTGAGAGAAAGTACAGAATAGGATTTCGATGTTTCGTTTCAATCGTGCGATTTATCGGTTTATCCAATCGACGAGCCGACTTCAGTTCTGGAATCGTTGACACGAGTTCTTCGATTTGAGGTATAAATTATATAGTTTTGGTGATGTTTGAAATTCGTCGATTTTTGGAATAAATCCGATAAATTGTTAAATCATACTGAAATTGAAGATTGTTGTATAGTGTATGATTTTAACGAAGTAGAGAAGATTATAATGGTGTTATTCTGAACTATTCCCAATTTATTATAATTAGGGATTTTAATCGTTGAATTGAAATTGGTGAGTTGTTTGTCAGTTGTTATTAATTCTGATTATATATTCGGAGTCTACGAAGTATAGGCTACACGTTGATATAAAAGTTTTCGTAATTTGACGGATGTTGTAAAATAGCCTATTATTTGAAGTTAATTAATTATGGTGTATTTAATGGTAGTATTGTGAATTAAATACACCAGAATATTAAATTGTTGAACGATAAGAATTTATAATCGAGTTTTATATTTTGTTGAATTAATGGTTGTTGAGCTATTTGATGTGATATATTGAGGCTGTTATGGCTGTGTTGATACGTTGACAATGATCTGATAATTGTTGTTGAATTATTTAGATACGTCACAAGCCTCGGGATCAAAGAAATAGCCAGATTTTATATATACTCGATTATCAGGTACGTGTTGACGTACGAGCATATGTTGTTATTGTTTAGTATTGATGAATACTATTGCGTTGAACGATGATAAATCACCGAAATTGGGTGATTTGATATTATATTTGTTGTTATTTATTATTGTTGATATTGTTGACTATCGTTGTTGGGAGACGTCTCGTTGATGTTGCCACATTGATGTTGTTGTTCAACGATATTGCTGTCGCCGGAGTTGGGGTGCGACGTATCGTGGATGTTGTTGTTCGTTCGACGATATTGCTGTCGGCGGTGTTGGGGTGCGACGTGTCGTCGATGTTGTTGTTCGTTTGACGATATTGTTGTCGCCGGAGTTGGGGTGCGACGTATCGTCGATGTTATTGTTGCATTGTGATGTTGTTGAGGTTGTCGTTGGCTGATTGTCCTGTGGGGACCCGGACGCTAATCATCTTCTTAATCATCTTTGGGATTTAGTTATCAATTAAGATAAAACAGGGTCTAAAAATTTTTCTTTTAAAATGCGGAAGGTAATGGAATCTAAATAACATACATCTCAGTATCAAATACACTTCAGTATAAAGGTACAATAATGTACATCATTCCCTCAAACTAATCTAGGGTTCAATTACTAAATTTCAAGTATTAAACCAAGTCTACAATAAGTCCGGAATCACCACGCTAACTCGTCTTCTCTCATCATCTTCTGACCCCGATCTTGTGCCACCTGTTGTCATGCACACATACAAAACAAGACAACAGCCAGATACTCCGGTGAGAATAAATCCCAGTATAAAACATGATAAACATGCATATACATAAAGTAAATCATGAAATATTCTATCATGAATAAACATAAAAACAATAGATTTCATAATCTGTGAAATCAACTCAAAAATAAGCATGCAACTCAAATCAGCTAAACATGCTATTCAAATCAAATCATAAAAACATGCTATCATGACTGAAAGCAATAAAAATGGGTTTCATAGTCTATGAAACCACATCCATAAACGCATGCAGTTCTAGTCAAATCATGTCTAGACTTGACTCAACTATAACTCTAAGGATCCCGGTGTGATTAAGACGATCTATCACCTACCCTCCCAATCGGGGTGACTGTACGTCTTATTCCTAGACTTCGGCCTGATCTGTATCCACATCTACAATAGGAGACTGATCTTCCCCTAAGCTGTGATATCACCGAACGTCTAGAAGTTTGACTGTTCTGTCAAGACTCCCTATCTTAAATGCAATGAATAACAATCTGTAAACAAAGTATAATCTTCTCAAAAGATATGAATATAACATCTATAACCACATCAAAATCATATCATAAAATAAACAACAATAATTCTAGTATGTGATTTTGTTGGGAAACTCAAATGGGATCTTATTTGAGTTGTATCTTCCCGAATATCACATGAATTATACCTTTGTCTTCCTGATCTGACGAAGACGATGACCTGTATTCAAATATGTCCATATCCAATCTGAAATGACATTATCGAATACGCTGTATCAGTGAATAACTCAATACATAATCTGTTCTGATTAATACTCAAATCAGTACATAATCTGATCAATGTCTAAACAAGATACAATCTAATTCATATCATCGATATCACAATACAATCTCAATCACTACTGAATCTGATCAATATCAATCAATACTGAATCTGATCCATATCAATCTGAATTGGCAATATAGAGCAATATCATATCAACATACTACTCAAGGCAAATCTTATACACTTCAATAATCATTCTCGGTACAAGTTCATCGGCATAACGACATGATTTCTAAATACCGATCAATCTATCAATAATCAGTATCTCAACAATGCATCAATCTCAACTTCAAAATCATCCTCAATTCATAAACAACATAATCTACCTCATAACATCTCAAAATATACATAATCTCATATACAAACATTCTGAAAAACTGTAACAATAGTATACAATATCCGTTCTTCGATCCAATTGTATTTCTACGGTACCAATAACTTCAAGAACATATATCTACAAGCATAATACAATTTCCCAATATCAATATCTCAAATCATGCAGAAACTGAGTGAAACATATATTCTCTTGTAGCCCTTGAAGCAAGGAACAAGAATCTCTATTCGGTATAAAGATCGGATTGCTAATTCTTAAGAAATCTTACCCCAAAACCTTGAAGAACTTGAGGAATTTCTAAGGATGTTCTCGGTTCTCAGTTGCTGAAATAAGAAGAATGATTCAGCAGGCTTATATATATATATACTTCGCCACGTGTCATTATAAGAAGCAAAGGTGGCTTTCTCGCATGCAGCACCGCGGGTGCGCTCATGTCCAGACCGCGGGTGCGCTCATGCTTCGGCATGGTTTTTATTTTTCAAAAATGATGACCGCGGGTGCAGTTTTGTTCTTACCGCGGGTGCGGTCACACCACCGCGGGTGCGGTCTTGCTTCGAATAAAATTTTGCCAACTTTCTGTCAATGCACCGCGGGTGCGGTGTGGCTTCGGCCTTTCTTGCAAAAATCCACAATTTCATGACCGCGGGTGCACTCCTATTCTGAGCGCGGGTGCGGTCTTGCAAATCCCTATTTCTCATGTCTTTTCTTCCCTCATTGCATGTCATGCGTTCTCATATCTTCCGAGTCTCACGTTAATGAAGATTAATAATCTTGGTTTATCAATTCTATAATTCTCGGGCATTACATGTCCAGAGACAGCAAAGGGAGTATTTCTGTTATCATTCCAGTTATATTTTATATTGTTGATAATATAACTGTTATGTATTACGATGATGATTGTTGTGTATGCTCACCCTTTGGGGCTGTTTCTGTTGGGCAGGTTACAGGACTATACTGTGAGACATGATAGTGGTGAAGGATTAGGTGTGTCTAGTCAAACAGTTCTGTAGTTGATAGTAGATAGAGACAGTATAGTTTATTGTATTATTTGAGTTATGTGTGTATGTATTTATTATACTGTTTCTGCTACACTGACGTAGATAGTGTGGTGATTGCACTATTTTGTCGTATATGCATTATATTATGACGTCGTCGAAAAGAAAATTTTTATGCATATGACGTCACATGTTGTATGATTACGTGGCGAGGTTTGGGGCGCCACATTGGTGGTATCAGAGCATATGTTAGATGTCTAGGATGGTTAGGATTTGGGTTTGTGATGAGGGGAGTTGGATGACGATATTATCTGCGTGTGTCTGTGCATTTGACTTGTTATTGATGATTTCTCGATGTGATTGATTGTTCTTTAGTTGCGTGTACTTTCGTGCGAAAGGTGTGATGATGGTTACTCGATTGTAATTGTTAAATGTTATGATTAACAATTTGATTTCCAGTGATGGCAGCTAGAGAACAGGTACATCCACACGAGGAAACGGAAGAGGTTGACAGTGGGTTTGGACAGATGAATCCATTACAACCTCCTCCTATAGGACAGGCACCTGCAGATCAGCCTTTATTGCCTGGTGAGTTGACTTTGGCACAGTTTAGCAGTTATCTTCCACCGAGATTTGATAGCTCTGAGACTGGCGAGCGAGCAGAGGAGTGGATTGAGAGGATAAAGCAGATATTTGTTACCGCTCCATGTGCTAGGTCTGCTTGGTTACGATTGGCTACATTTCAGCTTTCGCAGAATGTATTATTGTGGTGGCAGACGACTGAGGCCGGATTGAGAGCTCAGGGCCATACTGTTGATTCGGATGTGTTTCGGGCTCGTTATCTTGATAAGTATTTTTCTATAGCAGCTAGACAGAAGAAAGAGAGAGAATTCGAGGATTTGAGACAGGGCAATATGTCTGTTGCTGAGTATGAGTCTCGGTATTCTGCATTGCTGAAATATGTGCCACATATTGCTACAAATGTTCATGCTAAGATGAGGCACTTCTTGAAAGGGTTGAAGTTAGAGTTATTTGATCGTGTGCAATCAAATAACCCGATATCATTTGAGGATGCAGTGACGAGGGCAGAGATGGCTGAGTTGGTGATGCAGGAGTATGGGGCTCATGGACGATTATCAGAGCCGACTAGTGAGTCATTGCGACCACAGGGACAGTCTTTTAAATATCAGAAGGGTTCATCTTCTTCATCCTCATCTGGGAAGCGCCGATTTGATTCACGACGTGTTGAGAGTCGTGGGGGCAGTTCTCAGTCTGTTCAGGGGCAGAGAGGGGAGTCCAGAGCAGTGAGATGTTTTCGTTGTGGGGCACCTCATCTGATCAGAGAGTGTACACAGACCGAGATCACCTATTTTGAGTGTGGCGGTGTTGGTCATCTGGCGAGACAGTGTCCTAGTCGTGAGGGACAGCGAGAGCCTATGAGTGCTAGAGGTAGATCCTCAGAGAGAGGAGGACGGCGGTCTCAACAGTTTACACCACGACCTTCTCGAGGACAGCCACGTATGCAGGGAGCTGGTCCGCCTTAGGCACAGGTGTATGATTTGACACGATAGAAGGCGGAGGAGGCACGAGAGGAGATGATAGCTGGTAAGTGTTATTTATGTTCTTATCCTGCTTATATTCTTATTGATACTGGTGCCTCGCATACATTTATATCGAAGAGGTTTGTGGTTGAGCATCATATGTGCTCGTCTCCATTGTCTATGTCTCTTTCTGTTTCGACACCTTCTGGAGTTGATATATCAGTTGTATCTATGATATCAGATGGCATTATTTCTTATGAGGGCTATGAGCTGAGATCTGATATGATTATTCTAGAGATGACTGATTTTGATTGTATTGTGGGAATTAATGTGCTGAGGAGATATTGTGCGACAGTTGATTGTTATCAGCGAGTGGTATATTTTTATACAGATGAGAAAGAGCGTTGGACATTTTATGGGAAGGGTTATCGTCCCCGTGTTCCGTTGGTATCTGCCATCCGGATGTCTCGGTTATTGGAGCATGGGCATGAGGGTTATCTTATTTATGCTGTAGATGTGACAGAGAAGAAGAAAGAGGTGGGAATAGAAGACATACCTATAGTTGCTGAGTTTGCCGATGTATTTCCTGATGAGATTCCAGGCTTCCCACCAGCTCGTGAGGTGGAGTTTGGGATCGAGTTGATGCCAGGTACTTCCCCTATTTCTCGTACTCCTTACAGAATGGCACCAGCAGAGTTGAGAGAGTTGAAAGCCCAGTTGCAGGACTTGCTGGACAAGGGATACATTCGCCCTAGTGTATCGCCTTGGGGTGCACCAGTCTTATTTGTGAGAAAGAAAGACGGAACGATGCAGCTTTGTATTGACTATCGACAGCTGAATAAGGTAACGATTAAGAATAAATATCTCCCTCGTATTGATGATTTGTTTGATCAGTTACAGGGAACCTCAGTATATTCGAAGATTGATTTGAGGTCAGGATATCATCAGATACGAGTTAGAGAGGAGGATATTCAGAAGACAGCATTCAGGACCAGATATGGGCATTATGAGTTTTTAGTTATGCCGTTTGGGTTGACGAATGCTCCAGCTGTGTTCATGAGTTTGATGAATAGGGTATTTCAGCCTTATCTCGACCGGTTTGTTATTGTGTTCATTGCTGATATATTGATATATTCCAGGAGTGAGGCTGAGCATGTAGGCACTTGCGTTCAGTGTTACATGTGTTGCGAGATAGACAGTTGTATGCCAAACTCAGTAAGTGTGAGTTTTGGTTGGATCGAGTGGTCTTCTTGGGTCATGTTATATCGAGAGATGGGATTTCTGTTGATCCAACGAAGGTCGAAGCAGTGTTACAGTGGTCTGTACCTACATCTGTACCAGAGATCCGTAGTTTCTTGGGTTTAGCAGGTTATTATCGTCGATTTATCGAGGGATTTTCAAAGATTGCTAGGTCTTTGACACAGTTGACTCAGAAAGGTGTGCGATTTCAGTGGTCAGAAGCATGTGAGAGGAGTTTTCAGGAGTTGAAGCACCAACTGACGACTGCACCGATGTTATCAATCCTTACCGAAAACGAGAGGTTTGTTGTTTATACTGATGCATCATTACATGGTTTGGGATGTGTTTTGATGCAGGATCGACATGTTGTGGCATATGCCTCGAGACAGTTGAAACCACATAACAAGGTACCCCGTGCATGATTTGGAGTTGACAGCCATTATCTTTGCCTTGAAGATATGGCGACACTATTTATATGGTACCTCGTTTACGATTTATACGGATCATAAGAGTTTGAGAGTTTTTTTTACTCAGACAGAGTTGAATATGAGACAGAGACGATGGCTAGATTTGCTGAAGGATTATGATTGTGAGATTGAATATCATCCTGGTCGAGCCAATCTTACAGCTGATGCATTGAGCCGTAAAGTGAGTTGTACAGCAGAGGATGTGAGTCGTTTATCAGCTATGATGATGTCTTGTTGTTCCTTGGGATATGATTTTGATATCTCGACGACTCCTATCCAGGTATCTACCTTATTAGCTGAACCTGATATATATGGTTGTATTCGTGATGCACAGATGACAGATGAGAGAGTTCAGCGATGGAAGGAGTTGGTTTCTCGGAAACAAGATACTTGTTTTACAGTGGCTGATGATGGCAGTTTGAGGATGAATGATAGATGGGTAGTTCCTGATATATCTGAGTTGCGCCAGGGCTTGTTGTGGCGTGCACATTGTAGTCGATATTCTATCCACCCTGGTGGCTGAAAGGGGATCGGTTACAGTGACCGGAAGCGCAACGGAAGTTTAAAATTTTCGATTTTACAAGACAATTTTCGGCCACCTCAAGATTTTGTGCAACAAATACAATAAAACACAAAAATGACATTCATAGGGTGTTTTAAAGAAATATACCTATCAATCTCAAGAGATTGATTATGGCTCCAACTTAGTTGTCAAACAACTAAGCTCTTGAATGGCAAGACCTTCTACAAGCTTTCTTTGTTTTTGAAATCTTTCCTTCTAATTAGGCCCACCACCAACTAGCTAGAACCTTTCTTATTTTGCACTAGAAAAATAAGAAGATTTTTCAAAGAGAAGTGTATTTCTTCCTCAACACTTGAAGAAAAAAAGAGAGGAAAAACTTGGAGAGAAGAAGGAAGAAATTTCGGCCATGCATGTATGAATGAGGGGGAAGGGAGACTTGTCTTGGTCTTGTAAAAAGTAGAGACAAAAGTAGCATGTCAAGCCTTGATATTTGAAAAAGTTGTCTCCAACCCTTCACCTCCCATGCATGCATATTATATGGTTTTTATCAAAATAAAAACCATGGACTAAATTTAATTATCTCAAACATATTTGAGACTAATTAAACATACTTGAATTTACCCAAGTCCCATTAGTTAAATAATTAATTTAAATTGAGCTCTAAAAGACTCGATATAATTTAATTAATTCAACACTTGAATTAATTTAATTATTTGGATTCTACTAGGTCCACTAGTGTTTAATTAATTCAAAACTTGAATTAATTTAATTTAGTCCATAATAATGTTTATGAAAATCACAATTTTCAAATACATTATTCACTTGGCCAACTTTTAATTTAGGAACACTTCCATAAATTAAAATTTACATTTCTCTCATAGAAGTCATACTTCTATTTTTCTTTACAATTATAAACTCATTTATAAGTCGTTCAACACATTGAACTATTTTCTCCTTTATAGAAGTCATACTTCTAATTTTCCTTACGCTTATAAACTCCTTTATAAGCCGTTCAACACATTGAACTATTTTCACTTCTCAACGGGATCTAGAAAGCCACCACTTGTGTGGCCCTCAATGGTTCATTGATACAACTAGCCGTGGGTTCACATCTCCATGTGATTCGGACTAAACATGTCCTTATATGAGCATACCCCAATTGCTCCATTCTTACTTATCAACCCCTTGATAACAAGAACGTCAGAACTCAAGTCTGATAGTACCCAACCAACCATGTTAAACGCCTAGCAACATCGCTTACATGATTCCCTAGGTATCCAATGATAGTGCCTGCAAGAACCATTCAATTATGGCTAGCGTACAGTACGGTCCCTTCAACTCATATATCCCGACCGATTCGACAACTATTGGTTTATCGAGAGTTGTCAATGAATCGATACTATGTGTCATGTCGTAGTTGCATCGATGGTCTAATCTATGAAACCCCTTTCACAATTACCACCATACTCTGGCCAGAGATTTCAACCTACATACACATGATAACACATAGGATATCCATACCCGAAGGTAAGCGATGAATCCCCGACTACAATGCATCGACTCCTATGTGTTTCGACAGAACACCCAACCTTGCCACCTGATGACCCCATGAGAGTCGATAAACAAGTCAAAGTGTAATTCTAGCACATAGAGTCTCAATGTTGTCCCGGGTCATAAGGACTAATGGTGTACAACCATAAACTAGGACGTTTCCACTCGATAAGTGAGAACCACTTGGAAAGTCCTTTTATGGAGGGTTGTTCAGTGCTCTCAACAAGGAGCACCTATCTGCATGTTCGGACATCACAATGTCCCCTACCAATGAAACATGGTACTCACATCGCAGATACTAGTCTCGAACTCGAGCGGCCTATATCCTTCTTAGTGGCGGCTGAATCGACTAGGAACCGTTTAGAATATACAGTATTACAAATATGAGTTTCATGATACTCATCATATGAGCATCTCATATTCTTTCTACTATTTGTATATTCAAGGGCTTTATCTATGCAACTAGCATGGATATACAGATAAAGATGTGCCAAAGTAATAATTTCAAATATTACTAAAATAAAGATTACTTATACATAGAGTTTCATTGTGAACACTCGGCCAACACTTGGCTCGACGGGAACCTACTCTAACAATCTCCCACTTGCACTAGAGCCAACTACCCGTATGCTTCAAACCCATTGATTCGCGATGCATCTCGAATAATGGTCCAGGTTGTGGGGACCCGGACGCTAATCATCTTCTTAATCATCGTTGGGATTTAATTATCAGTTCTGATATACAGGGTCTAAAAATTTTTCTTTTTTTTAAAATGTAAATGCGGAAGGTAATGGAATCTAAATAATATACATCTCTGTATAAAAATAAAATTCAGTATAAAAGTACCATACTGTACAAAATAGGTCTAAGGTTCAGTTACTAAAATCAAGTAATAAAACCAAGTCTACAATAAGTCCGGAATCACCACGCTAACTCGTCTTCTCTTATCATCTTCTTGACCCCGATCCATCCCCACCTGTTGTCATGCACACATACAAAACAAGACAACAGCCGGATAACTCCGGTGAGATATAAATATCCCAGTATAAACAATGTATTAAATGCAATCATATAAAACATATATAAAAGCATAAACAAACATCGAAGCATGTATCTAATCTGACTACATGAATCAATGACTCGTGATCTACTCTTATCTTATCTCAAATCTAGGGATCCCAATCTAATTTAGACTTTGGTATGCTGTATCGAGTGTGTCTGAGATAAACGTCGATCTACATCTGAAGCTCGTCGATACACCGTAAGTCTAGAGTCTTATCGGGTCTGAGAAAGACTCGGCGGTTCTGCCCTAGCTAGGCTGTCTGACCTAGACTCGGACTCTGACTCTGTTCTAAATCAATACATTAAAATATCCATCTGATAATCTGCAAATATCAATGCAATAAAATAAAGTATGTAATTTAGGGAAACTCAAGTCAAACCTAACTCGAGTTGTGCAATCCCGAATCAACATTTATTTATACCTTTCTTGCTGTCGTTCTGATACAATCAAAGTCTTGATTCAACGTCTGTCACTGTTCAATCTGGCAATGACAATATCAATATTCTGTATCAATATTCAAATCAAATCACAACATCTCTGTTTTATCAAATTCTGGCGGTACAACAGTACAATCTTGCGATACTGATAATACTATATCAGTGTATATTAATTCCCAACATTTACAATCAACCACCGCGCAAATCTGATATCAATTCCAGTCAATCCCATTCTGAAATGCATAACAATTCCATATTCAGTCTGTTTCTTAATCTGACTTCGATTCTACGCTGTCTAACATGTCAAGAACAACATATATGATGTGTATTCAATTCTAACAACATCATAATTTCAACACATGTTAAAAAGTAGTAAAACTTACGTCCAGTTGTAGCCTACGTTGCTAGGAACTCGGTACCGAAGTCGGATTTAAAATCTAACGGACGGATTGAAATAAAAAGGCGTAAGGATTTTCACGGAGAGTCTCGGTGCTTTTCTATTCTTCTGAATTGTAAATGTTTATCTGTATATACATATATATATATTCTACGTTGCATGTCCAAGCAACGTGTTATCTGAAGGCACCCTTGGCGCTCGGGCGGTCAAAATATACCGCCCGGGCGCCGAACTTTCTGCCCGCGACGAATATTACAGCAACATTGGCGCTCGGGCGGTCGATCTTTACCGCTCGGGCGCCAACAATTCTGTCCGAGAAGTTATATACTTCATATGCTTGGTTTAATTCGATCTCGTAATGGCCCGGCTATAATCACATCAATTTAACTTCAATAATCTCGTGTTAATATAATTAAAATCTCATATTAACAGAATCAAGATCTTGGCCCTTACACAGGTAAAGACTTAGCTAGTGGATCGACAACATTGTCTGCGGAGCCGACTTTGTCGATAGACACTTCTCTTTCCACAATCTCTCCGAGGATGTGGTACTTTCTCAATACATGTTTGGACTTCTGATGAGACCTTGGCTCCTTTGCTTGAGCTAAAGCTCCCGTGTTGTCACACAACACCGGGATAGGAGCAACTCTATTAGGAATGACGTCCAACTCTTAGACGAAATTCCTTATCCAAACAGCCTCCCTTGCTGCATCTGATGCAGCAATGTATTCGGCCTCTGTGCTGGAATCCGCAGTATTGTCTTGCTTGGAACTCTTCCAAGAGACAGCAGCACCATTGAGCATGAATACAAACCTAGAGGTTGACTTCGAGTCATCAATATCGCTTTGGAAGCTAGAGTCGATATAGCCTTCCAATTCTAGTTCTCCACCCCATAGACCAAGAACAATTTATTGGTCCTTCTCAACTACTTGAGGATGTCTTTCACAGCTTTCCAGTGTGGAAGACCAGGGTTCGATTGATATCTACTCACTACACTTAGTGCGAAAGCCACGTCAGGACGTGTAGATATCATCCCATACATGATGCTACCAATCGCAGATGCATAAGGAATGCTTTGTCATCGCCACTATCTCTGCATCAGTCTTGAAAGACAGACTTGGATAGGGACACGCCATGACACTTTGGTAGATGTCCTCTCTTGGACTTATCCATCGAGAACCGCTTCACGATGATATCAATGTATGTGGACTGGGTGAGACCAAGCAATCTTTTCGATCTATCTCTATAGATCTGTATCCCAATACAAAAGATGCTTCACCCAAGTCCTGCATCGAGAGCTTACACGCTAACTATATCTTAGTTGATTGCAACATTCCTACATCATTCCCAAGGAGTAGAATGTCATCAACATAAAGCACCAGGAATGTCACAACACTCCCACTGACCTTCTTATACACACAGGATCCCTCAGGATTCTTAGCAAAACCAAACTCTTTGATTGTACTATCGAATCTGAGGTTCCAACTCCCAGATGCCTGCTTTAGACCATAAATAGATCCCTGAAGTTTGCATACCATATGCTCACTTCCGATAGATGTAAACCTTTCAGGTTGAGACATGTAAATCACTTTCTTAAAATCCCCATTAAGAAAGACTGTCTTGACATCCATCTGCCATATATCATAGTCATACCATGCAGCTATGGCTAGCAAAATCCTTATGGACTTGAACATTGCAACTGGTGAAAATGTTTCCTCAAAGTCAACTCCTTGTCTTTGAGTACATACTTTTGCCACCAATCGCGCCTTGAAGGTCAATACCTTCCCATCCGCCCCAAGTTTCCTCTTGTAAATCCATTTACACCCTATGGGAACAATTCCCTCAAGTGGATCCACGAGATTCCACACTTGGTTCGAATGCATGGAATTCATCTCAGATTCCATAGCTTCAAGCCATTTGGATGAATCGGCATCAGATAACGCTTCCTTGAAGGTCCATAGATCACATCTATGGTTAGGCTCATCATGGCCCTCTTCAAGAAGCTGACCATACCTCATAGGTGGTCTCGAGACTTTCTCGGATCTTTTAGGAGCTTGTATCTCCTCTCTTGGCTCTTCGGGTGTGGGTTCTATAATTGTGGGTGTCTCTCGAACCTCTTCGAGTTCTATCATCTCCCATTTTCTATCCAATAGAAATTACTTTTCCAAAAAGGTTGCATTCCTAGAAACAAACACTTTTGTTTTTTGGGCATGATAGAAATATTATCCAACTTAATTCCTTGGATATTCCACAAAGTAACATAAAATGGATCGACTATCCAATTTATCTCCCACTACTTGCTTCACATAAGCAGGGCTCCCATATTCTAAGATAAGAATATTTGGGAGGCTTATCCATCCATATCTCATATGGTGTCTGCCTTTGAATGGACATTTAATGGAATATCTTTCAATTTTAATTTATAGAGATCGTTTTCAAGTTCTCAAGTACAAATTAAACATTCATTCTTGTAAATGTTGCAAACACCTTTGCTAAATAAACAAGAATATCCATTTTTATCACCATAGAAATGGAAACATTGTTTTCACTAAAAGGGTACAAACAAAACATCTCTTAAAATTAACTTAAAATCACTGTTCAACAATAAGTAAACATTTCTTAAGGTCTTGGCAGCAACTCTTGCTCCATAGCCATCCTCTAGAAGGTCACACATTCCTTAAGCTTTCTACTTCTTCCCATCACCTGTAACTCATTACAGAGATGTAAGTCACAACCGGTATCTAATACCCAAGAAGTAGAGTTAATTGAAATGTTTACTTCAATGTAGAACATACCATTTCCAGAACTTTTATGGGCAAGATACTCTCTGCAGTTACGCCTCCAATGTCCAGGCTTCTAGCAGTGATGACAAACATCACTAGTCTTGTCAGCCCTAACTGGTGTGGCTGCCTCAACGGGATTCGGAGATTGCCTCAACAAGGGCACGTTCTTCTTGGGACGTTGGAAAGAACTCTTCTTTCCCTTCCCATGTGGATCAATCTTCGTACCATTGAAGAACCCACATAAAGAACCAACTTCTCTTTCTTGATGGTTGATTCAAACGTAACAAGCATATTCACCAACTCCTCAAGGGTCGGTTCAATCTTGTTCATGTTGAAGTTCACCACAAAAGGATCAAATGAGCTAGGCAGGGATAAGAGCAACACGTCGGTGGTCAACTCCGAAGGCAAGATCATATCCATGCCAACGAGCTTGTCCACGAGCCCAATCAACTTTAGGCCATGCTCATGGACCGAGGCCCCATCTCGCATGCGCAAAGTGATCAGCTCCTTGACGGTAGCATGCCTAAGAGGCCGTGTTTGCTCACCAAAGAGCTCTTTGAGCTGCTTATGAATGTCAGCAGCATTCTTTGCATCCTCAAAACGCCTCTGCAGGTCATCATTCATAGAAGTCAGCATATAACACCTGGCTATCAAGTCATGGTCACACCATTCCTTGTAAGTCTGCAATTCCTCAGGAGTGCAGTCAATCGGAGCCTCAACAGGGGGCGACTTAGTCACTGTATATGCTACCCTTTCCGAATTCAAGACGATTTTCAGGTTTCTTAGCCAAGTGAGGTAATTAGGTCCAGTTAATATGTGTTTGTCGAGTATTATGGATATCGGATTGCGAATCGAAGACATTGTCAATGTGTACTGAAAAGTAAAAACAAATAAATGTTGATGACTATTTTAAAATATTTGGTAAGATATAAAGTATGAACTTTAACTTTATAAATATTTACTCCCACTGTTTTGACATCTTTCACTACCCTCTAGTGAAAACGGGAAACTCTTTTCCTCAGTAGGTACGTAAGGTCCAATTAGTGAATTATGATCCCGAATAATATCAGCCAATCACAATTCCTAAAAGGTAGTTTCCAATTCCATCACAATGCAACCCTTAACGTAAACTTTTGTCTTACGTTTGATTAGGACCCAATATTGACGTCGTTCATCTTTACGTGTCAAGCCTTACCCATCGATGTTGAACCTTAATGGACGGTCGCCATGAGTTCCCTCAATTATCTGAGCCGAAGTCATGGGAGTTCCACGTAGTTCACATCACCATGTCAAATGGATGTCACAACTTTCCGGTACTAAGTGCCCCCCCAATAATATGAGCCGAGCCCCGAGTACGGGTAGCGATTCGTCATGCACCCATTTGTCGATGGAAGACATGGAAATTATAAACAAATTTATAATTCCCCTTTTCGGGCTTGATATTAATTTTGAATCTAATTCAAAACGAGGATTTTTAATTTTGAAAGGTCTCATCATTAATTTTATTTAAAAGCTCGCCATGTTTGATCGTATGTTTGCCGGATTCATGCAACTTTGTTATTATCATAATAATAATGCACATACTCATTTTTATAACATATCATGCATATATTATAAACAGTAAACAAACAAGGATGATCAATCGCCCCAATACTAACGGACCGTGTGAGCTAAACACGGGCCTAGGTCCAATCCTAGGGTAAATGCACGGGATGCAATGCAACTATTACATTAGCTTCCAATATTTACATGTCTTCGATCTTCATAATCATCATGGCCACCATCTTCCAATCTTGATCATCCACTATACTAATATTTACAATTAAATATCCATGGCAAATAGGGATACATCTCATGGGGTGGGAACGGGCCATAAACCAAGCCCACTTTATAAATTGATAATTATTACAATCATTCAACACAAAATATCATAGCATACACCTAGCAAATTGGGCTTGGGCTTTTGATCATCCTTCATGCATAATATCTCATATCATACACCATCAATTAATTATCACAATAATTAATTGATCCAATATTATATATCTTGATCCAATCACTAACCGCCACGATTATAAACTAAATTAACAAAGTATACAAACACCTTTGTTTACTTTCAAATTAATTTATTTATAACCGAATTTCTTGTAAATCACAATTTACTATAAATAATTAAAGTCCAACTTAAATTATTTATTTCATGAGAAAATATTTGAAACTTTTGTAATTTTAAATTTAAGGGCCCAAAAACTCATTTTTCACCCAAAATATTTTGGCCCATTTAAAATTCACAAATATGTTAGCCATCTAATGGCCCAACAACTCAAGACCTATGACACTTTGATATTCCAAAACACTTTTGGAAACCCTAGTCGTCATCGCCGTCGCCGGAGCTCCGTCGCCGGATTCCGGCAACAAATTTATTTTTTTTTTATTAAAGTGTAGGGGCTGTTCGGGCAGCCCCTCGGGCTGCCCTTGCTGCCCGTTTTGGGCAGCCCCTCGGGCAGCCCAAGCTGCCCGAAATGGGCAGCAACTTGCTGCCCAAAAACACCCCAAAAATCGGCCCTCGATTTGTTGTTTTGGTTGTCTCATGCGGTTAGAAATCGATCTCAACATAATATCTTGTATTTGCTACACAAAAACGTAACCATAGCTCGGATACCACTTGAAAGGGGATCGGTTACGGTGACCGGAAGCGCAACGGAAGTTTAAAATTTTCGATTTTACAAGACAATTTTCGGCCACCTCAAGATTTTGTGCAACAAATACAATAAAACACAAAAATGACATTCATAGGGTGTTTTAAAGAAATATACCTATCAATCTCAAGAGATTGATTATGGCTCCAACTTAGTTGTCAAACAACTAAGCTCATGAATGGCAAGACCTTCTACAAGCTTTCTTTGTTCTTGAAATCTTTCCTTCAAATTAGGCCCACCACCAACTAGCTAGAACCCTTCTTATTTTGCACTAGAAAAATAAGAAGATTTTTCAAAGAGAAGTGTATTTCTTCCTCAACACTTGAAGAAGAAAAGAGAGGAAAAACTTGGAGAGAAGAAGGAAGAAATTTCGGCCATGCATGTATGAATGAGGGGGAAGGGAGACTTGTCTTGGTCTTGTAAAAAGTAGAGACAAAAGTAGCATGCCAAGCCTTGATATTTGAAAAAGTTGTCTCCAACCCTTCACCTCCCATGCATGCATATTATATGGTTTTTATCAAAATAAAAACCATGGACTAAATTTAATTTTCTCAAACATATTTGAGACTAATTAAACATTACTTGAATTTACCCAAGTCCCACCAGTTAAATAATTAATTTAAATTGAGCTCTACAAGACTCAATATAATTTAATTAATTCAACACTTGAATTAATTTAATTATTTGGACTCTACTAGGTCCACTAGTGTTTAATTAATTCAACACTTGAATTAATTTAATTTAGTCCATAATAATGTTTATGAAAATCACAATTTTCAAATACATTATTCACTTGGCCAACTTTTAATTTAGGTACACTTCCATAAATTAAAATTTACATTTCTCTCATAGAAGTCATACTTCTATTT
The DNA here is from genome assembly GCF_022965805.1 of Primulina eburnea. Classification (NCBI taxonomy): domain Eukaryota; kingdom Viridiplantae; phylum Streptophyta; class Magnoliopsida; order Lamiales; family Gesneriaceae; genus Primulina; species Primulina eburnea. The sequence continues at coordinate 16,963,629 of NC_133108.1, forward strand.
TTCTTTACACTTATAAACTCATTTATAAGTCGTTCAACACATTGAACTATTTTCTCCTTTATAGAAGTCATACTTCTAATTTTCCTTACGCTTATAAACTCCTTTATAAGCCGTTCAACACATTGAACTATTTTCACTTCTCAACGGGATCTAGAAAGCCACCACTTGTGTGGCCCTCAATGGTTCATTGATACAACTAGCCGTGGGTTCATATCTCCATGTGATTCGGACTAAACATGTCCTTATATGAGCATACCCCAATTGCTCCATTCTTACTTATCAACCCCTTGATAACAAGAACGTCAGAACTCAAGTCTGATAGTACCCAACCAATCATGTTAAACGCCTAGCAACATCGCTTACATGATTCCCTAGGTATCAAATGATAGTGCCTGCAAGAACCATTCAATTATGGTTAGCGTACAGTACGGTCCCTTCAACTCATATATCCTGACCGATTCGACAACCATTGGTTTATCGAGAGTTGTCAATGAATCGATACTATGTGTCATGTCGTAGTTGCATCGATGGTGTAATCTATGAAACCCCTTTCACAATTACCACCATACTCTGGCCAGAGATTTCAACCTACATACACATGATAACACATAGGATATCCATACCCGAAGGTAAGCGGTGAATCCCCGACTACAATGCATCGACTCCTATGTGTTTCGACAGAACACCCAACCTTGCCACCTGATGACCCCATGAGAGTCGGTAAACAAGTCAAAGTGTAATTCTAGCACATAGAGTCTCAATGTTGTCCCGGGTCATAAGGACTAATGGTGTACAACCATAAACTAGGACGTTTCCACTCGATAAGTGAGAACCACTTGGAAAGTCCTTTTATGGAGGGTTGTTCAGTGCTCTCAACAAGGAGAACCTATCTGCATGTTCGGACATCACAATGTCCCCTACCAATGAAACATGCTACTCACATCGCAGATACTAGTCTCGAACTCGAGCGGCCTATATCCTTCTTAGTGGCGGCTGAATCGACTAGGAACCGTTTAGAATATACAGTATTACAAATATGAGTTTCATGATACTCATCATATGAGCATCTCATATTCTTTCTACCATTTGTATATTCAAGGGCTTTATCTATGCAACTAGCATTGGTATACAGATAAAGATGTGCCAAAGTAATAATTTCAAATATTACTAAAATAAAAATTGCTTATACATAGAGTTTCATTGTGAACACTCGGCCAACACTTGGCTCGACGGGCACCTACTCTAACAGTGGCAAGAAGATGTATAAGGATCTACGCTCTCAGTTTTGGTGGAAGGGAATGAAAAGTGATGTAATTGATATTGTTCGTCGATGTCTCAATTGTCAACAAATCAAAGCTGAGAGGAGAAGGCCAGGAGGTGAATTGAGGAGTTTAGAAGTAAGGACTTGGAAATGGGAGCATATATCGATGGATTTTGTGACTCATTTGCCAAGAAGCACTAGAACTATTGATGCTATTTGGGTGATTGTTGATCGATTGACGAAAGTTGCACATTTTATACCCTATAGCATGAGTAGTACGTACTTGAAGATGGCACAGTTGTGTATACGAGAGATCGTACGGTTGCATGGGATTCCAGTGTCTATTATTTCTGATAAAGATCCTCGATTTATTTCTCATTTTTGGGAAGGATTTCAGATTGCGATGGGGACAGAGTTGAGATTGAGTACAGCTTATCATCCTCAGACAGATGGTCAGACTGAGCGTACTATTCAGACGCTGGAGGATATGTTGCGTGCTTATGTTATGGATTTTAAATCTTATTGGCAGTCATCTATTCCATTGGTAGAGTTTGCGTATAACAATAGTTATCAGAATAGTATCCAGATGGCTCCATTTGAGGGATTGTATGGGAGACGTTGTAGATCTCCGTTGTACTGGGATGACGTTGATCAGGCTGCGGTTACCGGTCCTGATATGATTCATGAGAAGGAACAGAAAGTAAAGTTGATACAGCAGCGATTGAAAGTAGCTCAAGATAGACAGGCCGCCTATGCCAATAAAAGACGAAGACCCTTAGAGTTTCAGCAGGGCGATCGAGTATTTTTGAAAGTGTCTCCTTTTCGTGGCACAGTACGATTTGGTATGAAAAGAAAGTTGGCACCGAGGTATGTTGGCCCGTATGAGATATTGCAGCGGATAGGCACTTTGGCTTATCGATTGGCTCTGCCTCCATCTTTATCTGGCATTCATGATGTGTTTCATGTGTCGATGTTGCGGAAGTATGAGCCAGACCCTTCACATGTGTTGGATATTTCTGAGGTTCAGTTAGATCTTGATGTGTCTTATGTTGAGAGACCAGTTTGTATTTTGGATCGATCTGAACGAAAGCTTCGTAGTAAGCTTATACCGATGGTGAAGGTTCAGTGGGAGCATAGAGGTGTCGAAGAGGCCACTTGGGAGACAGAGCGGCATATGAGAGAGCTCTACCCCTACTTATTTTGATGGTATGACGTATCTTTATTTATGCATGTTATTACTGTTGTTGATTAATTTCGGGGTCGAAATTCATTTAAGGGGGGTAGAAATGTCATGCCTGAAGTAAATATCACAAGTTGTTAATATGATATTACTAAATAATTAATGATTTTTAAAGAGAGAAATATGACATATTTTGGTCATATGAAATCCAAATGATTTGAAATTTGGATATAACGTAGAGAACTCAAAGATATAGAAGTTTCATGTTTTGAGTTTTGAAAAATTTGATCGTTTGACTGGTCCAAAAGGATATACTGGTGTTAAAAATGTTAAATATTAAATATTATTATATAATAATATAATATAATTTTAAAAAAAGAAAAGATAAATATGGACTTACGTGAAATGAAAGAATGAATCTTTCATTCTTACAGTGTAGAGGTGAGAGAAAGTACAGAATAGGATTTCGATGTTTCTTTTCAATCGTGTGATTTATCGGTTTATCCAATCGACGAACCGACTTCAGTTCTGGAATCGTTGACACGAGTTCTTCGATTTGAGGTATAAATTATATAGTTTTGGTGATGTTTCAAATTCGTCGATTTTTGGAATAAATCCGATAAATTGTTAAATCATACTGAAATTGAAGATTGTTGTATAGTGTATGATTTTAACGAAGTAGAGAAGATTATAGTGGTGTTATTCTGAATTATTCCCAATTTATTATAATTGGGGATTTTAATCGTTGAATTGAAATTGGTGAGTTGTTTGTCAGTTGTTATTAATTCTGATTATATATTCGGAGTCTACGAAGTATAGGCTACACGTTGATATAAAGTTTTCGTAATTTGACGGATGTCGTAAAATAGCCTATTATTTGAAGTTAATTAATTATGGTGTATTTAATGGTAGTATTGTGAATTAAATACACCAGAATATTAAATTGTTGAACGATAATAATTTATAATGAGTTTTATATTTTGTTGAATTAATGGTTGTTGAGCTATTTGATGTGATATATTGAGGCTGTTATGACTGTGTTGATACGTTGACAATGATCTGATAATTGTTGTTGAATTATTTAGATACGTTACAAGCCTCGGGATCAAAGAAATAGCCAGATTTTATATATACTCGATTATCAGGTACGTGTTGACGTACGAGCATATGTTGTTATTGTTTAGTATTGATGAATACTATTGCGTTGAACGATGATAAATCACCGGAATTGGGTGATTAGATATTATATTTGTTGTTATTTATTATTGTTGATATTGTTGACTATCGTTGTTGGGAGACGTCTCGTTGATGTTGCCACATTGATGTTGTTGTTCAACGATATTGTTGTCGCCGGAGTTGGGGTGCGACGTATCGTGGTCGCCGGTGTTGGGGTGCGACGTATCGTCGATGTTGTTGTTCGTTCGACGATATTGCTGTCGCCGGAGTTGGGGTGCGACGTATCGTTGATGTTATTGTTGCATTGTGATGTTGTTGAGGTTGTCGTTGGCTGATTGTCCAGAGACAGCAAAGGGAGTATTTTTGTTATCATTCCAGTTATATTTTATATTGGTGATAATATAACTGTTATGTATTACGATGATGATTGTTGTGTATGCTCACCCTTTGGAGCTGTTTCTATTGGGCAGGTTACAAGACTATACTGTGAGACATGATATTGGTGAAGGACTAGGTGTGTCTAGTCAAACAGTTCTATAGTTGATTGTAGATAGAGACAGTATAGTTTATTGTATTATTTGAGTTATGTGTGTATGTATTTATTATACTGTTTCTGCTACACTGACGTAAATAGTGTGGTGATTGAAATATTTTGTCGTATATGCATTATATTATGACGTCATCGAAAAGAAAATTTTTTTGCATATGACGTCACATGTTGTATGATTACGTGGCGAGGTTTGGGGCGCCACAAAAAGTGTATAATCATCAGTGCCGATGCTCTGAACATTTTTTCCACATCCTAAGGATCTTGATTTCTGAAGGAGGATTTTGCATGATGTCCTCTGCCTTCTTCATTCCTGGCTTCCGCTTCCCCCTTTTTGGCATCACTGGCCTGAATTCTAGAAAGTAAATCATCCATCCGGCCAGTAAGATAAATAATGCCATGATTCAGCATCTCCAGAACATGTGCTTGATTCGAGAATCGTTCATTATGATCATAAATAGATTGAGATTGGGACTCAATCTTAGCATCACTGGTTTCAAGCCTCGAATCCATAGCTTCAATTTTTGTAGAGACTGAGTGAATAGTTGAGTCATGATCAGAGACATTCTCAATGATATCAGCTTGTCCAATCAAGATGTTCCCCCGACTAGAGAGAACACTCTGTCGTTTCAACATGTAATTTAGCCAATGATACTGCTGTGCGAGTGACCTTTTTGGTGATGCGATCGCGATAAAATTTTTTGGCACTAACCTCACCAGCATTTTCGAAGGAAAACTGTTTAATAATCTCTGATAGATTGTTCATATTTATTTGGAGAATTTCTATCTGAAACTCAAGATCAAATTGCTCTTCCGGGGATGGAGTTCTTTCAAGCATACGCTGTCTAATCTCCTCAAGATGAGCGATGCGAGAAGGAGAGTCAGCAAGAAGAATAATCAAAGCAGTAGAGGCATTTTCTGGTGGATCAGTAGTTGGTTCAGCAGAATTTCCTTCAGTAGCAATAGATAGTTCAGGAGCTGCACTCTCTTCTGTATGGGCAGCTTTAGAGGTTCAAGTGTCTCAACAGCTGGAATAGATTCAGACTGATTATTCAATAGAACTTCCATTTCTGCTTGATGATTAGCAGAAAATATCTCCAGATTTGGCAGTGAATGGGATGGATCAACATCTGATTCCATCGGTTGATTTGCTGGTTGAGCTTCTGAAAGTACCATGTCAGCAACCTGAGGTGATTCTGGTGCAGCAGCAGAGAGGAAAATTGATTGAATAACTTCATCAACTGATGCTAGCTCATGAAAATAAATCAGAGATGAGGATTTGGTAGGCAATGTTGGCGATGCACGAGTATTGGAGACCTTTGCTTTTAGGGAGTTGTGGTCCTTTCCTCAACTGACTTATTCTGAAGAAAGTCTGGGACATCACCTACTCGGTACTGCAACGGCTCTTCAAAAGCCTGTTCTTGAGCAAGAAGTTGCTCATTCATCAATCAATCGCAGTTGATCAGTCAAGAGTTGAATCACATTCTGATCCTGAGCAGCAGTAGGAATCATAGAATCAAAATTAGACTTAAGAGTCTTTAAAACAGATTCCATCTTCTGGCATTTCAGTTGCTCGAGGATGTAGCTTCTTTTGTTCATCGCCTCAAACACATTGTCGGTCTTGGCAGAGTCAAAGATCTTCTTTTCATTCTTCACCATTTTTGCATAGACATCTGGTGATCTCAAGTATGTGATTGGGTGGAAAACTCTAACCTTAAGCCAATCATCAAAGAAAATAATATCCTCACTGGCAGATTTTTCAATCTCTTCCATGTGAAGATCAATAGAAGTGTTAACGGATGACTTGGAGCTATGAACTTGCGGTTCTTCAACGAGTTTTCCGATGCCTTTATCTGATGATGACGCAGGCATCACAGGTCTAAAGGCAAAAGACCCTGCAATAGTTTCTCTAATAATGACTCTAGAAGCGGGTCTGAGAGTCTGAAAAGAAGTAGAGGTGGTTGCAGTGAAGGTGGCTATTGGTTTGGAGACGGAGATAGATTCTGGTTTGGATTAGGTGGCTTTTGGAAACACTTGTCTAAGAGGGACAGTGTTTAAATCAGCAACAACTGCTGTTTTCTTGAGGCGGAGAGTAGTGCAGCCTTTTTTTTTTGCTTGGGGTGGCTGGGAGTGTAGTGACCCGTTCCAGAATCACCTACTAATCAAAAACTAAGCATGCAATTAACCTAATAAACAATAATCAGAGATAACAGCGGAAAAAGTCAACAACAATACCGATAAACTAAACCAACCAGCTACTCAACGTCCTCCTCCTGCTCCTCCTGAGCTGTCCAACCTGAGGCCTGCCCCGTGGGAATGGGGTGTCCAAGAATAAACAAAACCGAGGACGTGAGCGATAAGAACGCCCAGTACAAAAGTATGAGTATACAGACCTATATGAAATGCACATGCTATGATCATGATACCGGGGTAGTCAAGAAACAGGAATCACAAAAGGATCTCAACAATGCTCAGTCTAGAGGCGCCAAGTGGATAGTGCCGCGCGGTACACCTCTGGGTCACTGCATCCACTACAAGACAGACGTGGACCTAAAATGTCCCGGACCACCGAAGCCCTCCCGACCCGTCGGCCACTGTGTACTCTCGGTGTCCATGCGTCCACAAGACAGGGCTGAGCGGCCCCAAGATATAGCTTATCTCGAAAGAGATACAGCTCAACAGCAAAGGCTATCTCGAAGGAGAATACGGCTCAACATGAAATGCAACGTGCAGTAATAAACGTGACATAATAGCATGCATCATATGACATATATCAATGCACCACATAATCATGCAACACATATATGAATGTATACTCAACCAGGATATCTCGGATAGTACTTTCGTACCTCTATCACAGTAATCCTAATCCACTGGAATCACCAGACAACAGGTCTAATCCAAGCCTATTCATCAAGTGAAAACCATCACTAAACTTATCTACCAGACTTGACTAGATAATCCTGAGATAAATACTGATAAAATTCCAAACCTTCGTCCGTCGCTAGCCCGCTGATGCCGCTAGCTCCCAACTAGAGCACAGCTCTGCTACAAGACCAGCAGCTCCCCGCTAGTGCCCAAATCTCGGAACAAAACTAGAACCTGTCAGAAACGACTGAAATGCTATGGAATTCTCTGAATTGGCGAGTCAAAATGAGGAAATCCGACCACTATTTATAGGCCATGTTCGGATCCTCCGAACACCACTTCGGAACGTCCGAACGCTACGTGTCCATTGGCTCTTGACAGCTCATGATCGGATCCTCCGATCATACACTTCGGACCGTCCGAACATGCACGTGTCCAGCTGCTCTTGACACCTCATGATCGGATCCACCGAACCCACTTCGGAACGTCCGAACTCCCACGTGTCGATCAACTCTTGACACCTAATGATCGGATCCACCGAACTCACTTCGGACCTTACGAACTCTTCGTTGCTTCCGAACCATCTTCGGTCCGTCCGATCATGACTCGGTCAAAATTACACCTTAAACCTTCTTAATCACCAATATTCCGTTAATTACCCAATTTGGAATTCGGGCTACTACATTCTCCCCCCCTTAAAAACGATTTCGTCCTCGAAATCTAGGCAAGAGAATGAACAAAACGAAATAACAACATCGTTACCCTCCAAAATCTAAAGGACAACCCATCACTAGACGCTTAGCTAAAACCGAATGACCCATCGGAGTAGAAACAGAAAGAATGACGTCTAGAGAAACATGCGGTAACTTATGACGCTTAACAGATCGTCCTGGTCACCCCAACGACCTACACTTCCCTGACTACTCTCATCACCAAAATGGTCAGCCATTGCTACAACAATAGAATAGGGAAACTAGTAAATTGGTCAACGGAAATCCCAAAACAAAAATCTATATCCCAAAATCGTACGCATGCTCTGATACCATAAATGTAGTGACCCGTTCCAGAATCACCTACTAATCAAAAACTAAGCATGCAATTAACCTAATAAACAATAATCAGAGATAACAGCGGAAAAAGTCAACAACAATACCGATAAACTAAACCAACCAGCTACTCAACGTCCTCCTCCTGCTCCTCCTGAGCTGTCCAACCTGAGGCCTGCCCCGTGGGAATGGGGTGTCCAAGAATAAACAAAACCGAGGACGTGAGCGATAAGAACGCCCAGTACAAAAGTATGAGTATACAGACCTATATGAAATGCACATGCTATGATCATGATACCGGGGTAGTCAAGAAACAGGAATCACAAAAGGATCTCAACAATGCTCAGTCTAGAGGCGCCAAGTGGATAGTGCCGCGCGGTACACCTCTGGGTCACTGCATCCACTACAAGACAGACGTGGACCTAAAATGTCCCGGACCACCGAAGCCCTCCCGACCCGTCGGCCACTGTGTACTCTCGGTGTCCATGCGTCCACAAGACAGGGCTGAGCGGCCCCAAGATATAGCTTATCTCGAAAGAGATACAGCTCAACAGCAAAGGCTATCTCGAAGGAGAATACGGCTCAACATGAAATGCAACGTGCAGTAATAAACGTGACATAATAGCATGCATCATATGACATATATCAATGCACCACATAATCATGCAACACATATATGAATGTATACTCAACCAGGATATCTCGGATAGTACTTTCGTACCTCTATCACAGTAATCCTAATCCACTGGAATCACCAGACAACAGGTCTAATCCAAGCCTATTCATCAAGTGAAAACCATCACTAAACTTATCTACCAGACTTGACTAGATAATCCTGAGATAAATACTGATAAAATTCCAAACCTTCGTCCGTCGCTAGCCCGCTGATGCCGCTAGCTCCCAACTAGAGCACAGCTCTGCTACAAGACCAGCAGCTCCCCGCTAGTGCCCAAATCCCGGAACAAAACTAGAACCTGTCAGAAACGACTGAAATGCTATGGAATTCTCTGAATTGGCGAGTCAAAATGAGGAAATCCGACCACTATTTATAGGCCATGTTCGGATCCTCCGAACACCACTTCGGAACGTCCGAACGCTACGTGTCCATTGGCTCTTGACAGCTCATGATCGGATCCTCCGATCATACACTTCGGACCGTCCGAACATGCACGTGTCCAGCTGCTCTTGACACCTCATGATCGGATCCACCGAACCCACTTCGGAACGTCCGAACTCCCACGTGTCGATCAACTCTTGACACCTAATGATCGGATCCACCGAACTCACTTCGGACCTTACGAACTCTTCGTTGCTTCCGAACCATCTTCGGTCCGTCCGATCATGACTCGGTCAAAATTACACCTTAAACCTTCTTAATCACCAATATTCCGTTAATTACCCAATTTGGAATTCGGGCTACTACAGGGAGTGAGGCTTTGGTTGGAGCAGCAGACTCTTCAGATATTGTTTTATCTGAATCGGTAGAGACAACCACTCTTTTCCTCTTGATTTTCTTTTGAGGTCCTTGAGCCTCAGTCTGAGAGTCGCCAATCTCCTTTTTAAGGGCAAAAAATTCAGCCAGAGTTGGCTTAGGCCTTAGAGTAAGTACATTATCACCGTCGGCCATTGTTACAGATGAACCATCCTGTTCAGAAGTAAGAGGAAAACCACCATCCTTCAACATCATGCTGATCTGAACAACAAAACTAGTACCCTTCCTCACAATCATATCCTTCATGATTCTGAACAAAAATCGACTCCAGTCCACTTTAATATCAGAAGTGATAGCTACTATCACTTGAACTTTTTTCTTTAGTCAGCTTATCAAACGTACCAGCTTTGACCAGAAGTGCCTTTGCCACAATATCAACAAGCACTTGGTATTCCATTTTCAGAAGCTTCTTGAAGTAAGAGGGAGAGAGTTCCTCTCCAGAAGCTGAGAAGGAGGTAAGGGCAGTGGACATCTCCTCCTTTGAAATATCTGAAAAATCAGAAGCACCTAAGAATGGGAGAAAAAAAGTCGATCCCAGCAGTGCAGCATCGATGGAGATGGATGCATCTCCATGGGAGTAAATGATTTTCCATCCTCAATGGTCACTTTCGCATAGAAGTCTAGGAGGGTAGTCTTTGTAGATGATTGCTAGAACCTCCAAAAACCTACTAAGACACTAAGCTCCAGCTATTTATACAAATAAGATGAATTCGAAGTAAATTCTGTAGTAGAGATGAATGCGAGAGACAGCAGTAGCTAGTATGCAATAGTCTGAAATCGTAAAAGATGAAATGAGAAGGAAGATGCGGTTAATATTCAAAATGTACAGCCGTCAGTGAAAACATAAGGACACGTGTCAATATGTTTGCGGTTGAGTTTTTGAAAAGTTAAAATATGAGTCCCAGGTACGCCAAAATTTTAAAATTCAATAAAAGAGGCGGGCTGTCCAAGCGATTATTAAAATAAATCAGAAGAGGATTTTTCGTCTTATGATAATATCTACTGGATGTCATAAACTACTGAGATATATCCACCACTTTTAAAAAACCAGTAGACACATTGTTTTATCGAAAAGACAAATCTTCTTATGCTTATGACATGACACGGAAATATCAGTCACAATAAAATTATTCCCCCTAAATAAATGCAAATAATAAATAATTATTAAAAGAGAAGATTCAAATCCGAAGGAAAGACAGATGACTCTTGATATTTGTGCATGAGATGAACAGTCAAGTGGCTCTTTAGCTTCCCCGAGGCTCAATATAAATACCTGCAAACACACAAACTAATTCATTTACACATTTATCAAATCAAAACAAATGGATGGTGCAAGCATTCTCTCGGAGTCTTCTACAGAGTTGGATTCAGCAGAAGAGTTCCAGAAGCAACTTCTGGCGTCTCGTAAGAAGATGTTTGAAGACATCATTCTCCAAGAGATGAGGACTTGGAAGAAATTCCTTGACCTGTAATATGAATAATCAGTTAGATTATTCAATATTATTAGAAGGACTAAGCTGCGTAATAATTCTTTTCAGCAACCACGATCATGCAAAAAAAAGGGGGTTATTCCAGCAGATCTAGTTAGGTTTCCTCTGTAACTCATAGTACTGCTGATATCAACAATTGTAATAGCTTAGACAATGTAACACATCTGGTTTTATGAATAAAATATTCCATTTTGTCATATTTCTTGTTTATCTACTGCTTTTACTTACTGCACAAAATAAGATAGAAGATAGTAAACAATAGTTAAGATAAATCAATTAAAACGAGAACATTATGAAAGTAAGAAAACTTATTCTCAGGCAGAGGTTTTATAAAGATGTCTGTTGCTTGTTGATCAGCAAGAACTTATTCCAGATGATTGTCCTTCTTCTGCACATGATCTCTAATAAAATGATGTCTGATGACAATGTGCTTCGTTCTGGAATAAAGTTCTGGATTGTGTGTAATTGCTATAGCACTGGTATTGTCACAGAATATAGGTGATTCAGAAGCTTGAACTCCATAGTCCTTGAGTTGTTGTTGCATCCACAGTATTTGAGAGCAGCAGCTTCCAACACCAAGGTATTTTGCTTCTGCAGTAGACGTGGCAATGAAAGTCTGCTTTTTACTAAACCAGGAGATCAACCTATCACCATGAAATTGACAAAAACCACTGGTGCTTTTTCTATCCAGTTTGCAACCTGCATAGTCAGCATCTAAATATCCAATAAGATTGAAAGAAGAATCATTGGGATACCATAGGACGACATTGCGAGTACCCTTCAAATATTTCAGAATTCGTTTAGCAGCAATATAATGCGATTGCTTAGGGTTAGACTGAATTCTTGCACAAATACAAACATCAAACATAATATAAGGTCTACTGGCTGTAAGATAAAACAATGAACCAATTAGACCACGATACTGAGTTATCTGTACTAAAATTCCGTTTTCATCATTATCAAGTTTAGTAGATGAGCTCATTGGAGTGGAAGCAGCACTGTTTCCATGCCAAAATTTTTCAGTAGCTCTTTTGTGTACTTAGCTTGATTTATGAAGATTCATGTATTGAGTTTCTTGATCTGCAGTCCTAGGAAGAATGTCAATTTTCCCATCATGCTCATTTCGAATTGTTCCTGCACTATCTTAGCCAACTTTTCACCCAATTTGGGGTTATTTGGCCCAAAGATAATGTCATCAACATAAATCTGTACTAATAGAATGTGCGTATTCTCAACTAAAGTAAATAAATTTTTGTCTATTTTGTCGATTGTAAAATCATGATTGACAAGCAATTGTGAGAGTGTGTCATACCAAGCCCTAGGTACCTGTTTCAAACCATATAAGGCTTTGTGTAATTTAAAAACATAATACGGAAAGAAATGATCAATAAAACCTGGAGGTTGTTCAACGTAGACTTCTTCTTGCAGTAGACCATTTAGGAAAGCGCTTTTCACGTCCATCTGATAAACTTTGAAGTTCTTGAAAGCAGCAAAGGCTAAGAATATTCTGATTGCTTCAAGCCTTGCTACTGGTATATAGGTTTCATCATATTCTATTCCTTCTTCTTGTTTGAAACCTTGAGCCACCAGTCTTGATTTATTTCTAACAACAGTACCTTATTCTTTTAGCTTGTTTCTAAATACCCACCAAGTTCCGATCACTGATGTAATAGCCGAGCCCGGTGTACGGTACGGTTTAAGCTTTATTGTGTTAATTGGGTTATGTGATTAGATGATTATAGTTGTGTTTTGGGCTATAGTATTATTGGTTATTATTTATTTGAGGTGTTAGTTGGTGTTGATTGTTCGTTTCAGCGTTTCTAATCGATTTTTAGTTGTTTTGTTACTGTTCATTGCCGTGAGTAGAGTGCACCCGCGCTCTTAGATGAGTGCCCCCGCGGTGTACTATTCATGATTTTGGTTTTGGAGGGCCGTGGCATCACCGCACCCGCGGCAGTGCAAGGACCGCACCCGCGGTGAGACCGCACCCGCGGTAATTGTAGCACCGCACCCGCGGTGTTCGTGCATGGGATTTATTTTGGTTGCCGTGAGCTTAGCGCACCCGCGGTGCTTGTGTTGGCGCACCCGCGGTGTAAGTATGGGCGAGATATTTAGCTACTTTTTGGGAGTTGTTGGCCATACCTTATCCATTTCTTTCCCTTCCATTCGAGACTTCCCTCCATTGGCAAAGGTTTTCATCCATTTCTTTAGCTTCCTACCTTTGATTCTTGGAGTTATTTGGATTTCCGACTTGAGATCATCGTTCTCCGTGGTATAAGGAAGCTTAGGTAAGTTTTTGGTGCGATTCTAATGAGGTTTCGAGTTAAGGGTTATTTTGGATTTGATGTTTTGATGGTTCTATGGATTATTTAGCATGGACTCTTGGATTTAGTCTTGATATTTGTGTTATTTATGGAATATTGTTGTAGGTGGTGTACCAAGAGTATAGTTGGAGGTGTTCTATTGGTTTGTAAGTGGAATTTCATCCTTTTTGCTCACATGATATTATATGTATTGTGTTTTAAAGGTTTCAAAGTGTTATTCCCTTCCATTGATCCATTGTTATGTATTGATTTCATTGATTATCTATTGGAGGCATTGATGTCTCACTATTGTTAAAAAGGGAATACAAGAGATATTATGAGATTGCGAAACGACGGCCTTAAATGCTATTGAGAATTCAAATGTTTTATTGGATTGATTAATCATAGCCATAGCATTGCATGCAATTAGATGATCATCGACCATAGGCTTTTATCCCCTCACAGTTATCGATTTATATCGATGGGATATTGGCAACCACAGTCACAAATACTATTGATATCAATCCAACCATAGAAAAGAGAAATACCATCGTTTTGCTATCTATTGCCATTGCTATTGCTACAGTTATTGCTACGTTATTCATGTTTCAGAGTTGATGGTATTTATGATTTCAAAGTCATGTTTTACAGTGTATATTATGTATCATTGCTATGTAAGAGTTCCACTTGCTGAGATTTATTCTCATTTCAGTTATTTTCATGTGATGCAGATAAGAGCGACGGACCGGGACGTTGACTGTGGATGGGGGTCATATGCATACGAAGATTGGAAGGATGATTATTTTGTACCATTTTGTAACATGATCACACTAATGATATTTTGTATTTTGTTATGTCATTGGAATGATCATGTTGTTATTTTGTAAACACTTTTATAAAATGTATCTTGAAACTCCTTCCATGTTTGAAAGAAAATTTTAAATTCCGCTGTATTTTAATTGTATCGGGTCAGGGTGTCACATTTAGTGGTATCAGAGCGGTGTTCTTCGGACCAATGCATATGACTTCGTCTACTTTCAACTGTCCGGGTATGTTTTCTTGCATCTATCCATTGTTATATTTATTGATTGGTGTCTTGTGAGCAATTGTAGAGTATGCCTCCTAAGCGTAAGGCGGCAGAGGGTGAGGATAGTTCCTCCTCGAGAGTTGTCGACGAGTTCGGCAAGTTGCTTAAGGAGCAGGCTAAGGTGCATAGCGATCAGATTCAGCAGTTGCTCAGATTGCAAGGAGCAGGACAGGGTCGAGGCCAAGTGAGAGGTCAAGTTGCTCAGGCTGTTGGCACTGATGCCGTCTTTTCTTCTTTTAAGAGAATGGATCCACCGGAATTCGCAGGTAGCACCGATCCTCTAGTTGCTGTCGAGTGGGTCAAGGCGCTTGAAGCTATCTTCGATCATCTCCAGTATGAGGACAAAGACAGGATTAGCTGTGCAGTGTTCATGTTGGTTAAGGCTGCCCGCATTTGGTGGAATGCTACGAAAGTTGGAGTTGATGTTGCGACACTGAAGTGGTCAGAGTTCACTGACTTGTTCTACGACAAGTATTTCCCCGACGCACTTCGAGCGAGGAAGGTTACGGAGTTCTTGGAACTTAGACAGGGGAGCTTGGATGTTGGCCAGTATATTCTGAAGTTTGAGGAAGGTTGCCTATTTGCTCCGTATATTGCTTCGAACGACAAGGACAAGGGCGCTCATTTCATTCGAGGCCTTAGAGCGGAGATTCGTCGTGATATCAACATGTCCAAAGCTGTTACTTTCAAGGAGATTGTGTCCAAAGCATTGTTGGCCGAGCAAGACGAGAAGGACATCGCCAGGGAGAGGCAGGAGAGACACCAGGCCATTGCTCAGAGAGGCCAGGGTTCGAATCAGAGGGGCAGGGATCGTTTCAAGGGCAAGGGCAAGATGGAGCCGAGTTCTAGACCACCGCCAGTTCCATTTGATCCCGAGAAGCCACTGTGTCCAAAGTGTGGTAAGCATCATCGAGGAGAGTGCAGATTGGGCACTCATACTTGTTTTCGTTGTGGCGCGGCGGGCCACGTTGCTAGGAATTGCCCGAGGGGAGATAGCCAAGGGAAGGTGCAGGGTCGTATCTTTGCGATGACCAAGGAAGGTATTAATCGTGATTCTTCATTGATCTCTAGTACTATTTTGATTTCAGGCAGAGTAGCTACTACTTTGATTGATACTGGTGCTACTCATTCTTTTATGTCTGAATTATTTTTGAGATCTTTGGGTATAGTTCCTTCTGTTCTTCCCATTCAGCTTAATGTTGTTTTACCTTCGGGGGATGTCTTGTGCCCGACATCAATTGTCTTTGCGTGCCCTGTTCGTATTGAGGAGCGAGTTGTATTCGCTGATTTGATTGTTATCCCTATGGTTGCCTTCGATGTTATTCTTGGCATGGATTGGCTTTCGACTTACCGTGCAGTTATTGATTGTGTTGCTAAGAAGGTGACTTTTGCAGATGATGGCCAGGGAGGAGCGCTCGCCAGCACAGGTACTTCGCTGGTCCTTCCTTTTATTTCTTGCTTTGAGGCTGAGAGATTGTTGTGTAGAGGTTGCGATGGGTTTCTTGCTTCTATTGTGGATGTTGATAGATTGATTAAGTTGAATGTAGATGATATTGATGTGGTGAGAGAGTTTGCTGATGTGTTTGAGGATGATGTTCCGGGTTTGCCGCCGGATAGAGATGTTGAGTTTGTGATCGATTTAGCTCCAGGTACGGTTCCTATTTCTAAGGCTCCGTACCGGATGGCCCCTACCGAGATGAAGGAATTGAAGACTCAGTTGCAGGATCTTTTAGACAAGGGCTTTATTCGTCCGAGTTCTTCGCCTTGGGGAGCTCCGGTTCTATTTGTCAAGAAGAAGGATGGTTCTTTGCGACTGTGTATCGACTACAGGGAGCTTAACAAAGTAACTGTCAAGAACAAGTATCCGTTGCCTCGGATAGATGATTTGTTTGATCAGCTCCATGGTGCTACTGTGTTCTCGAAGATTGATCTTCGGTCTGGCTACTATCAGTTGAAGGTTAGGGAGTCTGATATCCCTAAGACAGCTTTCCGGACCAGGTACGGTCACTATGAGTTTCTTGTCATGTCTTTTGGGTTGACCAATGCCCCTTCAGTCTTCATGGATCTGATGAACCGTGTGTTCAAGCCTTATCTGGATAGCTTCGTTATTGTTTTCATCGACGATATCCTGATCTATTCCAAATCCAGAGAGCTTCATGCAGAGCATCTCAGAGTGGTGCTTCAGTTGTTGCGAGAGAAGAGGTTGTTTGCCAAGTTGAAGAAGTGTGAGTTTTGGCTAGATCAGATTTCTTTTCTAGGCCATGTGGTTTCGAGAGATGGCATTGCTGTTGATCCGTTGAAGATAGAGGCGATTCGGAGTTGGCCTATTCCTACCACTGTTTCTGAGGTACGCAGTTTCCTCGGTTTGGCGGGTTACTATCGTCGTTTCATTTCAGGTTTCTCCAAGATTGCCCTGCCATTGTCCAATCTGACGAGGAAGACTGTGAAGTTCGAGTGGTCTATCGATTGCCAGAGTGCATTTCAGGAGTTGAAGGACAGATTGACGACAGCTCCTGTTCTTTCTTTGCCCAGTGGTTCAGAGGATTTTGTGGTCTATACCGATGCGTCGAAGAGAGGCCTTGGTGCAGTGTTGATGCAGCGAGGTAAGGTCATTGCCTATGCGTCTCGCCAGTTGAAGGATTATGAGAAGAATTATCCGACGCACGATTTGGAGCTTGCAGCTGTGGTTTTCGCCCTTAAGATTTGGAGACATTATCTGTATGGCGAAAAGTGTGAGATCTTCACAGACCACAAGAGTTTGAAGTATCTGTTCTCGCAGAAAGAGCTCAATATGCGACAGAGGAGGTGGTTAGAGCTTGTCAAGGATTACGATGTGACGATCAGTTATCACCCAGGGAAGGCGAATGTTGTGGCTGATGCTTTGAGCCGCAAGTCGAGTGCTTCATTGAGTTCTTTGATTCAGAGACCATTGTTGATGGATTTGCAGAGAGAGGAGATTGATCTGGTGATTCCAGGGACCATTGCTCGCTTTTCAGCGTTGGTCATTCGATCAACATTGACGGACAGGATCCGTAGAGAGCAGTCGACTGATGTTCAGTTGGCAGAGTTGAGAGCTAGAGCCGAGGCTAGAGGGAATTCAGAGTTTAGTCTGAATGGTGATGATTTGGTAACTTTCAGAGGCCGCATTTGTGTTCCTTCTGGCGACGATATTCGTAGAGACGTCTTGACAGAGGCTCATACCGCACCTTATTCGATTCATCCAGGCAGTACGAAGATGTATCAGGATCTTCGTCGACTCTACTGGTGGCCAGGTATGAAGAGAGATATTGCTTTGTTCATTTCTCAGTGCCTTACTTGTCAGCAGGTAAAGATTGAGCACCAGAGACCTGCTGGGACATTGCTTTCTTTGCCGATTCCTCAGTGGAAGTGGGAGCATATCACTATGGATTTCGTGACTGGTTTACCCAGGACGCAGAAGGGTTTCAATTCCATTTGGGTTATTGTTGATAGATTGACCAAGTCAGCGCACTTTCTCCCAGTCAAGACGACGTATTCGATTTCTCAGTATGCCGAGGATTACATTGCAGAGATTGTTAGACTTCATGGTGTGCCCGTGTCGATTGTGTCTGATCGTGACCCTAGATTTACCTCAGAGTTCTGGAAGAGTTTGCACAGAGCTATGGGTTCTCGATTAGCTTTCAGTACAGCTTATCATCCTCAGAGCGACGGTCAGTCAGAGAGAGTCATTCAGATTCTGGAGGATATGCTCAGAGCTTGTACTATTGACTATTCTGGTAGCTGGGATTCCAAGTTGCCTCTTGTGGAGTTCACGTACAACAATAGCTACCAGGCGACGATTGGCATGGCACCGTTTGAGGCACTTTATGGCAGGAAGTGCAGATCCCCTTTGTTTTGGGATGAGGTTGGAGAGAGGAAGATGTTGGGTCCCGAGTTGGTCCAGCAGACTGCCGATGTTGTTGCAGTTATCAGAGAGAGGATGAAGACTGCTCAGTCCAGACAGAAGAGCTATGCAGACGTTCGTCGTAGACCTTTGCAGTTCGAGGTTGGCGATCATGTTTTTCTGAAGATAGCACCTCTCAAGGGTGTGATGCGATTTGGCAAGAAGGGCAAGTTGAGCCCTAGATTCATTGGTCCATTCGAGGTATTGGACAGAGTGGGTGACCGAGCCTACAGATTAGCCCTACCGCCCGATCTTGACAGAGTCCATAATGTGTTTCACGTATCGATGCTCAGGAAGTATGTTGCAGATCCTTCCCATGTTCTTCGCCATGAGCCATTGGACTTGACGCCGAGTCTGACTTACCATGAGATTCCGATTCAGATTCTGGATCGCACAGTTAGAGTTCTGAGGAACAAAGAGATCGGCATCGTTAAAGTCCTTTGGAGGAACCATTTGATTGAGGAGGCTACGTGGGAACCAGAGACTGAGATGAGAGAGAGGCATCCTGAGTTGTTCGTGCCGTGACGTCAAT
Organism: Primulina eburnea; assembly: GCF_022965805.1. Lineage (NCBI taxonomy): Eukaryota > Viridiplantae > Streptophyta > Magnoliopsida > Lamiales > Gesneriaceae > Primulina > Primulina eburnea. Next base: position 16,982,533 of record NC_133108.1, read on the forward strand.
TTCGAGGACGAAATTCCTCTAAGGAGGGGAGATTGTAATAGCCGAGCCCGGTGTACGGTACGGTTTAAGCTTTATTGTGTTAATTGGGTTATGTGATTAGATGATTATAGTTGTGTTTTGGGCTATAGTATTATTGGTTATTATTTATTTGAGGTGTTAGTTGGTGTTGATTGTTCGTTTCAGCGTTTCGAATCGATTTTTAGTTGTTTTGTTACTGTTCATTGCCGTGAGTAGAGTGCACCCGCGCTCTTAGATGAGTGCCCCCGCGGTGTACTATTCATGATTTTGGTTTTGGAGGGCCGTGGCATCACCGCACCCGCGGCAGTGCAAGGACCGCACCCGCGGTGAGACCGCACCCGCGGTAATTGTAGCACCGCACCCGCGGTGTTCGTGCATGGGATTTATTTTGGTTGCCGTGAGCTTAGCGCACCCGCGGTGCTTGTGTTGGCGCACCCGCGGTGTAAGTATGGGCGAGATATTTAGCTACTTTTTGGGAGTTGTTGGCCATACCTTATCCATTTCTTTCCCTTCCATTCGAGACTTCCCTCCATTGGCAAGGGTTTTCATCCATTTCTTTAGCTTCCTACCTTTGATTCTTGGAGTTATTTGGATTTCCGACTTGAGATCATCGTTCTCCGTGGTATAAGGAAGCTTAGGTAAGTTTTTGGTGCGATTCTAATGAGGTTTCGAGTTAAGGGTTATTTTGGATTTGATGTTTTGATGGTTCTATGGATTATTTAGCATGGACTGTTGGATTTAGTCTTGATATTTGTGTTATTTATGGAATATTGTTGTAGGTGGTGTACCAAGAGTATAGTTGGAGGTGTTCTATTGGTTTGTAAGTGGAATTTCATCCTTTTTGCTCACATGATATTATATGTATTGTGTTTTAAAGGTTTCAAAGTGTTATTCCCTTCCATTGATCCATTGTTATGTATTGATTTCATTGATTATCTATTGGAGGCATTGATGTCTCACTATTGTTAAAAAGGGAATACAAGAGATATTATGAGATTGCGAAACGACGGCCTTAAATGCTATTGAGAATTCAAATGTTTTATTGGATTGATTAATCATAGCCATAGCATTGCATGCAATTAGATGATCATCGACCATAGGCTTTTATCCCCTCACAGTTATCGATTTATATCGATGGGATATTGGCAACCACAGTCACAGATACTATTGATATCAATCCAACCATAGAAAAGAGAAATACCATCGTTTTGCTATCTATTGCCATTGCTATTGCTACAGTTATTGCTACGTTATTCATGTTTCAGAGTTGATGGTATTTATGATTTCAAAGTCATGTTTTACAGTGTATATTATGTATCATTGCTATGTAAGAGTTCCACTTGCTGAGATTTATTCTCATTTCAGTTATTTTCATGTGATGCAGATAAGAGCGACGGACCGGGACGTTGACTGTGGATGGGGGTCATATGCATACGAAGATTGGAAGGATGATTATTTTGTACCATTTTGTAACATGATCACACTAATGATATTTTGTATTTTGTTATGTCATTGGAATGATCATGTTGTTATTTTGTAAACACTTTTATAAAATGTATCTTGAAACTCCTTCCATGTTTGAAAGAAAATTTTAAATTCCGCTGTATTTTAATTGTATCGGGTCAGGGTGTCACAACTGATTGATGCGATGATCTAGGTACAAGAAACCAAACTTCATTTCTTTTAAATTGATCCAGCTCTTCTTGCATAGCTTCAATCCAACTAGGATCCATAAGAGCTTCTTCAATTTTCTTTGGTTCATCCTGAGAGATAAAAGCAGCATGCATATATTCATTTATCATTTTACATTTGGTTCTTAATGGAGCTACTGGATTACCAATAATCAAAGATGGAGGGCGAGATTTTCTCCAAACAAAAGTGTTTAGAGAAATTTCTTCTTGGTTTGATGGATTCGGATCATGCTCAGCTAAAGCAGTAGTAGGTTCTGGAATGTCAGCTTATGGTTCTGGTATGTTATGTGTCTGAACAACTAGTTTCACCAGAGGAATATCTGGTTCTGGATTTTGAGAATCTTTGACACTTGGTACTACATCGTCTTCACTATCCAGTTCCAAATGAATTCTGTCTAATCTGTTACTTAGATTTGAAACGTTAGAAATTCCAGGAGCACTCCTATCTTCATCAAAAACATCATGAATAGATTCTTTAATATTAAGAGTTCTATTATGGAAAATTCAGAATTCTTTGTTTACTGTTGAATATCCAAGAAATAGTCCAGCATCTGATTTTGATTCAAATGCAGAGAAATAATTTTTGCCATTATTGTGCAAAAAACATTTGCAACCAAACACATGAAAATAAGATACATTAGGCTTACTGCCTTTCCATATATCATATGGGGTCTGATTGTGTCTCTTGTTGATCATCGTTCTGTTTTGTGTATAGCAAGCTGTGTTGATTGCTTCTGCCCAGAAGCGCTAAATGATGTCTGCATCTGCTAGCATTGTTCTAGCAGCTTCTTTAAGAGTTCTGTTTCTCCTCTCAGCTACTCCATTTTGTTGTGGCGTCCTGGCAGCTGAATATTCATGATGAATACCCTGTTCATCCAGATATAACTCAAGAATCTTGTTAGTAAACTCAGTGCCCCGATCACTTCTGATTTTGATGATAGAAACTGATTTTTCATTTTGAATCTTTTTTAGAAGCTTGATCAGGAGGCAACTGGTTTGATCTTTTCCAGCAAGAAATATTGCCCAAAGTGAATCTAAAAAAATCATCAACAACAACAAGAGTATACTTCATTCCCCCTAAGCTAATGATAGGGATTTTACCAAACAAGTCCATATGCAATAATTCCAAACACCTTGATGTTGATTTATGTAGTAGCCCGAATTCCAAATTGGGTAATTAACGGATTAATGGTGATTAATCATGATCGGAAGGTCCGAAGATGGTTCGGAAGCACCGAAGAGTTCGTAAGGTCCGAAGTGAGTTCGGTGGATCCGATCATTAGGTGTCAAGAGTTGATCGACACGTGGGAGTTCGGACGTTCCGAAGTGTATGATCGGAGGATCCGATCCTAAGGTGTCAAGAGCAGCTGGACACGTGCATGTTCGGACGGTCCGAAGTGTATGATCGGAGGATCCGATCATGAGCTGTCAAGAGCCAATGGACACGTAGCGTTCGGACGTTCCGAAGTGGTGTTCGGAGGATCCGAACATGGCCTATAAATAGTGGTCGGATTTCCTCATTTTGACTCGCCAATTCAGAGAGTTCCATAGCATTTCAGTCGTTTCTGACAGGTTCTAGTCTTGTTCCGAGATTTGGGCACTAGCGGGGAGCTGCTGGTCTTGTAGCAGAGCTGTGCTCTAGTTGGGAGCTAGCGGCATCAGCGGGCTAGCGACGGACGAAGGTTTGGAATTTTATCAGTATTTATCTCAGGATTATCTAGTTAAGTCTGGTAGATAAGTTTAGTGATGGTTTTCACTTGATGAATAGGCTTGGATTAGACCTGTTGTCTGGTTGTTCCAGTGGATTAGGATTGCTGTGATAGAGGTACGAAAGTACTATCCGAGATATCCTGGTTGAGTATACATTCTTATATGTGTTGCATGATTATGTGGTGCATTGATATATGTCATATGATGCATGCTATTATGTCACGTTTATTACTGCACGTTGCATTTCATGTTGAGCCGTATTCTCCTTCGAGATAGCCTTTACTGTTGAGCTGTATCTCTTTCGAGATAAGCTATATCTTGGGGCCGCTCAGCCCTGTCTTGTGGACGCATGGACACCGAGAGTACACAGTGGCCGACGGGTCGGGAGGGCTTCGGTGGTCCGGGACATTTTAGGTCCACGTCTGTCTTATAGTGGATGCAGTGACCCAGAGGTGTACCGCGCGGCACTATCCACTTGGCGCCTCTAGACTGAGCATTGTTGAGATCCTTTTGTGATTCCTGTTTCTTGACTACCCCGGTATCATGATCATAGCATGTGCATTTCATATAGGTCTGTATACTCATACTTTTGTACTGGGCGTTCTTATCGCTCACGTCCTCGGTTTTGTTTATTCTTGGACACCCCATTCCCACGGGGCAGGCCTCAGGTTGGACAGCTCAGGAGGAGCAGGAGGAGGACGTTGAGTAGCTGGTTGATTTAGTTTATCGGTATTGTTTTGATTTCGATTTGGTTGTATTGGATATTTTATTTTGAGTTATTTTCTAGACTTCGATTGGGTTGTATATTATAGTTGTCGACTTTTTCCGCCGTTATCTCTGATTATTGTTTATTAGGTTAATTGCATGCTTAGTTTTTTGATTAGTAGGTGATTCTGGAACGGGTCACTACATTTATGGTATCAGAGCATGCGTACGATTTTGGGATATAGATTTCTGTTTTGGGATTTCCGTTGACCAATTTACTAGTTTCCCTATTCTATTGTTGTAGCAATGGCTGACCACTTTGGTGATGAGAGTAGTCAGGGAAGTGTAGGTCGTTGGGGTGACCAGGACGATCGTAGGCGTCATCGTGAACATCGTCATCGTCGGGATGGTCCTAGGCGTTTCGATATGCATCGTTTCATGCAGATGGGGCCTAAGCCTTTAGTTGGTGGAGAGACTCCTGATGATGCTGAGGATTGGATAGAGCGCATGGAGAGTTGTTTCCGCGCATTCCAGTGCACCGATGAGCAGAAGATGGAGACCCTTAGTTTTCTTCTTGAGGGCCGTGCTCGCAGGTGGTGGCGATCGACTTCTGCGCCGATAGTTCAGTCTCAGGGTAGAGCGACTTGGGCCGATTTCCGTGCAGCGTTCATGCAGCTGTACTTTCCTCCAGCCCTTCGCCAGGCCAAGACGATTGAGCTCCTGAATCTGAAGCAGGGTAGTATGTCTGTTGATGAGTATCAGCAGAAATTCTTCGAGTTGTTACCCTTTGCGCCTCATATCAGTGGCAGTTCTGAAGCCAAGTATGATCATTTCCTCCAGGGCCTTAATCAGGAGATCTTTGATCGAGTCACTGTCTGTGATAATCCTACTTCGTACGATGGGTTGGTGAACCGGTGTCGTCAAGCAGAGATCAGTCTCCAGCGTGGTAGGGCTATTCTTTCTTCTAGACCTCCGAGTGTTTTGAGCCCTCGACCTCAGTCTTTCAAGAAGTCAGGTTCTTCTTCTTCTGGATCTGGATCAAGGTCTAGCGGTGTTGTTCGCTTTGGTGAGAAGAAGGATTCTTGTGCGCATTGTGGGAAGAACCATCCATCGGAGCAATGCCGATTAGCAGCAGGAGCTTGTTTTCAGTGCGGAGAGATGGGTCATATCAAGAAGAATTGTCCTCAGTTGCGAGATGGAGCAGGATCTGGTTCTGGATCCCAGACGACTGTTCAGCAGAGGAGACAGGGTCAGGCAGTGGGTAGTTCGAATCTTCGACCTGGTGCCCAAGGTCAGGTTTTTGCGCTGAACCAGGATCAGCCTGGGATGTAATTGTTATACAGTTGTAATGAAGAATATTTGCAGTGTATTACAATGGTGTTTTATTCTCTTGCCTAGATTTCGAGGACGAAATCGTTTTAAGGGGGGGAGAATGTAGTAGCCCGAATTCCAAATTGGGTAATTAACGGATTAATGGTGATTAATCATGATCGGAAGGTCCGAAGATGGTTCGGAAGCACCGAAGAGTTCGTAAGGTCCGAAGTGAGTTCGGTGGATCCGATCATTAGGTGTCAAGAGTTGATCGACACGTGGGAGTTCGGACGTTCCGAAGTGTATGATCGGAGGATCCGATCCTAAGGTGTCAAGAGCAGCTGGACACGTGCATGTTCGGACGGTCCGAAGTGTATGATCGGAGGATCCGATCATGAGCTGTCAAGAGCCAATGGACACGTAGCGTTCGGACGTTCCGAAGTGGTGTTCGGAGGATCCGAACATGGCCTATAAATAGTGGTCGGATTTCCTCATTTTGACTCGCCAATTCAGAGAGTTCCATAGCATTTCAGTCGTTTCTGACAGGTTCTAGTCTTGTTCCGAGATTTGGGCACTAGCGGGGAGCTGCTGGTCTTGTAGCAGAGCTGTGCTCTAGTTGGGAGCTAGCGGCATCAGCGGGCTAGCGACGGACGAAGGTTTGGAATTTTATCAGTATTTATCTCAGGATTATCTAGTTAAGTCTGGTAGATAAGTTTAGTGATGGTTTTCACTTGATGAATAGGCTTGGATTAGACCTGTTGTCTGGTTGTTCCAGTGGATTAGGATTGCTGTGATAGAGGTACGAAAGTACTATCCGAGATATCCTGGTTGAGTATACATTCTTATATGTGTTGCATGATTATGTGGTGCATTGATATATGTCATATGATGCATGCTATTATGTCACGTTTATTACTGCACGTTGCATTTCATGTTGAGCCGTATTCTCCTTCGAGATAGCCTTTACTGTTGAGCTGTATCTCTTTCGAGATAAGCTATATCTTGGGGCCGCTCAGCCCTGTCTTGTGGACGCATGGACACCGAGAGTACACAGTGGCCGACGGGTCGGGAGGGCTTCGGTGGTCCGGGACATTTTAGGTCCACGTCTGTCTTATAGTGGATGCAGTGACCCAGAGGTGTACCGCGCGGCACTATCCACTTGGCGCCTCTAGACTGAGCATTGTTGAGATCCTTTTGTGATTCCTGTTTCTTGACTACCCCGGTATCATGATCATAGCATGTGCATTTCATATAGGTCTGTATACTCATACTTTTGTACTGGGCGTTCTTATCGCTCACGTCCTCGGTTTTGTTTATTCTTGGACACCCCATTCCCACGGGGCAGGCCTCAGGTTGGACAGCTCAGGAGGAGCAGGAGGAGGACGTTGAGTAGCTGGTTGATTTAGTTTATCGGTATTGTTTTGATTTCGATTTGGTTGTATTGGATATTTTATTTTGAGTTATTTTCTAGACTTCGATTGGGTTGTATATTATAGTTGTCGACTTTTTCCGCCGTTATCTCTGATTATTGTTTATTAGGTTAATTGCATGCTTAGTTTTTTGATTAGTAGGTGATTCTGGAACGGGTCACTACAATTTACCACCTTTATTCTTGAAGCTAGATCTTACTTGTTTGCCAAGTTGACATGCAGAACATACATGATTCTTAACGAAATTAATATCAGGTAAACCATCAACAATGTTCTGCTTCTTGAGATAATTTATTGAGTTGAAGTTCATATGATTCAATCTCTTGTTTCAGAGACAATGTTTATCACTAAGGGAAGCAACTAAACATGTAGGAACATTAACATGATCTATGTTCCATGATACTTTGTAGGTGTTGCCTTCTCTTTTTCCGGCTAAGACTATAGATTCATTGGCATCATTAACTGTGCAGGTGTGCTTCTGAAAACCTACTGAGTAACCATTATCACACAGTTGACTAATGCTGATCAAATTGTAACAGAGATTTTCTACTAAGAGCACATTTTCTATAGTAATATTACCATGGACAATCTTACCCTTACCCACGGTTTTACCTTTTGAGTTTTCCCCAAACGTTATCTTTGGTCCAGTTATTTCTGAAAGTAGACTTTTTTGTCAAGTCATATGTTTGGAACATCCACTGTTCAGATATCATGTTGAAATGCTTATCTAGGTTTTCTTCTCCTGTTCCTACAAGCACAAGTTTTAGTAACTGGTACCCAATCTATTGGGGTCCAAGCCTTATCAGTCCTTTAGAAACTCACATTTGTAGAATTCTAGGTGACCTTGTACTTTGGGTATCCACATAGGTGTGTGCAACTGAAGGTCTGTTATTTTTAACAGAATGCATTAATATGATGTTGTACTTCCCTTCTGATTTTGTTGTCTGGTCTGTATCTCTTCTGGACAGGTCTAGAATTATAGTGCTAATAGTTTCTAACCTTCATTGAGGGTTGTCCTCCTGATTTGAATCCTCTACTGGATCTAGAACTCTGGTAGAATACTCTCTTAGGTTCAACAAAACCCAAACCATAATGCTTCCTTCTGTTCGTCTGATCTACAAACATTTCAACTCGAACAGTTAGTACTACAGGTTCATATAACACACTGGATTTAACAAAATGAATGAATTTCCCTTTGCTTGTATCTGGTTCTGGCTTAGTACTTGTTTCAGAAGTGCTTTCATTATTACTGAATCCAAGACCACTCCTGTCTCCGGATTGCTTCTGTAATTCTTGCATCTTCTCTAAAGAAACAGAAGACTTGTTCCATGCATTTACCAGAACCGATAGCTTCTGATTTTCAGACCTCATTGTCTAGTAATCTGTATTTATTCTGTCATTCTCAGTCTTCAACTTACTTATCTCAACTTTTAGATCACTACATCTGTTTTCTTGCAAGAAAGAAAACTTACTGATTTGATCTCTAAAGTTTTGATTTTAAGTTTTAACTTCCTCGAATGATTGAGAAAGTACTCTTGAGTACTCTTCTACCATGTCATGCAGTGCTTTAACCAAATCAGTTCGTGTAAATTCAATAGTGCCAAAGTCAAATACCTCTCCAGATGTCGAGATTGATTCATTTTCCGCCATGAGATATTTGATCTCTTCTGCATCGCTATCACTAGAATGACTTTCTGAATCAGAAGACTCAGTACTAGAATCCACCCATATTGATTTGCTTTCTTTAGCAATCATCGTTTTGTGGTCTCTTCTGGATTTCTTGTCATTCCTCTTGTATTTTTTTTTCTGATCATTCTTCTTCGGCTTCAAGCAATCAGCAGTGAAATGCCCGACTTGTCCACAGTTGAAACACGCCATGTCACCAGGTGGTGAATCCTTATTAAAGTTTCGTTTCGGACCCTGGTAAGCTCGGTGATTCTTCTTCATGAATTTGGAAAATTTCTTCACAAATAAGAATATAGCATCATTGCTGATCTGTTCAGCAGTCTTTTTATATGTGCTTTCAATGGCAGTAGTAGGTGATGCACTTGGAGCAACTGCAGCAGTAGTAGTAAGAGCCTTGGTAGGTGGATTGATCGAGCAAAACTTGCACTATGGAATCCTCAATAAAAATATGTTTTATATGCTCAAAATTAATCGCAAGTGCACGACGTCAAGTAATAGTATAATGTACCGGAGTACGAGTATCGTTCAACTGAAGACTGTATTTAACAATTATTCTTTTCAGTTATTAGATCTTTAGCAACGAAAATTTGAATGAATGATGATTACTACTATGCTCAAATAAATATGCAAATAAAATGATTCAATGAGTAAAGAATGAAAATGAATATCTAAAATGTTGAGTAAAATTCAATGAGAAATGAATTTTTTGGGAATATCGGTTCACCTACCCCTCGTTAATTTATTAATTCGTTCGATAGTGATTATATGCTTCCGACAGGATTTCCTATTCAATTGAACACACTATCTCGAGCTATGCCAAACTAATTCGACTCAATGTAGTAATTAAATGTCTTTAATTATTTATCAAGAGTGGATCGCATTTCCATTTATGAATTCCCCTAGTTTTCGACCCTAAGGACTATGACCCTCGGCACGTATCCAATTTCATATATCTATGTAAATTGTAGATCCACGGATTATACTACTCGTTCCTATCACGAGTTATTCTCTTGAACTCACTCGCAATATAAAAACGTTGTTAAAGTTAGCTACGCTCTAACAACACAATATAACAATAGTATAATCAAGTATAACGCAAAAATCGAATATAAATTAATTCAAAACAAAGTTTGGGGTAGGCTCCCCTTAAATCCCAACAAATAATTAAGGCTAGCTACTAGAATTCATAGCGAAAATAAACTAAACTAAGTTCGAAATGATGAAAACTAAATAAGAAATACTAGCGTTGACAGAAAACACGACGAACGACGCCCGGAAAGCTTCAAATCGTCAATCCAAGCGCAAAAGTCTCTCCCAAGCTCCTAGCCGCCTTCAATAATCTCTCAATATCTCTCAATGACCCCAAAAAAGTCGTCCCAATCCCTTCCATATCGGCCACACCTCCAAAATAAGGTAAAGAATCGGCTGCAAAGTCTTGCCAAAATTAAGTGGCGCTCGGGCGGTAAAGAGTTACCGCTCGAGCGCCACACCCTCTGTAAAACACTCGGAGAATGCAGCTTCTCGCGCTCGGGCGGTAGAGAATTACCGCTCGAGCGCCAATCTTCTGTAACTTGGATTCTTGCTCGCGCTCGGGCGGTAGAAAACAATTGCTCGAGCGCCGACCTCTCGGGATTTCTCTTCGTCCTTTCACCTCTCGCGCTCGGGCGGTCCAATTTCACCGCCCGAGCGCCAAATATTCTGCACATTATCTTCTTGACTTGGCACTTGGCTCCTATTTTAGTTTTTCCGGTCATTTTTCCTGCAAATTCGTCACACCCAAGTGAGACATTATCACATGCAAGTGTTTACTCTAAAATGAACAAAATGTGAATAAAATATACGCATGCACCGTGCAAACACACACACACTACTGCCATAAAAGCACGTAAAAACAACACATATCAACCCCCTCATACTAACATTTTGCTTGCCCTCAAGCAAAATAGGTTACAGACCACAATCAAAACACGAAACAAACACAAAATTAAGGGTATTAAAATAACTAAACTGATGGTGAAGTAGCAACTGGCATCTCCAGCCTCAGCGGGGTTTGAACCACATCCACTTAGTCAAATCACAACATACAGTACTATTCCTTTCAAAACATCGCACAACATTAGTTCGTCTCCAACAGAGTGTGGTCGTGTGTGCCGTGGATTTTTCTAGCTTGTGTTTTAGACAGTTTTATTCGCAAATCATGTGGGTCGCCAAATAGACAAGTCAAAGCAAATTTCGCTCTCCTGAGTTCTGTTTCCATTCGGGACCAACCAGTAAACACATAAAGTGGTAGAGTTTCATGGTAAAACAACAAAGTGTATGGGGTCAATAGCTATAATTGCTCAACTGGCTCAGGGAGATTGGGAATACGTAGATCATTTTCACTATGCCCTTGTCAGAAATTTTCTCTGACATTTCTCAACGCCTTACATCTCCATCTTTTTAGACTTGGGATAGGATTTCATCCCTTTTTGGCTCCCCCACACCTTACATCCCCCCTTTTTTTTATGCATAGTTTTCTCATACGTACTCCCTAGGCTTTGGATGTGGTGTATGTTTATTAATCTGGCCTAAGGATGACTTTTCAGGTCCTATGCATGATTGGATGGGGGATGTTTGATACATACTCTTGATTTTTTACTCGAATTCATGTTACTGGTTAGTCCCTCATGTCAACAGAAATTCTTTCAAGTTCTACTCGCATCTAATGTTTCTCCAGTTCCCCTCACAGATTATTTTGAACTTAACTGTCATCGACACCACTATTAAATTCCACTATGTGTGCATAAAATGATTTCAATTCACTTGGGGATTCATAACGAGTTATAAGACTAAGTAACACGCAGTTCATTTATCCCACAATCATCATTGGCTACCAATTTACTAGTTTCACCATCACTGACACTCATGCAAGACAAATACGAACGAAAACGAATAAGAATACGTCATACTAAAAGTGTGCAATGTCCCCATTGCACAAAAGACTCAAAACACAGAAATGCAAACACAAATGCAGACTCATAAACATTAAAGCTAAAAACATGCTAGACTGAAACAACGATAAGAAAGAAAACAGAAAGCGGTAAAGAAGGAAAAGTGCAAGGAAGGCGAAACAGTGAACTCCCCTGATCAAGGCTCCTCGTCGTCGTGCTCCGGAGATGGCACTCCTGCCGCATCCCCCTGATGAATATAGTCGTACTGAAACTGGTAGGGGGAATAAATGGTGGACATGGTGGTATCGTCCCTTGGTCTATGCCTCCGTGGATTAGCATGGTGCGCATCATGGAGTCGAGATGTGCAAGATGGGTCGCCACGTTGTTGTTGACCTGCTCCTGGTGAGCCATGAAAGCCAGACTATCATCCATTTTCTCATTCTGAGTGCGCCTGCGGGGCTGTGGGCGACGAGGGACAACAGCGCTGGATCCACCGGCTACCTTCGCCTGATCGGGGAAGTCCACCCTTCGTTTTGCCCTTTTTCGCTGTTCATCCTCCTGACAAATTGGCTTCATCGGTTGAAGCCACTCCTCGTCGTCCCGGAAATGTACCCTAGCCCGTGCACACAATTCGGATATGATCGTCGGAAAGAAAAGCCCAATGTGGCTGTTGTGAGTACTCAACATGATCTGAGAAGCTATAAGTTTGTCCACATTTATGGTGTATCCTTGGGTCAATTCAAAAATTAGCACCGCTCGTTCTTTTTGTACCTCGCTCTTATGCGAGACTGGCATCATTCTTCGGGCCACAAACAAATACCACAGGGCAACTTCAGCTTTCAAGTATTTCTCGTCAAAGCAACTTGGTGGTCCGCCCAATGGTTTCCACATCGCACCCGGATGACATAGAGTCTTGATAATCAAGGTGTAGTTGGGATCAGCCACTAACGCCTGGAAGTTAGAGTCATCAACCTCAGCCGTTTCTAAGAGGGAGTTAATCATGGTAGAATCAAACGGCACAAGCTTTCCTCTAACAAATGCCCTACTATCAGTTCATTCACCGGCATTAGCGTAGAATTCCCTAACCACAGATACCACAGCCGCCTTAGGTGGCTCGCTAAATTTTTCTCATCCTCTTCTTTCCAAGTTCACAAGAGTTGGCATATATCTATCGTCAAAGGTACAACGAAATCCTCTTTCGGCTATGGGGTTTCTATGTATTTTGGCATGTTCATATCTATCCCTAGCCGCTGCATTCACAAAGCGATTTCTATCGAAGGACGAAGATGAACCGAGATTACCTCATTGTTTCTTTGGAGCCATGAGATTGTTGATGGAGATGGTGGGTGAATCGGAGAAGATGACCGGAGTGATGAAGAGTCTAGCTTCCCTAAGAAGATTGTCCCACCTTGCCGGAGATTGGAGTAGGGATTTGAGCTCCTGCACAAGAAAATCGAAAAGGGAGTGAGGTAGAGTTAGGGATTTGGGGGAAAGATTTTGTAGAATGAAAGAGGGGAAAGGGGAAATCGCGTTTATAAAGCAGGCGCGCTCGACCGGTGGAAAAGTACTGCTCGAGCGCCATGTTCTCGGGAATTTAATTTTTCGGCTTGAGTGTTGGCGCTCGAGCGGTAGATAATTACCGCCCGAGCGCCGAGCTCTCGGGAAAATTCACTTTTTTTTATTTAAATAAAATATAACAAATTGGCAAGAAAGAAAAATTACAATAAATGCAAGAGAAGGGTAAGAAAAGTAAGTTCTCAATTTACATTCGAGAGCTAGACTGTCGGCCGATCTCAGTTTGATTTGCCTTTGAACCGAGTGATTCCAAGTTGTGGCTCAACTGTGCCACCCATGTAGTGCTTCAGTCGCTGTGCATTGACCGTAAAGGTCCCATCCTTTCCATCTTTCAATTCTACAGCTCCCGATGGGTGAACTTTGGAAATTACGAATGGACCAGACCATCGTGATTTCAACTTTCCGGGAAACTGTCGCAACCGGGAGTTGTAGAGTAGGACACTTTCACCTTCTTTGAATTCTCTCTCGATGATCTGCCTATGATGAGCCTTATTTGTCTTTTCTTTGTATGATAGTGCTAGATCATAGGCCAGATTTCGGAACTCTTCCAACTGATCTAATTGGAGCAACCGTTGTTCACCTGCATCAGTAAAATTAAAGTTCAGTGCTTTTGTGGCCCAGTATGCTCGATGTTCTAACTCTACAGTTAAATGACATTCTTTACCGAAACAACAACCTATACAGTGTAGTGCCTATAAGTGTTTTAAAAGCAGTCTTATATGCCCAAAGAGCATTATCTAACTTCGTGGACCAGTCCTTCCGACTCACACCTACCACTTTCTCCAAAATCCGCTTAATCTCTCGGTTAGACACTTCCACTTGACCACTCGTCTGTGGGTGATAGGGAGTAGATATCTTATGTGTGACACCGTATTTGCTCAAAAGTTTTTCAAAGAGTTTGTTGCAAAAATGGGTCCCACCATCACTAATGATTGCTCTTGGTGTTCCAAATCTGTTAAAAATGTTTTTCTTCAAAAATTTCAAAACCACCTGAGCATCATTAGTGGCATATGCTTCTGCCTCTACCCATTTAGACACATAGTCAACTGCCACTAAAATATATTTTTTCGTGAATGAACTGGGAAACGGTCCTATGAAGTCTATCCCCCACACATCAAAAACCTCATACTCAATAATATTACTTAAAGGCATTTCATGACGGTGAGAGATGTTACCTGTCCGTTTGCATCTATCACATGCTAGCACATAAGAACGAGCATCTTTAAAGAGGGTGGGCCAATAAAAGCCACATTCAAGTACCTTAGATGTCGTCCTTGTTGGTCCGAAATGACCAGCTACCTCACGGTCATGGCAATGGTTGAGGATTTGACCAAACTCCTCCTCTGCAACACCTTCTTATCATGGAATCTGCACATATCTTAAACAAAAATGGTTCCTCCCAAAAATAGTATTTCACGTCAGAGAAGAAAATCTTTCGTTGGTGAAATGATAGATTTGGTGGTGGTGTGCCTGTGACAAGAAAGTTAGCGAAATTTGCATACTAAGGACAATGTTTCATCTCAAACAGTTGCTCGTCAGGGAACCAATCATTAATAGCCTGATCTACACAGTCATTACTGAAAAGCTCTAGTCTAGACAAATTATCTGCCACCACATTCTCAACACCTTTCTTATCTTTTAATTCCAAATCAAACTCTTGCAACAGTAAAATCCACCGAAGTAGGAGTGGCTTTGCATCTTTTTTAGCAAGTAAATATTTCAGTGCCGAGTGATTGGTGTAAACAATGACTTTCGACAAAACAAGATATGAGTGAAATTTATCGAGAGCAAATACTACTGCAAGTAGTTCTTTTTTCAGTCGTCGCATAATTTAGTTGAGCCTCATCTAAGGTCTTACTTGCGTAATAAATTGTATGAAATACCTTGTTTTTCCGCTGTCCAAGCACAGCTCCCACCGCAGTATCACTGGCATCGCACATGGCCTCGAAGGGTAGATCCCAATCCGGTGCCACCAAGACAGGAGCCGTCACCAAGCGCTCCTTCAAGTTCTCGTATGCCTGTAAACAGTCAGAATTAAAATCAAAGGGCACATCTTTCATAAGTAAGGAAGATAGAGGTTTGGCAATTTTAGAAAAATCTTTGATAAAACGCCGATAAAAACCGGCGTGGCCTAGAAAACTTCTAACTTCCTTTATGGATGCCGGAGGTGGTAAGTTCTTGATAACTTCAACTTTCGCCTTATCCACCTCCATTCCATTCCCTGATATCTTGTGCCCCAATACTATTCCTTCTTGTACCATAAAATGGCATTTTTCCCAATTCAGCACCAAATTTGTCTCCTCACAACTCATCAAAACCACCTTCAATTTCTGCAAACAATCATCAAAAGAAGAGCCAAAAATCGAGAAGTCATCCATAAAAATCTCAAGAAAAGTTTCTATCATGTCATGAAATATAGCGGTCATGCATCGTTGAAACGTGGCAGGGGCATTAAACAAACCAAAGGGCATCCGTCTATAAGCAAAAGTGCCATAAGGACAAGTGAACGTGGTTTTCTCTTGGTCCTCAGGCGCAATGATAATTTGGTTATACCCTGAATACCAATCCAAAAAGCAATAAAACTCATGACCCGCTAACCTCTCAAGCATTTGATCAATAAAGGGAAGGGGAAAGTGGTCTTTACGGGTGGCATCATTTAACTTCCTATAATCAATGCACACACGCCATCCCGTAACAGTCCTGGTGGGTATTAATTCATTCTTCTCATTTGTGGTTACCGTAATCCGACCTTTTTTTGGCACACACTGAACAGGACTTACCCATGCACTATCAGATATATGATATATAATACCTGCATCAAGGAGTTTGATGGTTTCTGTCTTTACTACCTCTTGCATCTTTGGATTCAATCTTCTCTGAGGTTGCACGAGAGGTGAGTACTTTTCTTCCATCAAGATCTTGTGCATGCAGACTGATGGATTGATTCCTTTGATATCCGTCACCTTCCACGCAAATGCACTTTGGTGCGCTTTCAAGATTTTCAACAGTTTGTCCTCCATCACATCTGTCAAAGCAGCAGAAATAATGACAGGTAAAGTGTTGTGCTCACCTAGGTATACGTACTTTAGGTGTGGAGGCAGTGGTTTGAGCTCGAGTGTCGGTGGCTCCTCCAGGCTTGACTTCTGTGGGATCAAGTCTTTTCAATCTCCCAAATCCTCTAACCTCATCCTCATTGGCTTTCTCCATGGATGGTTGGCATTAAAGTATGCCACTATTTAAGCTTTTTTTTCGTCCAATTCCTCTTCTCCCAATTCAGTAGTGATAGCGGCCTCCAAAGGATCCCTAAGAGCATCCTGCACATAGTTAGACACAAGGGGATCAAAAGCATCAATTCTAAAACAACTATCAGAATGAAAAGTGTGCTTAAGTGCATTAAAGACATCAAAAGTAATCTCTTCCTCCCCCACTCTCAATCTCAGCTTCACTTCTTGAACATCAATCAGAGCCTTGCCAGTTGCAAGGAATGGTCTCCCCAAAATCAAAGGCATCTCCATATCCTCCTCCATGTCTCGAACCACGAAATCAGCAAGAAAAATAAACTTATCTATTTTCACTAGCACATCCTCAATAACTCCCCGTGGATACTTGACAGATCTGTCTGCCAGCTGTAAAGACATCCTTGTTGGCTTAGGTTCCCCCAACCCAAGTTTCCTAAACACAGACAAAGGCATAAGATTAATACTTGCACCAAGATCACACAAAGCTTTGTGAAACACAACATCACCAATCATGCAAGGAATAGAGAAACTCCCTGGGTCTTTTAGTTTCGGTGGGATTTTGTTTTGCACCAAAGCGGAGCAATTTTCAGTTAAGTTTACTGTCATGTGATCCTCCAACTTCCTCTTATTAGCTAATATGTCCTTAAAAAATTTAGCATAACTAGGCATTTGCATTAAAGCATCGGCGAAGGGAATATTGATATGAAATTTTTTAAATACCTCAAAAAACTTACCAAATTGTGCATCTAGTTTTGCTTTTTTCAATGCTGCAGCAAAAGGAGGAGGTATAACAATTTTAGGTTGTGCAGAGGGTGCTGGTGTAGAGTTAGAAGACTTACCTTTGGATGTCTCAGTCAGTTCATCCGGCATTTGATTTTTTTCTTTTTCTTTCGACTCTAAAATTTTCCCACTCTTCAACTCAATGGCCTTCACGTGCTCTTTTGAATTGGTCTCGGTGTTACTTGGCAAGGTGCCCAGCTCTCTACTTGCTATCATCTTTGCCAACTGTCCAATTTGATTCTCGAGCCCTTTTATCGATGCATCTTGGTTTTGAAGTCTAGTTTCTGTGGATGAAATAAACTTAGACATCATTTGCTCCAAGTTGGACTTTTCTTCTCTAGGAGGATCAGATCTGTACATCGGTTGTTTCCCATATGGTCGTCCTCTCTGTGGTCGATTCTGACTGTTTTGGCCACCCCATGAGAAGTTGGGATGTTGCCTCCATCCCGGATTGTATGTGTTCGAATAAGGGTCATTCCTTGGGCGGTTTTGGACTCCCACTTGATTTATTGGTGTCCCTTCTTGCACATAAAATGGATTGTCATCTTGACAGTCCTACACATAGTGTTCTCCTCCACACTTTTCACAGAATATCTCTTGAAGACGCATCGCCGTGCCACCCACATTCAAGCTGTCTAGTTTCCTGTTTAAAGCATCGAGTTGTGCAGTAATAGCAGAAAAATCAGTTACCTGGTGAATTCCTGCACTCTTCCGCTGGTTGTTTCTTTCTGATTGAGGGTGATAGCTGCTAGCAGCCATCTCCTACAACAACTCATATCCTTCTTCCGCAGTTTTTCTCAACAAGTTTCCGCAAGCAGCAACATCTATCATAGTACGGTTAGGAGTAAGCAAACCATAATAAAATGTTTGAACGACTAACCCAAGTTGTAATTCGTGTTGTGGGCATCTTCGTAGTAGATCCTTGAAGCATTCCCATGCCTCATATAAAGACTCCTGATCGAATTGAGCAAATGTTGTAATGTCTGCCCGCAGCTTCATGGTCTTTGATGGAGGAAAGTATTTAATGAGAAATTCTTTCGCCATGTCTTCTCATGTAGTGATCGAACCTACAGGTAAACAATGTAAACATGCTTTAGCTTTATCACGTAAAGAGAAAGGAAACAAACGCAACCTAACAGCATCATCAGAAACTTCATTGAATTTAGAAGTATCGCAAATTTCAAGAAAATCTTCGATGTGCGTGTTTGGGTCATCTACTGCATATCCTCCAAACTGGACTGTGTTTTGAATCATCTGAATTATAGCTGGTTTGATTTCGAACTTATTTGCTCGCACCATAGGCCTCACAATGCTGGGGCGTGCTCCATCCAAAGAAGGTTGGGCATACTCCAGCATCGATATGCGGCGTGGAATCTCAACAAGTCTAGCATCATGGTGTTCTTCCTCTTGATCATTCAACTGCCTCTCCATCAGTTCTTTGAGTCTCTGCTGATGTCTTCTCCAGCGGAAAGTTCTTTCAATTTCAAGATCAAACTCAAGCTCAACCTCCACGTCAAGTGACTTTGGCATGCACTGGAGAAGATATCTGGAATAAAATATAGAGTGTTAGCTCAAGAAAAATAAAATAACGCTTAAGAAAATAACTAAAAATAAAATTGTAGATTACCAGTCCCCGGAAACGGCGCCAAAAACTTGATCGAACAAAAATTGCACTATGGAATCCTCAATAAAAATATGTTTTATATGCTTAAAATTAATCGCAAGTGCACGATGTCAAGTAATAGTATAATGTACCGGAGTAAGAGTATCGTTCCACTGAAGACTGTATTTAACAATTATTCTTTTCAGTTATTAGATCTTTAGCAACGAAAATTTGAATGAATGATGATTACTACTATGCTCAAATAAATATGCAAATAAAATTATTCAATGAGTAAAGAATGAAAATGAATATCTAAAATGTTGCGTAAAATTCAATAAGAAATGAATTTGTTGGGAATATCGGTTCACCTACCCCTCGTTAATTTATTAATTCGTTCGATATGATTATATGCTTCCGACAGGATTTCCTATTCAATTGAACACACTTTCTCGAGCTATGCCAAACTAATTCGACTCAATGAAGTAATTAAATATCTATAATTATTTATCAAGAGTGGATCGCATTTCAATTTATGAATTCCCCTAGTTTTCGACCCTAAGGACTATGACTATCGGCGCATATCTAATTTCATATATCTATGTAAATTGTAGATCCACGGATTATACTACTCGTTCCTATCACAAGTTATTCTCTCGAACTCACTCGCAATATAAAAACGTTGTTAAAGTTAGCTACGCTCTAACAACACAATAACGCAACAATCGAATATAAATTAATTCAAATCAAAGTTTGGGGTAGGCTCCCCTTAAATCCCAACAAATAATTAAGGCTAGCTACTAGAATTCATAGCGAAAATAAACTAAACTAAGTTTGAAATGATGAAAACTAAATAAGAAATACTAGCGTTGACAAAAAACACGACGAACGATGCTCGGAAAGCTTCAAATCTTCAATCCAAGCGCAAAAGTCTCTCCCAAGCTCCTAGCCGCCTTCAATAATCTCTCAATATCTCTCAATGACCCCAAAAAAGTCGTCCCAATCCCTTCCATATCGGCCACACCTCCAAAATAAGGTAAAGAATCGGCTGCAAAATCTTGCCAAAATTAAGTGGCGCTCGGGCGGTAAAGAGTTACTACTCGAGCGCCACACCCTCTGTAAAACACATGGAGAATGCAGCTTCTCGCGCTCGGGCGGTAGAGAATTACCGCTCGAGCGCCAATCTTCTGTAACTTGGATCCCTGCTCGCGCTCAGGCGGTAGAAAACAACCGCTCGAGCGCCGACCTCTCGGGATTTCTCTTCGTCCTTTCACCTCTCGCACTCGGGCGGTCCAATTTCACCGCCCGAGCGCCAAATATTCTGCACATTATCTTCTTGACTTGGCACTTGGCTTCGATTTTAGTTTTTCCGGTCATTTTTCCTGCAAATTCGTCACACCCAAGTGAGACATTATCACATGCTAGTGTTTACTATAAAATGAACAAAATGTGAATGAAATATACGCATGCACCGTCCAAACACACACACACACTAATGCCATAAAAACACGTAAAAACAACACCTATCATGGATTCGATGAGGGCTCTTCTCCACTTCTCACTTCCAGTTCGAACTCATAGGATTTTAAGTCTGCAAACAAGTCATGTAGTTCTAACTTGTTCAAATCTTTAGATACTCTCATAGCCATTGTTTTTACGTCCCATTCCCTAGGTAAAAAGCTCTCATTACTTTGAGTGTTATTTCT
Source organism: Primulina eburnea (assembly GCF_022965805.1). NCBI lineage: Eukaryota > Viridiplantae > Streptophyta > Magnoliopsida > Lamiales > Gesneriaceae > Primulina > Primulina eburnea. The sequence goes on from NC_133108.1 coordinate 17,002,914, forward strand.
CTGTTTCCATATACCTTGGCCTCAGAACTGCCACTGATATGAGGAGCAAAGGGTAACAACTCGAAGAATTTCTGCTGATATTCATCAACAGACATACTACCCTGCTTAAGGTTCAGGAGCTCAATCGTCTTTGCCTGGCGAAGGGCTGGAGGAAAGTATAGCTGCATGAAAGCCGCACGAAAATCGGCCCAAGTCACCCTACCCTGGGACTGAACTATCGGCGCAGAAGTCGATCGCCACCACTTACGCGCACGGCCCTCGAGAAGAAAACTAAGGGTCTCTATCTTCTGCTCCTCGGTGCACTGGAATGCACGGAAACAGCTCTCCATGCGCTCTAACCAATCCTCAGCATCATCGGGAGTCTCACCGCCGACTAAAGGCTTAGGCCCCATCTGAATGAAACGGTGCAAATCAAAACGCCTAGGACCATCCCGACGATGACGATGTTCACGATGACGCCTACGATCTTCCTGGTCACCCCAACGACCTACACTTCCCTGACTACTCTCATCACCAAAGTGGTCAGCCATCGCTACAAGATAGAATGGGGAAAATGATAAAATGATCAACGAAAATCCCAAAACAGAAATCTATATCCCAAAATCGTAAGCATGCTCTGATACCATAAATGTAGTGACCCGTTCCAGAATCACCTACTAATCAAGAACTAAGCATGCGATTAACTTAATTAAAAACAATCAGAAATAAAGGCGGAAAATTGTCACCAAAAGATAGTTATACAACCCAATCGAAAATCCAGGACAACTCAACTAAAATGAAATATACGGTACAACCATATCGAATCAAAAAGATACCGAAGAACTAAACCAACCAGCTACTCAACGTCCTCCTCCTCCTCCTCCTGAGCTGTCCAACCTGAGGCCTGCCCCGTGGGAATGGGGTGTCCAAGATAAACAAAACCGAGGACATGAGCGATAAGAACGCCCAGTACAAAAGCATGAGTATACAAACCTATATGAAATGCACATGCTATGATATGATACCAGGGTAGCCAAGAAACAGGAGTAACAAAGGATCTCAATATGCTCAGTCTAGAGGCGCCAAGTGGATAGTGCCGCGCGGTACTCCTCTGGGTCACTGCATCCACTACAAGAACAGACGTGGACCTAAAATGTCCCGGATCACCGAAGCCCTCCGGACCCGTCGGCCACTGTGTACTCTCGGTGCCCATGCGTCCACAACACAAGACAGGGCTGAGCGGCCCCACAAGATATAGCTTATCTCGAAAGAGATACAGCTCAACAGTAAAGGCTATCTCGAAGGAGATACGGCTCAACATGAAATGCAACATGCATCATACAGCGTGACATAATAGCATGCATCATATGAAATATATCAATGCACCACATAATCATGCAACACATATAAGAATGTATACTCGACCAGGATATCTCGGATAGTACTTTAGTACCTCTATCACTGCAATCCTAATCCACTGGAAAACCAAACAAACAGGTCTATTCCAAGCCTATTCATCAAGTGAAAACCATCACTAAAACTTATCTACCAGACTTAACTAGATAATCCTGAAATAATAATGATACAATTCCAAACCTTCGTCTGTCGCTAGCCCGCTGATGCCGCTAGCTCCCAACTAGAGCACAGCTCCGCTACAAAGCCAGTAGCTCCCTGCTAGTGCCTGAACCTCGGGAAAGACTAGAAACCTCTCAGAAACGACTAAAACGCTCTGGAACGTTCTGAAATGGCGAGTAAGAAATGAAGCCTCGCGCCTCTATTTATAGCCAATGTTCGGACGATCCGAACCCACTTCGGACGATCCGAACCTTGCATGCGTTCTACGTGTCCAGCCACCTGTCTCGGACGATCCGAACCCTTGCTCGGACGATCCGAATTCTGCATGTCTGCCACGGGTCCAGCCACCTGGCTCGGACGATCCGACATCTGGCTCGGACGATCCGAACCATGATCGGACGATCCGAACCCGGTTCGGTCTTTCCGATCCCACCGAAAATAATTAATCCAAATTAGGAATCGGGATACTACATTCTCCCCCCCTTAAAAAGATTTCGTCCTCGAAATCAGGTTTATAGGATGAACAAAAAGGAGTAACAACATTGTTATTATATCTCAATTGTTGTTGAACACAACTGATCTTTGGATTACAACGGAAAACACACACACACATCCATAGTACAACTACAGTACAACTCAAAAGAGCTCTGGATGCTCCGAACGCATACGACTCTCTAGCTCCCAAGTGGCTTCTTCAGTGCCTCTGCGCTGCCACTGAACTAAGACAAGAGGAATGATCTTATTCCGCAATACCTTGTCTTTGCGATCGAGAATCCGCACTGGTCGTTCCACGTAAGACAAATCCGAATTTAGTTGAACTTCAGAGGGATGCAAGATGTGAGACTCATCTGCTACGTATCGTCTCAACAAAGATACGTGGAATACATCATGAATACTACCTTGTCTTTGCGATCGAGAATCCGCACTGGTCGTTCCACGTAAGACAAATCCGAATTTAGTTGAACTTCAGAGGGATGCAAGATGTGAGACTCATCTGCTACGTATCGTCTCAACAAAGATACGTGGAATACATCATGAATACTTGATAGGTATGGCGGCAATGCAAGTCTGTAAGCCAAATCTCCCACGCTTTCCAATATTTCAAATGGACCAATAAATCTCGGAGACAGCTTACCCTTGAGACCAAATCTCAAAATCCTGCGAAAAGATGAAACTCGGAGAAACACTTTCTCACCTGGCTGAAAATAAAGAGGTCGCCGCTTGGTGTTCGCATAACTAGCCTGTCGATCCTGAGCGATCTTAATCCGTTTCTTGATTACTGCAACCTTATCAATAGCCTGCTGGACTAACTCCGGTCCCTCAACATGTCGTTCCCCAACTTCGTCCCAGAATAATGGAGTACGACAACGTCGCCCATACAACGCCTCAAATGGTGCCATACCAATACTACGATGATAGCTGTTGTTGTACGCGAACTCAATCAAAGGCAAATGATCCTGCCAAGCGGGTCCGAAATCCATAACACAAGCTCGCATCATATCCTCAAGTGTACGGATAGTCCTCTCTGTCTGACCGTCGGTCTCTGGATGATAAGCCGTACTCAAACTTAGTGAAGTGCCCAATGCTGACTGGAAACTACCACAAAATCGTGAGGTAAAACGAGGATCTCGGTCACTAACAATACTGACTGGCACTCCATGCAGACGTAAAATCTCTTGAATATACAAGCGAGCCATACGATCGAAAGTGAAATCACGGTTATATGGCAGAAAATGAGCAGACTTGGTGAGTCGATCCACCACTACCCAAATAGCATCACTATTCCTCGAAGACAATGGTAAGTGAGTAATGAAGTCCATCGCGATATGCTCCCACTTCCATTCAGGAATAGGTAAGTTCAGCAATAATCCTCCCGGTCGACGGTGCTCTGCCTTAACCTGCTGACAAACAAGACACTTGGAAACAAACTGATAAACGCTGCGCTTCATCCCTTTCCACCAAAATCGTGTCCTCAAATCTTTATACATCTTATTGCTTCCCGGATGAACACTCAACTTGCTTCGATGGGCCTGAGATAAGATCTCTTCCCTCAAAGTATCATCCTCTGGTACTACAACCCGATTAGACAAACACAGAAGACCATTAGACTGATAATGGAAATTACTATCTCCACCAGCCAACCGAGCTAATCTCTGAGTCTTGAGATCAGACATCTGAGCATCTCGAATCCGAGCGAACAAAATTGGCTCAGATAAAATGGTAGCAACAAGAATGCTCTCCATACCTTTCCGATGTTTGAAATTAAATCCCAACGAACAACAATCCTGGATAGTACTAATCATAGCACTGGTCTGAAGTGCAGAGGCTCTCACCTTGCGACTAAGAGCATCGGCTGTGAGATTCGCAGAACCTGGATGGTACTTGATCTCGCAGTCATAATCTTTAAGTAGATCCATCCAACGACGTTGTCTCATGTTCAACTCAGCCTGAGTGAACAGATACTTCAGACTCTTATGATCAGTAAAAATTTCAAACTTAACCCCGTACAAATAATGACGCCAGATTTTTAGCGCAAACACAATAGCAGCTAATTCTAGATCATGAATAGGGTACTTCTCCTCGTGAGGTTTTAACTGCCTGGATGCGTAAGCGATCACATGATCATTCTGCGTCAACACACACCCTAAGCCTTGAAAAGAGGCATCGGTGTAAACACTGAAACCATCAGATCCTGATGGTAATGCCAAAACAGGTGCAGAAGTCAGAAGTCGACGAAGCTCTCTGAAACTATCTTCGCACTCAGATGACCACTCAAATGGAACATCCTTCCGAGTAAGTTGCGTCAATGGTCTAGCTACCTGAGAGAAATTCACAATGAAGCGACGATAATACCCTGCCAGACCTAGGAAACTACGGATCTCAGCCACCGTCGTAGGACGTGACCAATTCAGCACTGCCTCAATCTTGCTGGGATCCACAGAAATTCCTTCCTTGGAAATCACATGACCAAGGAATACTACACGATCAATCCAGAACTCGCACTTACTCAGCTTAGCATACAATTGCTTCTCGCGAAGAATCTGCAACACAATCCTCAAGTGCTGGATATGCTCTTCCACACTGTGAGAATAAATCAAGATATCATCGATGAAAACCACAACAAACTGATCCAGAAAATCCCGAAAGACTCGGTTCATTAGATCCATGAACACCGCTGGCGCATTCGTCAATCCGAATGGCATAACTAGAAACTCGTAATGCCCATATCGAGTACGAAATGCAGTCTTGGAAATATCATCATCTCTGACTCTCATCTGATGATAACCCGATCGCAAGTCAATCTTGGAGTAAACAGAGGTACCCTGAAGCTGATCGAACAAGTCATCAATACGAGGTAATGGATACTTGTTTTTGATCGTCACACGATTCAGCTGGCGATAATCAATACACAATCGCATCGATCCATCCTTTTTCTTGACAAACAAGACTGGAGCTCCCCAAGGTGAAACACTCGGGCGAATATAACCTTTATCTAGAAGATCCTGCAATTGCTGCTTCAATTCTCTCATCTCTGACGGAGCAAGACGATAGGGGGCACGAGAAATCGGTGCAGTCCCTGGCGTTAACTCAATGCCAAATTCCACCTCTCTAACCGGAGGAAAACCAGGAATCTCATCTGGAAAAACATCAGGAAATTCACAAACCACTGGAATATCATCTATACTAACACTACCTGTGGAGGAATCAATCGCATAGATGAGGTAGCCTTCCCCGCCCGCCTCTAAAGCACGACAGGCTTTCAGAGCAGATACCACTGGCATCGGAGGTCGCGCTCCCTCACCATAGAAAAACCAACTAGAGCTCTCAGTCGTACGAAACTGAACAAGCTTCTGGTAACAATCCACGGTAGCTCGGTAGGTAGTCAATAGGTCTATACCTAGAATACAATCAAAATCTTCCATCTCCAGGATCATAAGATTCGCAATCAATTCGTTACCCTCAAAATCTAACGGACAACCCATCACTAGACGCTTAGCTAACACCGAATGACCCATCGGGGTAGAAACGGAAAGAATGACGTCTAGAGAAACATACGGTAACTTATGACGCTTAACAAATCGTGCAGAGATGAATGAATGTGATGCTCCGGTATCAATAAGAACAAAAGCAGGAATACCGCATAAACGAAAAGTACCTGCTATGACTCTCTCTGTCTCATCTGCAGCCTGATCCTGGTTCAGCGCAAAAACCTGACCTTGGGCACGAGGTCAAAGATTTGAACTACCCACTGCCTGACCCTGCCTCCTCTGCTGAACAGTCGTCTGAGATCCGGAACCAGATCCTGCTCCACCTCGCAACTGAGGACAATTCTTCTTGATATGACCCATCTCTCCGCACTGAAAACAAGCTCCCGCGGCTGATCGGCATTGCTCCGATGGATGGTTCTTCCCACAATGCACACAAGAAACCTTCTTCTTACCAAAGCGAAAAACACCGCTAGACCGTGATCCAGATCCAGAAGAAGAAGAACCTGACTTCTTGAAAGACTGAGATCGAGGGCTCAAAGTACTCGGAGGTCTAGAAGAAAGAATAGCCCTACCACGCTGGAGACTGATCTCTGCCTGGCGACACCGGTTCACTAACCCATCATAAGAAGTAGGATTATCACAGACAGTGACTCGATCAAAAATCTCCTGGTTAAGACCCTGAAGGAAATGGTCATACTTGGCCTCAGAACTGCCACTGATATGAGGAGCAAAGGGTAACAACTCGAAGAATTTCTGCTGATATTCATCAACAGACATACTACCCTGCTTAAGGTTCAGGAGCTCAATCGTCTTTGCCTGGCGAAGGGCTGGAGGAAAGTATAGCTGCATGAAAGCCGCACGAAAATCGGCCCAAGTCACCCTACCCTGGGACTGAACTATCGGCGCAGAAGTCGATCGCCACCACTTACGCGCACGGCCCTCGAGAAGAAAACTAAGGGTCTCTATCTTCTGCTCCTCGGTGCACTGGAATGCACGGAAACAGCTCTCCATGCGCTCTAACCAATCCTCAGCACATCGGGAGTCTCACCGCCGACTAAAGGCTTAGGCCCCATCTGAATGAAACGGTGCAAATCAAAACGCCTAGGACCATCCCGACGATGACGATGTTCACGATGACGCCTACGATCGTCCTGGTCACCCCAACGACCTACACTTCCCTGACTACTCTCATCACCAAAGTGGTCAGCCATCGCTACAAGATAGAATGGGGAAAATGATAAAATGATCAACGAAAATCCCAAAACAGAAATCTATATCCCAAAATCGTAAGCATGCTCTGATACCATAAATGTAGTGACTCGTTCCAGAATCACCTACTAATCAAGAACTAAGCATGCGATTAACTTAATTAAAAACAATCAGAAATAAAGGCGGAAAACTGTCACCAAAAGATAGTTATACAACCCAATCGAAAATCCAGGACAACTCAACTAAAATGAAATATACGGTACAACCATATCGAATCAAAAAGATACCGAAGAACTAAACCAACCAGCTACTCAACGTCCTCCTCCTCCTCCTCCTGAGCTGTCCAACCTGAGGCCTGCCCCGTGGGAATGGGGTGTCCAAGATAAACAAAACCGAGGACATGAGCGATAAGAACGCCCAGTACAAAAGCATGAGTATACAAACCTATATGAAATGCACATGCTATGATATGATATCAGGGTAGTCAAGAAACAGGAGTAACAAAGGATCTCAATATGCTCAGTCTAGAGGCGCCAAGTGGATAGTGCCGCGCGGTACTCCTCTGGGTCACTGCATCCACTACAAGAACAGACGTGGACCTAAAATGTCCCGGATCACCGAAGCCCTCCGGACCCGTCGGCCACTGTGTACTCTCGGTGCCCATGCGTCCACAACACAAGACAGGGCTGAGCGGCCCCACAAGATATAGCTTATCTCGAAAGAGATACAGCTCAACAGTAAAGGCTATCTCGAAGGAGATACGGCTCAACATGAAATGCAACATGCATCATACAGCGTGACATAATAGCATGCATCATATGAAATATATCAATGCACCACATAATCATGCAACACATATAAGAATGTATACTCGACCAGGATATCTCGGATAGTACTTTAGTACCTCTATCACTGCAATCCTAATCCACTGGAAAACCAGACAAACAGGTCTATTCCAAGCCTATTCATCAAGTGAAAACCATCACTAAAACTTATCTACCAGACTTAACTAGATAATCCTGAAATAATAATGATACAATTCCAAACCTTCGTCCGTCGCTAGCCCGTTGATGCCGCTAGCTCCCAACTAGAGCACAGCTCCGCTACAAAGCCAGTAGCTCCCTGCTAGTGCCTGAACCTCGGGAAAGACTAGAAACCTCTCAGAAACGACTAAAACGCTCTGGAACGTTCTGAAATGGCGAGTAAGAAATGAAGCCTCGCGCCTCTATTTATAGCCAATGTTCGGACGATCCGAACCCACTTCGGACGATCCGAACCTTGCATGCGTTCTACGTGTCCAGCCACCTGTCTCGGACGATCCGAACCCTTGCTCGGACGATCCGAATTCTGCATGTCTGCCACGGGTCCAGCCACCTGGCTCGGACGATCCGACATCTGGCTCGGACGATCCGAACCATGATCGGACGATCCGAACCCGGTTCGGTCCTTCCGATCCCACCGAAAATAATTAATCCAAATTAGGAATCGGGATACTACATTAGACAACTTGTTCTTCTTGGTCTGTTCATTTCATTCACAGATTTGGATGAGTTTTTCCCAAATCTCTTTCGGAGTAGAACACATCTTGATCTTGCTAAAAGTGTTCTTATCAAGTGTTTTTTAGAGAATGTCCTTCGCAACATTGTCTAGATTAGCTTTCTTTTTGTGTCCATTCACTTCTGTGCTTCTCAACCATCTGTGGTGCCCCGTCAATAACAGCAATAGCTGTATTTGGCTTTAAAGTTTTTAGGGGACCATATGTGATGACAAACCACATTTCATCGTCTTGGGCTGCAAGATGAGCATGCATCCGGATCTTCCAGTCATCGAAATCTTCTTTTGAGAACATGGGTACTTTTTTGAAGTGTGCCATATCTGTCGTAAATTTTCGGAACAAGAAAAATCTGCTCTGATACCACTTGTTGAGGATCGATATGGACTTTAGAGGGGGGTGGGGTGAGGGTAATAAACTCGTTCCTTTGTTGGACGTTTTTGCAAAGGGTGCTAGAATAATGTTAGAGATTATAGCTTATCTTGTTTGAATGTATAAAAAGCAGATCACAATAATAAGTGCGGAAATGATCTGATGGTATGGGGTGAAATAATAAAATATTAGGCAATAGGACAGTGGTTGTTTCTGGAAGTTCGAAGATAAAATCTTCTACGTCTCCCCTTCGTCTGTTTCCAGAAAGTATCACTAAAAGACTTTGGTTATTACAGTACAACACTTAAACACACCCACTTCAGTAGGGCTTATCCTTCGCCTACTGAAACTCTTAGTTTCTCAACACGATGTAAACGATTACAATAAAGTTCTGGAAAAGACTATTTTCCAAATTACAAACTCTTCTCAATAATATGTAGTAAAATGTTTAGCTTGAACAGATTACGAAACAACAGCAACACAATATGACATCAAAAGATCGGATATTTAGAATAAAGCGTGTGCTACTTTTCTGTAAGTTGAGCTTGAAGATAAGTAGTAGTTGATGATAGATCAAATTGACGTTGGAAAAATCGTTGTGTTGATAATGATAATAACGTTGTTTTCTATAAAGGATTGACCTTTATATATATATAAAACTTGAGTCCAACTTCTATAATCAAAAGCAGCTTCTGAGTCTCCTGAGTAAAATCAGCTTTAATACCTAAAAAGGCTCCTGCAGAAAGCTTCAAAGTAATCAGTCCTGTTTCATACCAAAACTAGTAAGGAGCGTTAAATGTCTTTCTACAACATTAATAATTCAATTAATGCTAGTACTAGGTAAAGTAACGGTAACATTTAAGACTGTAACTGTAGATCTCAAATTCAGTACACATAAAACCTATGCATTATTTAATTGTTAAATTGTTTATTTATGTTTAAAATGATTTATAGCGATGCATGACCTATTAATTTTCATTATTTTAAATTATTTATGTGATGCACGCTAAATGTTTTCTTGAGTTCATGTTTCATGCGATTATTCGATACGAGATCGAGGAAAAGAGATCGGCGACGATTTTGGCAATTTTACAATGTGGTATTTTATTTTAAATTGAAAATGGGGCATTTTAAAAGAGTTATTAAGTTTTTAGCATTTTAAAAGCCTAAATTATTTTTTTAAGTAATTTTAGAATTTTAAAACTTTTAAATTTAAACACTTGTGTGCTTTATTTTAAAATTAATTGCTAGTATTTTAGTAAGGTATTAGTATTTTTTTATGTAGTGAGTTTATTTGTTACTAATATTCTTAATTAGTCAATTAACTCACTAATTACCCCTCATTAATCACGCACACACATGTTCACACACTCACACACACTTACACGTTTTTACACACACCATCACCACACACACATTTCAGATTTTTGAGAGCAAACTAGGTTTCTTAGAGGTTATAGCAGCCGCCCCTCTCCCCTGCAATTTTCCAGCAAGTTTCGTCAATTTTCTTCAATAAAATCGTTCCACGATCTTCCCGGATCAACCCTCACATCCGTTCCCGCTTCGGTATCGTCGGTTCAGTAATTTTAATATAAAAAAGGCATGTATATTCTGTTTTTCCTGTGTCGATCTAGTCATATTATATGTTGTGATGTTTTTATGCGTAAAAATCCATGTATGTTGACAAAACGTTTGAGCAAAAACGTTTGAGATGTTTTTTGGATCGAAATTTTCAGATCTAAGAATGTGTCTGCTGTCATTTCGTGTGCTGTAAATTTTTGGTCGCTTATCTTGAAAAACCTTCAACGTATAAAACGTAGAACTTTTTTACCTTCGATTTGACAGTAAATTCGAAATATTTGGATAAGAAATGAGTGAGTTATGATCGTTTTTGTGGGACTCCTCGAACTGTATTTTTCTGAAAATGTGTTCTTGACGAATTCTTGGAGTCTATTTGTTGCAGGCTTCGTTGGGAACCGTTGGAGGATCGCTGCTGTGTTTAAGTTGTGAGTATGATATTGAGATAAATTTTGGTGCTTAGTCTCGTGTCAATAGGCACTTGGTTGCATTAGAAGTATTAGGAAACATTTTGGTGTCGAATTGTCGTGTTCACAGTTTGAGGGCGTTGTATGACTTGCATCATGTATTGGGGCATCTCTGAGAGTTTGAATCACTACCATAGCCTCCTAGGATGGTTCTCAAGGTGTTGGTTCAAGTCAGTAAGGCGTGGATTAGAGTTTGCAACGAATTTGTACATTTGGGGTCGATTTTGAGTAGGGTTAGCGCCGCAACGCCTGAATTTCGCAAGCCTGGCGCCGCGGCGCTACCCTTGTGGTTCCGTAGCGCTAAGGCTGCGGCATTTGCAGCGCCGCGGCGCTAGCTCCTAGCGCCTAGGCGCTTGAACATGACTTTTTAAATCATTATTTAGGTTCATGTCTCCTATGTTTTGGGAAATGTTAACACATCATATTAGGATTTGTTCCAGGGGTCGATGTCATAGTTTAGTACATTGATTAAACGAGGTCAAGTCACGAGTTATTTTAGAATTGTCATAAGAAATTGCCATTCGGGTGGTGAGCACAACGATTACGTCTAGGCTATGAAATATTAAGTGCATGTGATCATGTTAGTATGTACAGCAGTGGCCCCAAGCGAGATCTGACGAATCCCTAAACGCCAAGTAAGTATGTTCGACGTGCAAAAGAAAACACTTTTAAGTTTTTGGAGGTATGCTAAATGTCTTGTGACCAAATCATGTATGGGATTGGGAAGCGGTAAAGTATGACCATGGACCAATCCACCCCGGTAAATCATGACCGGGTTTAGATCAATATTGGTAAGCAGTAAAGCATGACCAGGGACCAATCCACCCATTAAAGCATGAACGGGGATCTCATGTATGTGACAATGGATTTTCCCTGTCAGCCCAGTACTGTGGTGTAGTTTGATCAAGCGTATTTATGTATGGGTCACTTGCTTTGAAACATGCCTCTACGCAAAATGATGTTACGTATGCTCAAGTATGTATGAAGCTAGCATATTTACGAAAAGTTTTATGTTCATGGCACGTCTATGTATGTATGTACGTATGCAAGTTCAAGTTTAAATTCAAGTATATATGTTCTATTTTAACGATGCATGTGGTTTTATTACGTAGTACTTGTTACTTCGAGTTTATACGTGTTGAGTCTTTATACTCACTAAATTTGATCGATGCAGGTGAGGTAGATGTCGAGAAGACTAGGGGTGGGGGGCAAGGAGCTGGCTTGGACTGAGTAGGAGGCTAAACCTGAGGACCACTCAAGTTTTAAGATTTTATGCATGACGATTTTAATACGATGATTTTATGAAACTATTTAACGTTGTTTGAGCGTTTACTTTCGCAAACTTGGTTGGTACTTGTTTTTATTTCAAACTTTGTTAGACGAATAGATTATTTTATCACAAATTTGAAAGTTTATTTCTCGTTTAAGAAAATTTTTATTTTTCCGCAAATTTTAAATAGTTTAAAAGTACGGTACGTTACAGTAACGATCAAGTAAAAGGCGTTGAGTTAATTATGCTTAAGCTAAGTTCTGCTTTTAAAGCTATGTTCTGCTTTTGGTTTTCTAAGTCGAGTTCTGCTTTTGTTAAAGCGATACAAGGGCTTCTGCTTTTATATTGTCTTCTGATTTAGCTATTACGGTCTATTGGTTTTGATTCTCATCACCACAATTAAATTAAGTCTAACATACTTATATGATAAGCATAAGATTAAACTAATAATCTTATCAATTTATGTTTACTTGTTTTTTTATGATCTGTATTAACTCGTAAATTCATCCATTCTTATCTAATTTAGATATTAAAATTGATGATTTATGAATAATAAAAATTGTGATAAATTATTATTTTTAATTAATATTTTTCCAACTTTGGAAAAATTACACTAATATATTTTACTTCCAAAAAAAATAATATATGCAAAACTTCAATTAATAAATTATAAAACATGAATAAAAACTCAAATAATTTAAGATATTATTTAATACGTTTCATTTGATTTTATCCTTATTCATGAATTTTTTTTACTCGATTATTAATTTTTATTATTTAAAAAATAATAATATTTATACCTAATAATTTTGATGAATTAAAACAACTTACATGTGAATTAATATTTATTTACATTCTTCAATATTGATGTAAGAAAAACCTTCAATTTGCTACTTTAAAAATTATTAAGTGTCGCTACATATAGTGACAATGTAAGAAAAACCCTCGCTATTTTAGATCAGTGATGGATAGAATTAATCCATCGCTACTAGCGACCGTTTATTTAAAAACCGTCGCATTTTTGAAAAAACCGTCGTCAATTGTCTATAAATATCCGCATTTCCAGTCCATTTCCCTCGACACAACACTTTACACATGTGATAAATTTCTCTCTTTTTGAACGAATTTAGTTTTGATTTTAGGGTAAGTTTTTTGCGTTTCAATTCTTGGAAATTTCTGAGTGTTGGTATATATCATGAACTTTGTTAGCTTGTAGTGCAGGTCATCTTCCACCTGATTTTTTTGCACATGCACAGTACTCCGACGTCTTCTACGATCAGTTTGTAAGTTGTTTTTTTATATATATATATAGATTTATACACGTTAGTTGTTTTTATTGCATGTTATTTAGAAATTAAATAATATATAACATGTTTAAATTGTTTTTAAAAATATTATATAATTTAATCTATATAAATTGTCAACATTAAATTAAAATTAATAAATTTGTCTAATTATGTTGTTGAATTTTAATTTTTTTTAATTTTAATTAATTGGTAAATGATATCGATTAAGTAAAATATATCTTATTTATTATTTTGTAAGATAAAGTGGATAACGATAGAAATTGGATGTATTGTTGTTTGGAGAATGGATTTCTAACGGCTGAATATCGTGTTGGTGTAGAGTTGTTTTGTAACATTCGCACTTAATCATCCTGAGTGTTTATTAAATGGAAATATTCATTGTCCTTGCAATAAAAAAAATTTCAGAACAAAATATATTTAGATGAAGACCGTCAAGCAGTGTTTTTATAACCGGACCGTTAATCGAACCGGTCAAGCCTTAAAAAATGGTTCAACCGGTTCCACCGAACGGTCGAACCGGATCAATAAAATTAATATTTTATTTATTTTATATAATAAATAAAATAGTAAAATATTGATTATTTATGTTTTTATAGTTTTTACTTAATTTTTAAGATTAAAATTACAACAAATATCCAAATAAACACCACTTTTCCGGTTTTTCCGGTTTTTCAGGGTTTTAACCGGTTTCCGGTTTCCGTTTTTTCCGCTTTAACCGGGTTTTAACCGGTTTTTTCAGGTTAAACCGGTTTTCCGGTTTTTTCCTTATCTCCGGACTGGTCTGGAGGCCGGTTCGCGGTTGAACCGGTCCGACCGGCCGGTCCGGTCCGGTTTGGAAAACAGTGCCGTCAAGTTACATCTCGGTCGTTATGGATTTCTACCGGATTACTACAATTGGTTTTTTAATGGAGAAAAATAAATTAATCCGTTATATCCTAATCTTAATACAGTATGTGGGGACTCGGACGCTAATCATCTTCTTAATCATCGTTGGAATTTAATTATCATTTCTGATAAATAGGGTCTAAAAATTTTTCTTTTTAAAATGTAAATGCGGAAGGTAATGGAATCTAAATAATATACATCTCCGTATAAAATACATTTCAGTATAAAAGTACAATACTGTACAATCTAAGTCTAAGGTTCGGTTACTAAGTTCAAGTAATAAACCAAATCTACAATAAGTCCGGAATCACCACGCTAACTCGTCTTCTCTCATCATCTTCTTGACCCCGATCCAACCCCACCTGTTGTCATGCACACATACAAAACAAGACAACAGCCGGATAACTCCGGTGAGAATAAATCCCAGTATAAAACATGGTAAACATGTATCTACATAAAGTAAATCATGAAATATTCTATCATGAATAAACTTAAAAAAATAGATTTCATAATCTATGAAATCAACTCAAAATAAGCATGCAACACAACTCAATTAAACATGCTACTCAAATCAATTCATAAAAACATGCTATCATGACTGAAAGCAATAACAATGGGTTTCATAGTCTATGAAACCACATCCATAAACACATGCAATTCTAGTCAAATCATGTCTAGACTCGACTCAACTATAACTCTAGGGATCCCGGTGTGAATAAGACGTCACTGGCTGTCACCTACCCTCCCACTCGGGGTGACTGTACGTCTTATTCCTAGACTTCGGTCTGAGCTGTATCGAATAATCTACAATAGGGCGGTGTCTGCTCCTATGTAACGATACACCGAACGTCTAGAAGTCTGACTGTTTCTGTCAAACTTTCCTATCTCAAATGCAATGTATAACAATCTGTAAACAAAGCATGTTCATTTCAAAAGATTTGAATATAAAGTCTATAAACAAATCATAATCATATCAGAAGATAAACAGTAATCAAGTATGTGATTTTATTGGGAAACTCAAATGAGATCTGATTTGAGTTATGTCTTCCCCAATATCACATGAATTATACCTTTGTCGTCCCGGTCTGACGAAGACGAAGTCTCGAAGTCGAATCTGTCCATATCAATCTGATAATGACAAATTACATAAATACAATATCAGTATATATCTCAGTTCAGAATCTGTTCTGATTAATACTCAACTTGGTATACAATCTGATCCAAGTCAACAATATAACAATGAATCTCAATCAATATCATATCTGATCAATCTAAATCAATACTGATGTTTCGACGGCATAACAATACAATCTTAATAACCCCGTCAATCTGAACATCGCATATATAATACTGGAACTCATAATCTGTGTCAATACAATTCATATTATGAATACTAACACAATCTGATATAGAATCTCAGTCAATATCTTTCAAAAATTATAAGAATTACAGAAACAGTCTGTTCTTTAATCTGTCTTCAATTCTATAATGTCTACGATAGTAGAAACATCATATCTGAATCATATTCAATTCTGACAACATCATAATTTCAAAACACTATAAAACGTAACAAAACTTACGTCCAGTTGTAGCTGTCGTCGCTAGGAACTCAGTACTGAAGTCAGATTTAAAATCTGACGGACGGATTTCTCGCCAAGTCAAATTACAAGCTTCGAAGGCTTTTCCTCTCCCTTTCGTTTCCTTCCTTTTCTCCTTTCTGATGGATTTGCATGTAAGTATATATATATATATATATATATATATATATATACACACGTTGCATGAAGAGAAACGCGTCACCCTTTTCCAAATGCCGGTTGGCGCTCGGGCGGTAATAACATTCCGCCCGGGCGCGAGCTCGGCGCTCGAGCGGTCAAGATCTGCCGCCCGGGCGCGAGGCGCTCTGTCTCCGAATTACCCGTTGGCGCTCGGGCGGTCAAAAACTACTGCCCGGGCACCACATCTTCTGCCCGGACATTAATTTGTGATGTATTGGCGCTCGGGCGGTCCTTTTCTACCGCTCGAGCCCCGAAGGTTCTGTCCAAATTCTTGGCTAACCATGCAACGACACCCGGCCTCGTCATTTGAGTTCTTATAACCTCAATTATGTTAATTAATCAACGTCTGATTACAATAATTAAATCTCTGGCATTACATTTCTCCCCCTCTTAGATCTGAGTTCGTCCTCGAACTCACAAACAATCAATTTAACTATATCAGAAGAAATGTATAACTGAGTTTAAATCAAACTCTCATCTTAGTGAATCCATTCTGAAATCTCTTTCTTGTATCAACCTCTGATTTCAAATCTGGAATAAGACTTCATGAAGTATATTATCATAATACTTCTTAAATTAATTCTGACAAAATCAATCATGCCATGTGGGTTATACAATATCCGTATAAACCACTTCATACAGCCAACTATCATTAAATCTGTTGCTCTCAATCTAGGACATATTCAATCCTCGACCTCAAATGCCAATCATCATCATCCGACGTTGGTTTATGACATCTATTCTTTCTGAACTATCTTCATCTTCCTTCGAATTTCTTCAAAATTATTAGAAACCTGTAGTATTCACTGTATACTGTCCTGACTGAAACTATCTCATTACCAATCTGGTAGGCTGATAGGTATTGTCATGCAGTGATAATAAGTCATATCAACTAGTGCTAACATCCAGCACTAAAGCTGTATAGTGCTAACATCCAGCACTAAAGTTGTACCAAAATCTTCTAATATCTGGCTAATACATTCCGACGGTCTGTCAATCTGTAAAAACATTTAAGAGAGAGCTCGTGATATACTCTGCCACACATACAAAATCAATCAAATCACAATCTGATACATTTTATTGCAACATTCTGTGCAATCTGATCATTTCTTTGACATCAATCTGTGTCATTTGCTCATGTTTGTACATCATCTTGTACAAACTGATAGATATAGATTGACCAATCTGTCAATCACAATCATATCATATTTCAATCTGGAGAAAATGGCGGTAATTTCATTACGAAAGTCATAGAAATGCACTCCCATTTCTATTCAGAAACATCTACATCTGTAATAATCTTCTGATTTCTGTCTTCATCTATTGGCAGGTTAGACATATCGGTACCAATTCTGTTCGTATTTCAGTATAAATTCTGTTATAACTGATTTAATCTGTCTATATCACAACTATCTGTTTGAATATCATACATCTTCAGTCACAAACATGACAACTGAAGTCACTACAACGCATTTCTGACATTATCTGTGATTTCAGATTCGAACTATTGACATAAACAAATCAGTTAATAACATAAAGTAAAGAAGAAATACCTACCTGGTATTTTGTTCTGACTGTCGATATCAAATTCTGTTGACAACTCTGAAACATTCTGATATCACAAGTTAATCAGTCCTAATACAAAACACAGAATCACATATCTGTTACTCTGATCGATACACTATTCTGATTATCGAAATCAAGTTTTTGAACATTCTGAGTACATTTCTGAATAGCTGTACCTCTCGAAAATAACTCTGATACAATTGAACTGTATATATTCTCAACGGTTCACAACAAGCTGTATCATATACGGATTCAAAACAACAGTAATATCAAATCAGATACAAAATATCAGTAACCTATACAGATCTAGTGAGTTCAGTGAACTCATAAAACAACTAGTTCTAGTAAATATCTTCATGTCATTCTGCTCAACTGCTATATCTCAACTGCAATTAAAATATTCTCTCAACCAATATAAGATATCACGAATACTGATTTAGAACAATAACAATACACAAGTAGATACAAAACACCAGTTGAATGAGATAATCTGTCAAATCAGACACAATAATTTCTGACATTTCTGATATTTCTGAAATTTCTGATCTTCTGACATTGATATCATTCTCAATCACTGATCTTAATCTCATCTGTGTCAAGGTCAATCTGTATACTAATTTCAGATATCACTTACTCTGAATACAATCTGTTTCAAGCGGAATTCTTATCTGAATAGTTTTTTGTATACAATAATTCTAATTCTCAGAATATTCACTACCATCTCCAGATATTCAACTCTTTCAATTCGGTATGTATTATTCTGTATATTCAATATCATTCTGTACTGAATTTAACATACAAACCATATTTAATCTCCATTCAATTTTTGAAGTTTATCTTTTTGGAGATCACATAAATCTGAAATCTTATCTGGCAAACATCAGCCAACTCATATATCACTGGCAAATCTGCCAATGCTAGGCTCAATTTCAGTGGATCTACTGAATGCATAAGGATGCAATCTGCTCTTTTCTGTACTAATCGAGTCATATACAATACAGATATCAAAGGAATTCTAAATCTAGAATCCTTATCGTGGTATCTCCACTGATCCGTCATCTCTGATCTGACTCTTACCATTTCTGGAACAATTTCTTCAATCTATCTGTACTTGTTCAGCATATATATATCAACAATGTGTTCAACTCGGAAAACACAAGTACATCATAATCTATCTCTATTTCATTCTCATCTTACTGTAGTATACAATATTCTACAGAAATCTCTGATATCCACATTTCTTCAACAAGCAAGGACATCAATACTACAGTACATACAAACCCAACAGATACAGCATATCTCCATGCAACTCAGTCAAAGATATTTTTAACAAATGCATTAGTATATATCAATACATATGCAATAGAATCATAAAGAATAGTACCTGTTGTGAATTCTGGATCTGTGTTTTCAATTGAACTCTATTCCCTACAATCTTCGGGAACGCTTCTGGAGACAAACTTTAGCAAAGTGTCCCGGCTGTCCACAAATATTGCATCTACCAGTCACTCCCTGGCATTGCTCGGTGGGATGTCTCCCTCCGCAACTCCTGCAATACACTCCAGTATGGCTTGGACCTGAAACGCTGGAGCTAGATGAACCGCTTTCTAGCTTCTTGAATGGCTTCTTCCGAGCTTTCAGCAAATCTTGCTTTCCACTCGTACTGCCTCGATCATATCGGAGAGGGGATTGCTGTGTCTGGGGTTGTTTCACACACAACCTCCCTAGCTGTCTAATCAGACTCGCCTCCGCTCTCTTCGCTCTACTCAGGATGTCAGCAAAATGGTAAGGTCGCTGCAGATTCATAAATGCAACTACCTCCGAATTCAACCCTCTGATGAACTGATTTACTACAGCTTCATCATTTCCAGCTATCTGAGGAGCAAAATGCAGTAGAGTAGAGAATTTGGCGGTATATTCA
This sequence comes from Primulina eburnea, assembly GCF_022965805.1. Classification (NCBI taxonomy): domain Eukaryota; kingdom Viridiplantae; phylum Streptophyta; class Magnoliopsida; order Lamiales; family Gesneriaceae; genus Primulina; species Primulina eburnea. Next base: position 17,022,362 of record NC_133108.1, read on the forward strand.
TCAATATTCAACTGACCTTGGCTCAAATTCTCAAACTATGCTTTCTTGTCCTCCCGGTACGAGGTTGAGAAAAATCTTCGATAAAATTCAGTTCTGAATATTTCCCACGAAATCACTTTACCTCTCTGTTCCCACATTCTTCGACTAGTAATCCACCAATTCCTGGCGGCTTCTCGTAACTGATAAGGTACCATTTTAACTCTCTGTTCATCTGTACAATCAAGTAAATCGAAAATATTTCTATGTCATCAAACCAGTTCTGACAATCTTCGGATGTCTCGGAACCACTCAGAATCGGCGGCTGCAATAACTTAAATTCTTTCATCTTTTCTTCTAGCTGAGTTTCTGATGCCTCTATCTGTTCAGACGAAGTACTGCCCTTTTCTGAAATTCTTCGAGGCGGTATATCTGATAATCAAACAGATTAGTACATAATCTATACAATTTGTCTCAGCCCTCCTCTGATCATATACCTCTGATCCAGACTCGGTTCTGATTCAAGCTTAACAATTTCATGCTGCAATCAACTCAGATAAAAACAACATGTAATAGGGAACACAGTAAATCATGCTAGCACCCATAATGTAATTCAACATTATAATAAATCTCATGCTAGCAATCACATGCAAGGAAGAAAGTTCAATCTACCCCGCTCATTCTCTACTATCTCAGTCTAAAAGATCTATCAGTTCTGACTATTTCAATCTAAAGGATCTATCGCTCTGATAATCTAAGTCTAAAGGAACTATCAGCTCTGATACCACCTGTTGTGGGGACCCAGACGCTAATCATCTTCTTAATCATCGTTGGGATTTAATTATCAGTTCTAATAAATAAGGTCTAAAAATTTTTCTTTTTAAAATGTAAATGCAGAAGGTAATGGAATCTAAATAATATACATCTCAGTATAAAATACATTTCAGTATAAAAGTACAATACTGTACAATCTAAGTCTAAGGTTCGGTTACTAAGTTCAAGTAATAAACCAAATCTACAATAAGTCCGGAATCACCACGCTAACTCGTCTTCTCTCATCATCTTCTTGACCCCGATCCAGCCCCACCTGTTGTCATGCACACATACAAAACAAGACAACAGCCGGATAACTCCGATAAGAATAAATCCAAGTATAAAACATGGTAAACATGTATATACATAAAGTAAATCGTGAAATATTCTATCATGAATAAACTTAAAAACAATAGATTTCATAATATATGAAATCAACTCAAAATAAGCATGCAACACAACTCAATTAAACATGCTACTCAAATCAAATCATAAAAACATGCTATCATGACTGAAAGCAATAACAATGGGTTTCATAGTCTATGAAACCACATCCATAAACGCATGCAGTTCTAGTCAAATCATGTCTAGACTCGACTCAACTATAACTCTAGGGATCCCGGTGTGAATAAGACGTCAATGGCGGTCACCTACCCTCCCACTCGGGGTGATTGTACGTCTTATTCCTAGACTTCGGTCTGAGCTGTATCGAATAATCTACAATAGGGCGGTGCCTGCTCCTATGTAACGATACACCGAACGTCTAGAAGTCTGACTGTTTCTGTCAAACTTTCCTATCTCAAATGCAATGTATAACAATCTGTAAACAAAGCATGTTCCTTTCAAAAGATTTGAATATAAAGTCTATAAACAAATCATAATCATATCAGAAGATAAACAGTAATCAAGTATGTGATTTTATTGGGAAACTCAAATGAGATCTGATTTGAGTTATGTCTTCCCCAATATCACATGAATTATACATTTGTCGTCCCGGTCTGACGAAGACGAAGTCTCGAAGTCGAATCTGTCCATATCAATCTGATAATGACAAATTACATAAATACAATATCAGTATATATCTCAGTTCAGAATCTGTTCTGATTAATACTCAACTTGGTATACAATCTGATCCAAGTTAACAATATAACAATGAATCTCAATCAATATCATATCTGATCAATCTAAATCAATACTGATGTTTCGACGGCATAACAATACAATCTGAATAACCCCGTCAATCTGAACATCGCATATATAATACTGGAACTCATAATCTGTGTCAATACAATTCATATTCTGAATACTAACACAATCTGATATAGAATCTCAGTCAATATATTTCAAAAATTATAACAATTATAGAAACAATCTGTTCTTTAATCTGTCTTCAATTCTATAATGTCTACGATAGTAGAAACATCATATCTGAATCATATTCAATTCTGACAACATCATAATTTCAAAACACTGTAAAAAGTAACAAAACTTACGTCCAGTTGTAGCTGTCGTCGCTAGGAACTCAGTACTGAAGTCAGATTTAAAATCTGACGGACGGATTTCTCGCCAAGTCAAATTACAAGCTTCGAAGGCTTTTCCTCTCCCTTTCGTTTCCTTCCTTTTCTCCTTTCTGATGGATTTGCATGTAAGTATATATATATATATATATATATATATATATATATATATATATATATATATATATATATATATATATATATACCCACGTTGCATGAAGAGAAACATGTAACCCTTTTCCAAATGCCGGTTGGCGCTCGGGCGGTAATAACATTCCGCCCGGGCGCGAGCTCGGCGCTCGGGCAGGTCAAGATCTGCCGCCCGGGCGCGAGGCGCTCTGTCTCCGAATTACCCGTTGGCGCTCGGGCGGTCAAAAACTACCGCCCGGGCGCCACATCTTCTGTCCGGACATTAATTTGTGATGCATGGGCGCTCGGGCGGTCCTTTTCTACCGCTCGAGCGCCGAAGGTTCTGTCCAAATTCTTGGCTAACCATGCAACGACGCCCAGCCTCGTCATTTGAGTTCTTATAACCTCAATTATGTTAATTAATCAACGTCTGATTACAATAATTAAATCTCGGGCATTACACAGTACAAGAAAAAAGTCGAAAGACAACGGTTTTTAACCGTTGTCGTAGGTCAAAAAAACTGTTGTTAAAGCCACTGTTGTTTAATGGTGTGCTCAAAGACAACGGTGAAAAACCATTGTCGTAGACATCAAAAACGACGGTGAAAAACTGTTGTCGTAGGTCTTGTAAAACCGTTGTTAAAGGCTTTGTGGTTAAAAGGGTGCGCCCAAAGACAACGGTGAAAAACCGTTGTCGTAGCATTGAAAAATCGTTGTAAAACAAAAATTTTGTGACGGGTTTTTTAAAAAATTCCGTCTCTAATAGCGACGTTTTGGTTGTCCGTCGCACCGTAGCGACGGTTTGTATTATGATTGTCGTCGCTAATTAGCGACGGTTTGTTTATGATTTACGTCGCAATATTTTTTCGCAAAATAAAAAAAAGTTTACGGTTATAATTTTATAAACCTAACAAAATATACTAAAAATCTTACTAAATTAATATATTTATAATCTTTCACTTAAAATTTAATTAAGGAAAATCGTTGACAAAACGTGGAAGAAAAAAAAATTTGAGAAGTGAAAGTAAATAAAGAAATGACTTAGGGGTGTGAAGAAAATGACTAAGGAGGTCGATATTTATAGACACTTGTGTGACGGTATTTAGATAAACCGTCGCTAGTAGCAACGTTTATGCAAAAACCGTCGCGAAATTAAATTGGCGACGGTCTGCTAAAAACCGTCGCTAAATTTAGCGACGAACAGGCAGGACCTATCGCTAAATTTAGCGACCGGTTTCAAACACCGTCGCTAAATTACCGTATTTTATAAACTGTCGCTAAATATTGACAATTTTTTTAAAAAAATTAGAAACTACGACAACATTTTTTCAAACACCGTTGTCTTTAGCCAAATAAAACACTAAGAAACGACAACGTTTTAAAAAACCGTTGTCGTAGTTAAAAAACCATCCGAAAGACGACGGTTTACACAAACCGTTGTTTTTGACCCTTGACCTAATCTTATATAAACAACGGTTTTTTAAAAACGTTGTTGTAGCCCAAAAAAATCATCCAAAAGACAACGGTTTTTAAAAAACGTTGTTGTAGCCCAAAAAAATCATCCAAAAGACAACGTTTTTTAAAAACCGTTGTTGTAGTCTAAAAAAAAAACCGCTCATAGACAACGGTTGTTAAAACAGTTGTTGTAGCCCAAAAAAAAAGTCTTAGACAACAGTTTTTAAAAACCATTGTTGTAACAAAAAAAAAACGGTCATAGACAACGGTTTTTAAAAAACCATTGTCGTAGACACATAAAAGACAACGGTTTTTTAAAAACCGTTGTCTACAAGCGGTGATGCAAACACGGACGGTCAAGCTCAAAGGAAAGCATGGGATCCGATGCAGTTGCCGGAAGGAGCAGTCACGAGGGAACGACTAAAGAAGTTCAAGGAGGCACTAGAGGGAGTCATGAGCAAGCATGAAGGGATCGTGATGCATGGGAGTGCGTGTGGAGGCCCAAGGAACATGATTCAAGCATTGTGTGCATCGACCGAGTCTGCACGGACCCCGACACGGACCTGCACACGGGGTCCGTGCCCTTTACACTCCGAGATGAGCAACTACAGAGCCTACACGGACATGAAGACGGACCCAGGCACGGGGTCCGTGCCCTACTATATTGGCGAAGACAGTGTCTACACGGACCCGTACGTGGAGGTGAGCACGGGGTCCGTGTCCTTTGCTTCCAGCTGAGGTTTATACCCGAGTGTACACGGACCCGGATACGGAGGCACACACGGGGTCTGTGTCCTAGAGTTTTGGCTGAGAAAAATTACCTTATTTAGAGTTTTATTTTGTTAGGAAATTAGATCCTTGTTATCTTTTTAATATAAGATATATATTGGACGAAAATTTACACACAATATACATATTATTTTGAGTTTTATCAAACTTGTGAGATTTTTCTCTCAACTTTTCAAGGCTTTAGCTTTGTCAAATTAAATCAAACTTATCAAAGTTTATAACTTTGTGGTGTTTGTCGATCGTGCTTGTGCGGATTGTCGTAGGCGTCGTTCTTCGAAGGTTCGTATCAAATTTCGATTGTTATTCTCGTGTTTATTTGTTGCTAAACTTTTCTAGTTTAGAGGTGAATAACACATCAAATTACTTGATTCAAAACATCGAGAAAACACCCGAGTCTTATTATCGTAATTAAATAGAGGGTGCGATTATTTAATCGTGCTTGCTATTTATTCGTACAAAGATTCACATCATTTGGTATCAGATGATGCAAACACGGACGGTCAAGCTCAAAGGAAAGCATGGGATCCGATGCAGTTGCCGGAAGGACCAGTCACGAGGGGACGACTAAAGAAGTTCAATGAGGCACTACAGGGAGTCATGAGAAAGCATGAAGGGATCGTGATGCATGGGAGTGCGTGTGGAGGCCAAAGGAATATGATTCAAGCATTGTGTGCATCGGCCGAGTCTGCACGGACCCCGACACGGACCTGCACACGGGGTCCGTGCCCTTTACACTCCGAGATGAGCAACTACAGAGCCTACACGGACCTGAAGACGGACCCAGGCACGGGGTCCGTGCCCTACTATATTGGCAAAGACAGTGTCTGCACGGACCCATACGTAGAGGTGAGCACGGGGTCCGTGTCCTTTGCTTCCAGCTGAGGTTTATACCCGAGTGTACACGGACCCGGACACGGAGGCACACACGGGGTCCGTGTCCTAGAGTTTTGGCCGAGAAAAATTAACTTATTTAGAGTTTTATTTTTTTAGGAAACTAGATCCTTGTTATCTTTTTGATATAAGACATATATTGGACGAAAATTTACACACAATATACATATTATTTTGAGTTTTATCAAACTTGTGAGATTTTTCTCTCTACTTTTCAAGGCTTTAGCTTTGTCAAATTAAATCAAACTTATCAAAGTTTATAACTTTGTGGCGTTTGTCGATCGTGCTTGTGCGGATTGTCGTAGGCGTCGTTCTTCGAAGGTTCGTATCAAATTTCGATTGTTATTCTCGTGTTTATTTGTTGCTAAACTTTTCTAGTTTAGAGGTGAATAACACATCAAATTACTTGATTCAAAACATCGGGAAAACACCCGAGTCTTATTATCGTAATTAAATAGAGGGTGCGATTGTTTAATCGTGTTTGCTATTTATTCGTACAAAGATTCACATCATTTGGTTAGCAGATGATGCAAACACGGACGGTCAAGCTCAAAGGAAAGCATGGGATCCGATGCAGTTTCCGGAAGGACCAGTCACGAGGGGACGACTAAAGAAGTTCAAGGAGGCACTAGAGGGAGTCATGAGCAAGCATGAAGGGATCGTGATGGATGGGAGTGTGTGTGGAGGCCAAAGGAACATGATTCAAGCATTGTGTGCATCGGCCGAGTCTGCACGGACCCCGACACGGACCTGCACACGGGGTCCGTGCCCTTTACACTCCGAGATGAGAAACTACAGAGCCTACACGGACCTGAAGACGGACCCAGGCACGGGGTCCGTGCCCTACTATATTGGCGAAGACAGTGTCTACACGGACCCGTACGCGGAGGTGAGCACGGGGTCCGTGTCCTTTGCTTCTAGCTGAGGTTTATACCCGAGTGTACACGGACCCGGACACGGAGGCACACACGGGGTCCGTGTCATAGAGTTTTGGCCGAGAAAAATTACCTTATTTAGAGTTTTATTTTGTTAGGAAACTAGATCCTTGTTATCTTTTTGATATAAGACATATATTGGACGAAAATTTACACACAATATACATATTATTTTGAGTTTTATCAAACTTGTGAGATTTTTCTCTCAACTTTTCAAGGCTTTAGGTTTGTCAAATTAAATCAAACTTATCAAAGTTTATAACTTTGTGGCGTTTGTCGATCGTGCTTGTGTGGATTGTCGTAGGCGTCGTTCTTCGAAGGTTCGTATCAAATTTCGATTGTTATTCTCGTGTTGATTTGTTGCTAAACTTTTCTAGTTTAGAGGTGAATAACACATCAAATTACTTGATTCAAAACATCGGGAAAACACCCGAGTCTTATTATCGTAATTAAATAGAGGGTGCGATTGTTTAATCGTGTTTGATATTTATTCGTACAAAGATTCACATCATTTGGTATCAGAGCATAGGTTTATTGAAATCAAGTAAGGTATCTTGTTAAATTTCAGATCTGTGTTATTTCTTCAATCGTTTTCAGATCTGTTTCGTTCTATCGTTATTCAATTTTCGTGAAACAGTGTTTCTCGAAAATTAGGTCGATTTTCTTCATTTTTTTTGGGATTCTCGAGTTGTACTCAACCTAAAAAAAAAAGGGTACAAAATTTTGAAAATTTTCCTACACAATTGTTTTGGTATATTGTTCTATTTCCTTTAGAGAGTCATATTCAATTGTCTCTCACAGTCAAAAAAAAAAATTATTCCCTATATTCGAATTTCTTGTCTACACAGTCCAAGTGAGTCGGTCGCATTTGTTCACAAGTTTGAACCTTGATTGTTTGATATACCCAGAATACAAAGCTTGAGCACTTCCAAGAGAGCTTTCAAAATTTGAGTGATACACTTGAGTGCGAGTGACTTTTCTTTGGAGTGAACGGTGAGTATTTGTTGTGAGCAAACAAAATTGTGAGAAAAGACGAGTGAATTTCTTTGGAGTGACCGTGAGCATTTGGGTGAGGATTATTTTATTTCTACTAACCTTTTCTTGCAGGTACAAATTTGACATTAAATGGAGAGGGAGGTAGGAGGTAGTTCGAATTCGGGGTTGTCTAAGGCCCAAATAGATGCGTTGTTTGGGGATTTTAGTAGGGTGATGACGACCCAAATGGAGTCGTTGCATGAGAGCTTGGATAAACTTGAGGTTAGTGTTAGTGGGGGTAAACCTAAGCCTAGGGATTTGGGTAGAGATGATGAGGAGTATGATCTGGGAGGAGGTGACGAGAGTCAAAATGAGAATTGGGGTAGGAATGGAGGAGGTAGAGGATTTGGTAGAGGCAAAAGGGAAGCCATGCGGGGTAGATATGAGGAGACTGGGGAAGATGGTCACATGGGTAGCATTAAGATGAAAATTCCATCGTTCCATGGGAAGTCTGACCCAGAGGCATACCTAGAGTGGGAAAAGAGGGTAGAGTTCGTATTTGAATGTCACCACTACTCCGAACAAAAGAAGGTGAGGTTGGCGGTGGTTGAATTCTTAGACTATGCTCTCATTTGGTGGGATCAATTAGTGACCACTAAAAGGAAGTATAATGAGAGACCCATTGAGTCTTGGGATGAGATGAAGAGGGTCATGAGGAAGAGGTTTGTGCCTAATCACTACTATAGGGAGATGTTTAAGAGGCTACAAACTTTGAGGCAAGGGTCAAAGAGTGTTGAGGACTAATATAAGGAGATGGAAGTAGTCATGATTAGGGCAAATATTGAGGATGATAGTGAGGCGATCATGGCACGTTTTCTTTGTGGTTTGAACAGGGAGATTCAAGATCAAGTGGAGCTTAGGCACTACTTGGACCTTGACGAGATGGTGCAAATGGCCATAAAGGTGGAACAACAACTCAAAAGGCGTGGAGTTGGCCGCACCAACCAAACTGGAGGTACGTCTTCTTCTTGGCAACCAAATGTAGCAAAGCGTGATGATAGCAAAGTGGTGACCAAGCCTAAGATTGAGACAAAGCAAGAGGCACCTAGACACGGAGTGCAAGGTAAAACTGAAATTCCTTCTACTCGTTCTAGAGATACTAAATGTTTTAGATGTCAAGGGTTGGGTCATATTGCTAGTGAGTGTCCTAATAAGAGGGTAATGTTTTTGAATGATTATGGTGAGTATGAGTCTCAAAGTGAGGGAGATGGCGAGGGTAGTGATGATGATATGCCTGCGCTGGAGGATCCCGATGAGGGATATGGAGCGGTTATAGGAGAAGCGCTAGTGACTAGGCGAATCATGAGTGCCCAAGTCAAGGATGAGGAGGCTAGCCAAAGGGAGAATTTGTTCCACACTAGGTGTTTTGTGAATGGTAGGGTTTGCAATGTACTCGTAGATGGGGGAAGTTGCACCAATGTGGCTAGTGTTGAGATGGTGGAAAAATTGGGATTGCCTACAATAAAACATCCTCAACCATATAGGCTTCAATGGTTGAATGATTGTGCGGAGGTGAAAGTAAATAGGCAAGTTCTAGTCTCCTTTTCTATTGAGAAGTATGTGGATGAGGTTTTGTGTGACATGGTGCCCATGCATGCTTGTCATATTTTGTTGGGTAGACCATGGCAATTTGATAGGCACGTTACTCATGACGGGTTCAAAAATCGATACTCATTTGTTTTAAAGAAAGAATCCATTGTATTGCTTCCTTTGTACCCAAAGCAAGTATTGGAGGACCAATTGAAAAAGAAAAAGAGAGATGAGGCCGAAAAAAAGAGTGAATTAAAAAGTGAGATGGCCTTTGAAAACAAAAATGAAGTGGCTGAAAAAAAGAGTGATCAAAAGAGTGAGATAGCCATAAAAACAAAAAAAGAGAGGAAAGAAAATGAGGGAAAAGAAAAAGAGAGGAAAGAGGCCAAAAAGAAATCATACATGGCCCAAAAAGGTGAGTTGAAACAATTGTTGCACACACATGAACCACTTGTGTTAATTCTTTACAAGGAGATCCTCCTTAACACAAGTGATATAGCCGGATCCCTTCCGAGCGTTATTGTTTCACTATTGCAGGAATTTGACGATGTATTTCCGGAGGAGCTACCTCAAGGCTTACCACCATTGAGGGGGATTGAACACCAAATTGATTTGGTGCCCGGGAGTGCCTTGCCGAACCGTCCAGCTTATAGGAGCAATCCGGAGGAGACTAAGGAGCTGCAACGACAGGTAAGTGAGCTATTAGATAAAGGGTTTGTGCGTGAGTCCATGTCACCTTGTGCGGTGCCCGTTTTACTAGTCCCTAAGAAAGGTGGCTCATGGCGTATGTGTGTGGATTGTAGGGCAATCAATAACATAACCATTAAGTATAGGCACCCCATACCTAGACTAGATGATATGTTAGATGAATTGCATGGGTCTTGCATTTTTAGCAAAATTGATTTGAAATTGGGTATCACCAAATTAGGATGAGAGAAGGTGATGAGTGGAAAACTGCTTTTAAAACTAAATATGGGTTATATGAGTGGATGGTTATGCCTTTTGGCTTGACTAATGCACCTAGCACCTTTATGAGGTTAATGAAATATGTTTTGCGTGCACACATAGGAAAATTTGTTGTGGTCTATTTTGATGATATCCTAGTGTATAGCAAAAACTTGGATGAGCATGTTAACCACTTGAGGCTTGTTCTAATTACATTAAGAGCTGAAAATTTATATGCTAACTTGAAGAAGTGTGATTTTTGTACTAGCAAACTTGTCTTCCTTGGTTTTGTGGTATGCTCACAGGGTATACAAGTTGATGAAGACAAGGTAAGTGCTATTCGAGATTGGCCAACGCCTACTACTGTTGGTCAAGTCCGAAGTTTTCATGGTCTTGCAAGCTTCTATAGGAGGTTTGTAAAGGATTTTAGCACATTGGCAGCACCAATGACGGCAATGATCAAGAAGAACGTTCCATTCCATTGGGGCGAGGAGCAAGAGAAGTCCTTTAATCTCATTAAGCAAAAATTGATTAATGCACCTTTACTTGTGTTACCTGATTTTGCTAATACTTTTGAAATTGAATGTGATGCATCAGGTGTAGGTATCGGTGGAGTGCTAATGCATGGAGGACGACCGGTGGCTTACTTCAGTGAAAAGCTCAATGGGGCAGCGCTTAACTATCCCACGTATGATAAGGAGTTCTACGCACTTGTGAGGACCCTAGAGACGTGGCAGCACTACTTGAGGTCTAAGGAATTTGTGATCCATACGGACCATGAATCTCTAAAGCACCTTAAGGGTCAACAAAAGCTGAACAAGCGGCATGCCAAGTGGGTGGCGTTCATAGAGACGTTCCCCTACATCACCAAGTTCTTGAGAGGATCAATGATAATGCCTACAAACTCGACTTGCCAGGTGAGTATAATGTTAGTTCTACTTTTAATGTTAATGACTTGTCGTTGTTTGATGTAGGTGACGAACTAGATTTGAGGACAAATCCTCTTCAAGAAGGGGAGGATGATGCAAAGACGGACGGTCAAGCTCAAAGGAAAGCATGGGATCCGATGCAGTTGCCGGAAGGACCAGTCACGAGGGGACGACTAAAGAAGTTCAAGGAGGCACTACAGGGAGTCATGAGCAAGCATGAAGGGATCGTGATGCATGGGAGTGCATGTGGAGGCCAAAGGAACATGATTCAAGCATTGTGTGCATCGACCGAGTCTGCACGGACCCCGACACGGACCTGCACACGGGGTCCGTGCCCTTTACACTCCGAGATGAGCAACATGATCTCCACATAACAGGTTTTGATTTGATAAATGTGCTAATCCTTGTTCACTGACGTGTCCTAGCCTGAGGTGCCAGAGTTTAGCTACGTCTTTTGAGGTTTGTGCCAGGGCAAACATGCCTACCATTGTCGATCCTTGAAGTATATAGAGAGAGTTCCTTTTAAGTCCTTTCATAATCACCAATGACCCCTTTTGAATCTTGAGTATACCACCTTCAGCTTTATATGTATATCCACTTGTGTCAAGTGAACCTTGAGAGATCAGGTTTCGTTTGAGGTCGGGGACATATCTTACATCACTAAGAATTCTTTCGATACCATCATGCATCTTGAGTCTTATGGAACCAATGCCACTCACCTCGCATGATACATCATTTCCCAGTAATACCAAACCTTCTTTAACTTCTGTGAAAGTTTCAAACCATGATCTAGTAGGGCACATATGTAACGAGCATCCCGAATCAAGTATCCAATCGTTGCAAGTGCTTTGTTCTGTTATTGAGAGAACTTCAGCAGATTCATAGCCATCACAGGCACAAAAGCTTCAGCATTATCCTTTGGTCTTTCTTGTGATTGATTTCTTCTGTTAGGGTAGTTTCTTTTAAAATGCCCTTCTTTATGACATTGGAAACATCTGTATCTGTTTTTGCTTTTGGATCTTGATCGATTTCTGTCAGGTTTTGAGGGTTTCGCATTATTCCTTCCTCGGATGTTAAGACTCTCACCTTGAATATGTCCATTTGATTGGATCTTTTTCTGTATTTCCTTGGCTTGTACAGCCGACTGAACTTCTTCAAGAGATATGGAATTTTCCCTGCCATATAGCATGGCATCCCGCAAATTATCATATGAGCTTGGGAGAGAGTTTAACAAGATTAGGGCCTTATCCTCATCTTCCATCTTAACATCTATATTTTCAAGATCGTTAAGAATTTTGATGAATTCATCAATCTGTGTAGATACCTTTTTGTCATCCCCGATCTTGAATGAATATAAACGTTGCTTCATATATAATCGATTGGCCAAGGATTTCGTCATGTACAAACTTTCGAGTTTGTTCCACATGCTAGCAGCCGTGGCTTCTCTTGAAACTTCCCTTAGAGGTTTATCTCCGAGGCACAAGATGATGGCACTTTGTGCTTTGGCGAGAATTTGCACCTTTTCTTTCGAATCACCTGGTATTGCATCTTCACCCTTTAGTGCTTCTATTAATCCTTGTTGTATTAGAATGGCCTTCATCTTGATTCTCCAAAGGTCGAAGTCATTATTTCCTGAAAACTTCTCGATGTCAAGTTTCATAGAACCCATCTTCTTGTTCTTGGTGGTTGTGGCTTCGCTTCCCACAGACGGCGTCAATTGTTGGAATTATTGACCAAGATTCACAGCACACAATTCATGCAATCACAGTGAATCAACTTTATGAAAGAAACAACAAAGAAGACGGTCGAGTTACGTGGTTCGGCTATTGGATAGCCTACGTCCACGGCAGAAAAGGAGCAGCTTCCTTTATTAGAAATAACAGAGAGTTTTACAAGTGCATCACCAAGAATCTAAGTTGAAATACAATTGAGATTGTTCCCTCAAGACTTCTTCAACTCTCCTACTTGCTTTTGTGCAGTGTCCTCTCTGGTATCTCTCCTTCAAGCGTGGTTTTTTCCTGACTCGTTCTCTTGGAGTCTGAACCGTATATATAGTCTCTTCCTTGAATATACAACAGACTCCATGGCACTACAACTGTCCAACTGATAGCCAAAGGCCCAAGCCCGCCACCGTTAGACTAACTGCTTTTGGCCCAGAACTTGAGAGTCACCCGAATATCCCAACATAGAGGAACATAGCTAGAATTTTTTTTGACTTCGGCTTAATGCTCCTATAAAAAATATTAAATAATATAAATATAAATTTAAATATATTTCAAGACTAATTTATAATCAGCAAACACTTACAAAATATTTAATAATAACTATAAATATTATATAGTGATACGAATGAGATATAAACTACTGAAGATGTGTCATGCGGTTTTTCATTGAATAAAACTCGTGAATTTTTGAATCAATGTCTATTCTTGCAGTGTTTACTTTTTCAATGTCTCTCAGTCATAGAATTTGTCAATATCTCTTCTTTCTTATTTCAGAGAGAGTTTTATAAAAATTTTATAGCTGAGAATGATCGTTATGTTGTTTCAATATAAACATGAAGTGTTGAAAGAAGATAAATCAATTGTTAATGATATTCTTTTTCAGTATCTACTAATACTCTAGGGCAAAACCCCGATTCGATTCCTAATATTTAACAAAATCACAATTCAATACTTGTTTTTTCAACTATCCCAAATTAGTCCTTATGTTTCAAAGAATTTGACCAAAACTGTCTTGAGATAAATATTTTCAAAATATACCAAATTACCCTTGATTCTAATTTATTAAGGAATTATTTTAATGAGCCATAAAAATGGTATCAGAACATAAATAAAATTATTATTACTATGTAAATAAATATTTGAGGAGGATATTTTCTCAAAAAATTTGGATCCGAATCAAGGTTAGATATCAAGAACAAAGAGTAACATATCAGAATCCTAAAGTAAATTTATGATTCAGATAACTAGGTTCATAGAAATAGTCCCGTATGTTAAATCAATTTTATTTATATGGGCTTATATGTGAATAATTATGGGTTGTGAGTTGTCTGTTAAGTTAAGCCAAAAATAAAGTGATCAACTAAGGTTTCGGGTTATTGAGCTTTAATGTATCTAATATGTTATGAGCCTTTAATGTGTAAAGGCATAAGTGTAATTTCTATTTTTATGATGAGCTAAAACAGAAATATCAGAGCATAATATTAAAAATTATCTATATATATATAGGTCATGGTCCCCAGATCTCGCGTTATCATGTTCCATATTCTCTTCCTCATTAAGAAAATAGTTTTGAAGAGAAACTAAAAGATTCTCTAAAAAAGAGAGCGCGTAGATCTAGAAGATCAAGACACATTCTAAAAAATTCAGAAATATAGTTTGAGGTACGCTTCCGCGTAAGTTTTCCAGTCAAATTCTTAATTATTTAGCATGATGGATTCTGCGGTTTATGGTTTTTACCCACAAGTGGTATCAGAGCTCATAATGTTTGAATCATTGAGATTTGTTTAAAATTTTTGATATTATTTGGATCCATATCTGAAAAATAAAATTTTGTTTAAAAATTTTTGATATGGTTTCAGATCTGGAAAATATATTTACATGTTTTCAGATCTTAAAATATATTGATATGGTTTCGAATCTGGAAAATATTTTGTTTTAAAATCAAATCTTTTAAAATTGTAGTTTTGGTAAAAATATTTGGTTGTAAATTTTAAGGATTTGAGATAGATTTCGAATTTTTCCTTCTAGTTTTGTTCAATAAAATATTTTAGGGGAAAGTCTAAAATTTGGATTAATTTTTTTTTAAAAAGAAAAAAAATAACCATATGGATTCGTGCGGGTCGCACGGATCTTGTCGACCTATACGAATTCGGGTCTTGCCGACCCGTAAGGATACGGGTCGGGTCGACCCGTACGGAATTTCCAAAAATTTTACATGTTTTTTTCGGTTCAGGTTTTTTCAGTTAAGATTAAATATTCAATTATTAAAATAATGATAATGTTAAATGTATTTTTAAAATTGATTAATTGAAATGAAATGTCGCCAAAGTGACCTCTTTTATGAAAATTAATTTTATTTTGAAATACAAAAAGATTTTGGGTATATGTGATTTATATGAATATTGATCGGCCCAAAGAATGGTTAATATTTAATATAATTACATATGTACTTGTGGTGGTAAACATGTGATAGATGTTCGGTTTTTCATGTGAATAATAAATCAGCCCAAAGGAAGGTTGTTATTTGACATGATAACAATTGCTAAGAAAGGAGCTAGTTCTAATTTCATGCACACCACATGGTTGATAAAATGATTCAATGGTTCTTTTTATGGCTTGATAGTCATATGGTAGTGGTGGTGCTTTTAGCACTTCTAAACCCACATAACGGAAGTTGATCAACATTTAACATGTACAATGACTGATTTTGACTGAAATGTAAATGTATACCATCGACGGATGACTTACCAATGCCATACAAGGAAAATGAAAGAAATGATTGATAGAATGCCATCTTATAATTGTTATCTATATATTCCATTGAACGATGACATTTCCTATGGTTCAATTGTAATGATTCCATTCTTTACACTATTGTATATGTAATTATTATTGAAAGTTCCACTTACTGAGTTTTGTAAACACATTTCAGTTATGTCATGTGATGCAGATAAAAAGGAATAGCGATGGAAGTGTCGAGGAGTAACGCCCCAGATTTAATGATTGTCCTCACTGTATCAAGACGAGTCTTTCCAGCGTGCTTATGTCCTCACTCACACGCACCCTGGGAAACTTCCGAGGGGGTCGCCCATCCCAAAATTTCCCCAAGTCAAGCACGCTTAACTTTGGAGTTCTTAGTGATTAGCTACCGAAAAGAAGATGCACCTTCGTGATATGAGTAGTACCAATCAAATCTTTTAAGCTCTCTTCAACTGTACAGTCCATTACATTGAACAGTCTCGGAATCCCTCTCATTCTCGTGTGGGTCGGTTCATTCATGTTCCCTCCACCTAGAAGCCTGTCAGGAGCCGCTCATTGTCCATGCAACTGATGGCACCGGCGATCAACTATAACGGCCCGGAAATTCGTGTTTGAAAATTTGCGGAAAATTAAAAATTTTCTTTTCAAATAATAAAAATGCCTCATTTATAACTAAACCGATAAACAAAGTTTGATATTCAAGAATGGCAGCGGAAGGAAATATTTGTTTGCAAAATAACAATTTAAGAATATCCAACAACTGATAAAAATGTTTGCATAAAGCGGTAAGTGCTGTGAATGAGGTCCTCGGGTGCCACTACTGCCGACCCAAGCTGGCTCACTGGTCCCCGCCCTCGGCCCCATGCTCATCAGTACCTACAACAATCAAGTCTAGTGAGCCTAAAGACTCAGCATGCATATATCGTAGATAACGAGTAAATACTATATTAAAACTTGCATGGGATATAACATCGTGTCATGGGGCATACTGAAAATAACTTGAACTGAGCAATTATAATATGTGCATAACTGAACTGAAAAATCATAGTAAAAATGGTTGCTCCTTGGAGCCCTGTACTGAAATAAAATGTAATAATTTTCTGTTGAGATTATGGTCTAAGCAAGTGGCCCCTGCACTGAACTGAATTGTCCGATCACTGGCGACCGGGTGGTACCAAACTGAACTGACCGGTAACTGGCTACCGGGGGTACCAAACCGAACTGACCAGTAACTGGAAAGCGGATAAAATAATGCTCCCATGATAGTGAATTGACCACAAGCAATA
Source organism: Primulina eburnea (assembly GCF_022965805.1). NCBI lineage: Eukaryota > Viridiplantae > Streptophyta > Magnoliopsida > Lamiales > Gesneriaceae > Primulina > Primulina eburnea. Next base: position 17,039,076 of record NC_133108.1, read on the forward strand.
TCGCATAAATATCAAAAATAAGTATTTTCTATTTTTATATACATTAAATGGCAAAAAGAAATATCCTGTAATAATTTTTTTCTGAGAGGGTTGGATCGCTCCTCGGCTCGCTGCGACTTAAATCTAACATGAAAAATATGCAAATGATTTACTTGACCAAACTTTGCAATTAAATCCGAAAACTGAGACAATTGAGCCTAACGACTTCGTATTTAATCATGACTCCGAACCAACCCGAACCAACACTGAACCATCCTATAGTCATGATTAAAATACGCCTAAAATGATGAAATAATGCTCCTAAATTTACAGTACACGAAATTTAGTGAATGGATGCCAAAAACATGAAACGCTCTTTCGAGAGTCATCTTGGCACATTGCACCGTAAATTCTCGTACGACCTCTAAAATGATCCGAATTACGAACGGCCAAAAAATGACCTTCCTAACTCGATGAGGCACTGTCCAGTCCAAGGCCATAGGGTAAAGGTCAACCAAGAACCCTGACGAGCCACCGAACCGACGCAGCAAGTTGCTGTCCAGAAAATTCCAGCAGCTGCGCTTGGTTTCCTTACGTCGTTTTCGAGACTACCGGACATTGGGGCTTGAACCACCAACCAGAGACTCTCGCCAACATCCCAAGGAATGATTCAAACCGTTGCTAAGGGCTTTAGACCAGCCACAATTCGTAATATTCCAGCAACAATCGAAAAGATTCACCCGAGAGCACCTTTGCGCGCGTGAGGGGTGTTTTGCTTCGCTTGCTGTCTCGACTCGTTCCAGTGGCCATTTGATTGACCATGGCACGACCTAGAATTCATGGGGAATGGTGTGAACTGTGGCTAAGGGCTTTAGGCCAACCAAGATCCACACCATTCCACCATACTCGAACCAACACATGCTGTCAAAATCAAAGGGGCCGAGAAGAGGAGGGGTTGTTCTTGCGTTTGATTTAAAAACCGATGCACCATGGACCAAGCCACAAAAAGGGCGACTTATTCACGTTTTAGACATGCTAGGGAAGTGATCTAACCATGGCTATAGGCCCCTGGGGCAGCCATGTCCGATCCATTCCCTTATGACAGCAACATCAGATTTTTTTTTTGAAACACAAATGGACACAAATGGAGTTGCTGCCATTTTCTTGGTCTCGGCTGACATGGGACTCAAACCACTGGACAAATGTGTTCCTAACATGTCCTAATACATGCCTAGGATCAGCTTTGGGAGCCTGGAAGTCTAACCAATACCTGCAACAACGAAAACTAGCCAACCCGTGAAGCATCATGAAAACCGAAAAATCTGCATGCTATTTTTCTGAAAATTTATTTGATGTATTTTCGGTTTTTGACAAGGGAAATGATGATCATGTAATGAAAAATAATTGATAATAGGACATGATTGAAGAGCAATAGAAACATATACATGCCTTGGTTTTCGTTTGAAAGAAAAACGAAAAGAATAGACGATACGACGTGGAGGAGACGGAGTTGCTTCTCTTGTTTTCTTTCTTGCTTTTCTTCCTCAATTTTACCCTAGCCTCTCACGATTTTTAGTGCTGAAGGAGACTGAAATTTTCGAGATTATGGAGTGGGAGGGAGTCTAGGAAATTAAATGGGAAGATACAAGATAAAAGGGAAGGGAAATATTCTTTCTATCTACTAGTTTGAGTGATAATGAAATAGAATGATATCAAAGATTTTTCTTGATGATCCTAGAGGTGCATATGGAAGATTTTAAGGTCTAGGTGCAAAGGGAGAAATGGTTTAATTAAATCTTGCTAGTGATTTCAAAGATGGGGAGGATATCTATCTAGAAAAAATTAAGGGGGATAATTAAAGAATGAGTTGAAAATCACAATTAAATCTTTTAAAATGGGGAGAGGGCCGATTTTCTTATCAATCAAATGAGATGGAATATTGCTTAGTTATCAATTAAATGGATTAAAAATGGTGAGGAATTTATTTCCCAAAAATGGATAAGGAAGGGATCAAGGAATTGAGTTGTTAACTAATTTTTTAAATGAGATTAAAGGGGCCGAAAATTATAATAAAAGAATAGGGAAAAATATTTCTTGAATATTGTATTTTAACTCTTCAGTGTTTTATCTACTCATTAAATATTTAAAAGAATTAAGGAATTAATTATTGAACTCTATTTACTACTTATCTTCACTTATTCAAATAATTCCTTAAACCTTCTTTTACAATAATTTCACTTATTATTTATCTTAAATAAATGTTAGAAAATGTTTTCTTACTAATAAATTTTATCTCTTTGCTCCAACTCCGGTTCGGCCTCACCGAATTAACTGAAAAGAATAAAATCTAAACTACTGAATAAGTATGGGGCCGAGGGCGAGGACCAGTGAGCCAGCTTGGGTCGGCAGTAGTGGCACCCGAGGACCTCATTTACAGCACTTACCGCTTTATGCAAACATTTTTATCAGTTGTTGGATATTCTTAAATTGTTATTTTGCAAACAAATATTTCCTTCCGCTGCCAATCTTGAATATCAAACTTTGTTTATCGGTTTAGTTATGAATGGGACATTTTTATTATTTAAAAAGAAAATTTTTAATTTTCCGCAAATTTCAAACACGAATTTCCGGGCCGTTATACAACCCGAACCAACACTGAACCATTCTATAGTCATGATTAAATACGAAGTCGTTAGGCGCAATTGTCTCAGTTTTCCGATTTAATTGCAAAGTTTCGTCAAGTAAATCATTTGAATATTTTTCATTTTAGATTTAAGTCGCAGCGAGCCGGGAAGCGATCCAACCCTATCAGAAAAAAATTATTACATGATATTTCTTTTTGCCATTTAATTATATTATATGCATAAAAATAGAAAATACTTATTTTTGAGATTTATGCGATATTGCTTGTGGTCAATTCACTATCATGAGAGCATTATTTTATCCGGTTGCCAGTTACCGGGCAGTTCAGTTTGGTACCCCCGGTAGCCAGTTACCGGTCAGTTCAGTTTGGTACCACCCGGTCGCCAGTGATCGGACAGTTCAGTTCAGTGCAGGGGCCACTTGCGTAGACCATAATCTCAACAGAAAATTATTACATTTTATTTCAGTACAGGGCTCCAAGGAGCAACCATTTTTACTATGATTTTTCAGTTCAGTTATGCACGTATTATAATTGCTCAGTTCAAGTTATTTTCAGTATGCCCCATGACACGATGTTATATCCCATGCAAGTTTTAATATAGTATTTACTCGTTATCTACGATATATGCATGCTGAGTCTTTAGGCTCACTAGACTTGATTGTTGTTGGTACTAGTGAGCATGGGGCCGAGGGCGGGGACCAGTGAGCCAGCTTGGGTCGGCAGTAGTGGCACCCGAGGACCTCATTCATAGCACTTACCGCTTTATGCAAACATTTTTATCAGTTGTTGGATATTCTTAAATTGTTATTTTGCAAACAAATATTTCCTTCCGCTGCCATTCTTGAATATCAAACTTTGTTTATCGGTTTAGTTATGAATGAGGCATTTTTATTATTTAAAAAGAAAGTTTTTAATTTTCCGCAACTTTTCAAACACGAATTTCCGGGCCGTTATAGTTGGTATCAGAGACTATGTTCTTGTAAAGGGTTACACTACTACTGACCACGAGAAGCTCACGAAGTCACGTCTTCGGTCTGTAAGTTTTTACATTTCAGCATTTTATTTAAAGCATGGATTATTCAACAGCATGTCTTCATGAAATATGTATTACGTTCAGATTTTCATTGTTCAGTATTTGGATGTAAATAAATTATGGAATTATGCATGTTAGTTACGTATGGGTTATGTATGGAACAGTATGCCCCCTAGACGCCAAGTTGGACGCCCGAGAGGTGGCGAGGAGCTCCGTCATGAAGACGGTGAGGATCGTAGGCGGGAGGAAGACTTACCTCCACCACCTCCGCCTGATTTGAATGCCCAGATGCTGGCTGGGATGAACAGGATCTTCGCACAGTTTGCGGGGAACAATGCCGTTGCCGCTGCCGCAGCCAGGCCGACAGGGCCCGAGGCTGTCTATGAGAGGTTTATGAAGATGCGTCGAAGGAGTTTTCTGGGACGTCTGACCCCATGATTGCCGAGGGATGGATCAAATTCCTCGAGGTTATCTTCGAGTTCATGGAACTTGGAGATGTAGACAGAGTCTGATATGCCATCTACTTATTCAGTGGGGATGCCCGCTTATGGTGGGAAGGAGCGTCAGTAGAATTGAACTTGGCTACGCTGACATGGACGCGTTCATGGAGGTCTTATACTCCAAATATTTTGCCGAGGAAGTGCGCACTAGGTTGAGCACCGAGTTCATGAGCTTGAGACAAGGTGATATGACGGTTATGGAGTTCATCCGTAAGTTCGAGAGGGGCTGTCATTTTGTGCCCCTGATCGCGAACGATGCTAAAGCCAAGATGATGCATTTCCTGGTGGGTCTACGGCCGATCTTGCGCCGTGATGTTAGGGTGTCTGACCCTACTACTTTTGAGGTCGCAGTCTCCAAAGCTCTAGCCGCAGAACAGGATCTGTGGGATATCGAGAGGGATCGTCAGGGCAAGCGCCCAGTCCAGGTACCACACCATCCTCCTCCTCATCAGCATCAACAGCAAAACAAGTGGCCATTTCATGGGCCGCCTAGAAACAGAGTCCAGCAGCATCAGGGATGCCCAGCCCCGAGGAATTTTGAGCACCCAGTCTGTTACAGGTGCTCACGCCACCATCCTGGAGCATGTATGTCTGGCTCAGGGAAGTGTTTTAAGTGTGGCAGTCCAGACCACATGTTGCTGCAGTGCCCTCAGAGGAATCTGCCTACCCAAGGCAGAGTTTTTGCTCTCCATGCCACGGAAATGAACCCGGAGACTATGTTGATGACAGGTACCTTTAAGCTTTAAGTTATTATTCGAATTTCAGCGTTTTGGGAACCGGAATTAAGATTTTGAACTTAGAACTTGTTATAGGATTGCATGCTCTACTCAGAATTTTTTTGGGGATTTAATTTAGAAGAACTTTGACCTTTGCATGTCTATAAGTTTAGTCCTTGTAAATATTGGATTCAACTTAGAGTTCCGATCTTTCAGGGAGAATTTTTATATCTGGTTCCGCTACCAAGGCCTTGATAGATTAAGGGGCCACTCACTCGTTTATTTCGGAGGTCTTTGCGAACTTTCTCAAGATCAAGACCATTGAGTTAGACATAGCCTTTTCAGTGGTGTTACCGTCAGGCGAGGAGATGGCAGCTACCAATGTTATCCGAGATATAGATCTTGAGCTGCACGGTAATCTAGTTTATGCGGATCTGATCGTGCTACCGATGCCAGAATTTGACATCATCCTGGGGATGGAGTGGCTATTGAGGAACAGAGTGTTGATAGACTTCCAGCGGAGATCAATCTAGTCCGACCGCCTGGAATGGAGCAGTTCTTATTTGAGCCGGACAGGTACTTTCCTTTACCACGCATTATTCCATATGTTCAGGCTAGGAAGCTCATGCATAGAGGGTGTCGGGCGTTTCTAGCAACCTTTGTATCGGTCCCCGAGGAACCCAACCAGTCAGCCTCAGATGTTCCGATTGTCAGAGATTTCTTAGACGTTTTTTCCGAAGACGTCTCTGGTATGCCACCCGAGAGAGAGGTGGAGTTTTCTATTGAGCTTATGCCAGGCATGGCTCCGATCTCCAAAGCGCCGTACCGATTAGCACCGACAGAGATGGCAGAGCTTAAGAAGAAGATTCAGGAACTAGTCGACAAGGAGTTCATTCGCCCGAGTTTTTCACATTGGGGAGCGCCAGTCTTGTTTGTTAAGAAGAAGGATTGCTCTATGAGGCTTTGTATTGACTACCGGGAGTTGAACAGGGTTACAGTGAAGAACAAATACCCACTTCCGAGGATTGAGGATCTGTTTAACCAGTTGCAGGGAGCTTCGATTTTCTCCAAGATTGATTTGCGTTCAGGTTATCACCAGTTGAGGGTGAGAGATGCTGATGTTTCCAAGACAACTTTCAGGACTCGTTATGGTCACTACGAGTTCCTTGTGATGCCGTTCGGTCTGACGAATGCGCCATCAATCTTCATGGATCTCATGAATCGCGTATTTCAGCCGTACCTCGACCAGTTTGTGATAGTATTCATAGACGACATTCTCTTCTACTCCAAGAATCAGGAGGATCACAGCAGACATCTGACCACAGTGCTGCAGACCTTGCAGAAGCACAAGTTATTCGCAAAGTTCAGTAAGTGCGAATTCTGGTTAGAGAAGGTGGCGTTCTTAGTCCACATTGTTTCTAGCAGTGGCATTGAGGTAGACCCAGCGAAAGTCGCTGCAGTCAGAGATTGGGTTGTGCCGCAGAATGCATCTGAGATCCGCAGTTTTCTTGGGCTAGCAGGATATTATCGGAAGTTCATTAAGGGATTCTCTTCTATTGCCGTTCCACTCACAGCACTGACAAAGAAGAATGTGAAGTATGTGTGGAGCGAGGAGTGTCAGAAGAGCTTCGAAACTTTGAAGAAAGCTCTTATCTCAGCACCAGTATTGGCCATGCCGTCAGAGCCCGGTGAGTTTGTGTTATATACCGATGCTTCGAAGCTCGGTTTAGGTGCAGTTTTCATGCAACATGGGAAGGTGATAGCGTATGCGTCTCGTCAGCTGAAAACTCATGAGAAGAATTACCCTACCCATGATCTAGAGTTGGCAGCCGTAGTATTCGCTCTGAAGATCTGGAGGCATTATTTGTACGGAGAGAAGTGCCAGATCTTTACCGACCACAAGAGCCTCAAGTATTTCTTTACGCAGAAGGAGCTGAATATGCGTCAGAGGCATTGGTTTAAGCTTGTGACGGATTATGACTGTGACATTAGCTACCACCCGAGTAAAGCTAATGTAGTGGCGGACGCATTGAGCAGAAAAGTCGCAGTGATGGCTCATTTGACAGTTTCGAGACCTCTTCAGCTTGAGATGCAGAGGTTTGATCTTGAGACTTATCCTCAAGGTAGAGTTCCTCGTCTATCTACTTTGACGATTCAGTCCTCTCTTCTTGACCGTATTCGCAGTGGTCAGTCAGCCGACGAGCAATTGGCACAGTGGAAGAAGAGAGATGAAGCCAAGGGCAGTGTCTTGTATATAGTCACCGACGGTATTGTGAGATACCGAGACAGGATGTGGGTTCCTAACAGTGGTTCTATTCGAGCAGAGGTTCTATCAGAGGCCCACATGTCCCCGTACTCTATTCACCCTGGGAGTACGAAGATGTACAAAGATCTGCATGTAAGGCTCGAGATTCATTAGTCTTCACTGATGTGATATTCGAAGATATGAGAATGCATGATATGTAATCAAGAGCACTAGATGAGAGAAGAGTAGGAAAGACATGGCAAAGGCGTGAAAAATTAGAGTTTGAGTATAATGCAAGACTGCACCCGCGCTTAGGAAGAGACCGCACCCGCGGTTAAATAATTCTGGATTTTGAAGGTGAGGCCGAAGCCACACCGCACCCGCGGTCCAGGAGCAACCGCACCCGCGGTGCATGGACAGAAAGTTGGGGAAATTTCCAGTAGCCTCACCGCACCCGCGGTGCTGGAAGGATCGCACCCGCGGTGCAGATACAGTGGGGTGAGCGCACCCGCGGTGCAACCAGGACCGCACCCACGGTCGATGATTTTAGAAAAATGTTAGGGCTGCCGAGAGCATGGCGCACCCGCGGTCATGCGTGTTGAGTGAAAAATAATAACACTTGTCCCTTGCCATGCAATATATGAGATGTGTCTTCTTTTCATTCCATTTCAGAAGGTAAAAACCGAGAAGGGTCTGTGAGAAGTGCAATGATTCTTGCATTTTAGAATTGAGCTTGTGCAAAAATTATCCATCCAAACTTGAATCCGATTTCGGTTTTGATCTCCTCTCTTCAAGGGTTACAAGGATGTAAGTATCTTCGAATTCCAACATGATTCAAATTTTATGTGTTGGAGAAATTAAGATGAAATTGTTATTAAATGTTCTTAAGAATATAGACATCGTAATAACGTAAACGGATCGAGAAAATGATACTATACGTGATTGTTATGAGATTTCAGTATGTATATGCATGAGATTATGCAGATTTTCAGAGTTGGAAATGGTTATGATGTTGATTATGAGTTGAGGTTTTTGATTATTGATATATGATGAGATTTGGATTGATAGGTATATCGAGAATCCGCCTTTATACTGTCAAATTATATCATAATCGATTACTGAATTGTATATGAGTTAATTTGAGTTAGAAATTGATAGAAGATATATCAACATTGTCATTTCAGATTTGGATTGACAGATTTGATACCGATTTCCCAACAAAATCACATACTAGATTTGTTGTTGTTTATATCTTTGATATGACTTGGATGTGTTTATAGATTTATATTCAAATCTCTTGATATGATCATGCTTTGTCTATAAATTTATATTCAAGCATTGAGATAGGAGAGTCTTTGACAGAGTTGTCAAAACTAGACGTTCGGTGTATCGACGCATAGGAGCAGACATCCTCCGATTGTAGACATTCGATACAGAGACGACCGAATTCAAGGAGTAAGACGTACAGTTACCCCGATTGGGAGGGTAGGTAACAGACAGTGACGTCTTATTCACCCCGAGATCCCTAGAGCAGATTCTAGACATGATTTGCATCCGATTGCATGCTGTTATAGATTGGTATCATAGACTATGGACCCTAAGACTTGCATACATGCATGACTTTATGCTTTATGATTTTATTCTGCATATGCATGTATACATGTTTTATACTGGGATTTGTTCTCACCGGAGTTTCCGGCTGTTGTTATGTCTGTATGTGTGCATAACAACAGGTGGGGCAGGATCGGGGTCACGACAGAGATGAGATCGAGTTAGAGTGGTGACTTCGGGCGCAGAGGACTGCTAGTGGTGTTTACCAGACTTGTACTACTTGTAGACCGTAGTTTGTATTTAACACTAGTTTGTTTAAATGTACTAGAATAAAACATGTATTTATGTTTGTTGTACATAAATAAAGAAAAATTTTATGCTTGTTTATATACATTTGATTTAATGTTAAAAAGCAAAAATTTGACCCACATTTTCTCACAGATCCATTTAATCCCAGATAGAATTTGATTTAGAGCCCGGGTCCCCACAACAGGTGGTATCAGAGCAGTAGGTTCTATAGACTGAGATAGAATAAAATGAGCGGGGTAGATCGACTCATCTTCCTTGCTTTTGATGTGCTAGCATGATTTATTGCTTTCCATATTATGTGTTGTTGTATTATCTGATTTGATTTACAACATATAATTGTCAAGCCTGAATCAGAACTGATTCTCGATCAGAGGTATATGATCAGAGGAGGGCTGAGACAGATGGTCTAAACTGTATACTAATCTGTTTGATTATCAGATATGCCGTCTAGAAGAGTACCACAGCCAGCTGCCGGACAAGTGCCAGAACAGGGGAGTACGTCAGGCACTCAGATGGACGTGACCGCTACACCAATGGAGACTCTGTTGAAGCGGTTTCAGTCGTTCCGACCCCCGACTCTGAAAGGCAATGAGAATGCAGCGGATTGCGAGAGTTGGCTGGATGATATAGAAATGCTCTTTGAATCACTTGCCTACTAAGATGAACGTCGAATGAAACTGATCGGACATCAATTGCAAGGGTGGCCAAGAGTTGGTGGCTAACGGCGAAACGAGCCCTGGAACATCAAGGTATTGACATTACTTGGAAAGTTTTTGAAGATGAATTTTATCAACGTTTCTTTCCAATATCATACCGAAAGGACAAAGGGGCAGAGTTCGCCAATTTAAGACAGGGTCAATGGAACATTGAGGAGTATGTTGCCAAATTCTCGTCCTTGCTTCGATTTGCACCACATGTAGCAGGGAATGACGAGACATTTACTGATCAGTTCATAAACGGCTTGAATCCGGATATTTTCACCTTGGTGAACACGGGGCGACCTAACACCTTTTCTGAGGCACTGAATCGAGCAAAGGGAGCAGAGGCTAGTTTGATCAGAGAGCGAGGAGCTTCCTACAATGTTCAAGGTAAGAGACCGACGCCACCGTCTGCCGCACAGTTTCCATCACCTTCTCCTCGATATGATAGTGGAAGCAGTAGTGGCAAGAAAGAGTTTTTGAAGGCTAAGGGTAAGCAGTTTAAAAGAGCAGGGAGCAGTTTTTCGAGCTCCAATGGATCCCGAAAGAGAGGTCAGGGTCAGAGTTCAGAGTACAGTGGTGTTTATTGCAGTTCGTGTGGTGGTAGGAATGCCACTGAGCAGTGCCAGGGAGTGATGGGCAGATGTAACATATGCAGACAACAGGGGCACTTTGCCAGAGTTTGTCCCCAGAGAGGTGCCCAGAGATTTCAGAGTGCAGGGTCATCAGCTTCAGTAGCTCAGCCCGAGAGGCAAGCTTCGTCTGTCCATTCATTCCAGGCCACGCCCACACAGTCCCAGCCTAGAGCCAGAGGTGGCCAGACAGTGAGCCAACCTCCTAGACAACAGGCTCAGGTGTTTGCATTGACAGAGGAGCAGGCACAAGATGCGCCGAATGACGTGATTGCAGGTAACTGTTTTCTTTGTGGTTATCCTGCATATGTGTTGATAGATACAGGTGCATCACATACCTTCATTTCTGAACATTTTTCATTGAGACATGCATTGCCTGTCGAGTCAATGTCTACTGTAGTGTCTATTTCTTCTCCGTTGGGAAGTGGTTTGATCTCTGTGACTTCAGTTAGACATTGTATACTACAGTTTGAGGGGCATGAAATTGATTTGGACTGTGTTGTACTTGGTTTATCTGATTTTGATTGCATTCTCGGAATTGACATGTTGACTAAGTACAGAGCTACTGTAGACTGTTTCCACAAGATTGTCAGATTCAGACCTGAGATGACAGAGGAGTGGAAATTATATGGTAAGGGTTCCAGATCTCGGATTCCCTTAGTATCTGCTCTGACTATGAGTAGATTGTTGCAGAAAGGAGCAGAAGGGTTCTTTGTTTATGGGGTAGATCTACAGAAATCGAGCCCGGCATTGGCAGATTTGCCAGTAGTGCGGGAGTTTGCAGATGTATTCCCAGACGAAATTCCAGGGTTACCTCCAGCCCGAGAGGTTGATTTCAGCATAGATCTTATGCCTAGTACTGTTCCGATATCGAGAGCTCCTTATCGAATGGCACCGATAGAGTTGAAAGAGTTGAAAGCACAGTTAGAAGATCTTCTGGCCAAGGGATACATTAGACCGAGTGTGTCTCCTTTGTGTGCTCCTATTTGTACGAAAGAAAGATGGATCAATGAGATTGTGTTTAGACTACCGGCAACTGAACAAGGCAACGATAAAGAACAAGTATCCTTTGCCTAGAATCGACGACTTATTTGATCAGTTGCAGGGATCTTCCATCTATTCCAAGATTGATTTGCGATCGGGATATCATCAACTCAGAGTTCGAGATATTGATATACCGAAAACAGCATTCCGGACCAGGTATGGACACTACGAGTTTGTTGTCATGCCTTTTGGTTTAACGAATGCTCCAGCGGTATTTATGAGTTTGATGAATCGTATATTCCAAAGATATTTAGATGAGTTTGTGATTTTTTTTATTGATGATATCTTGGTGTACTCTAAGAATCTAAATGAGCATGCCAATCATTTGAGAATTGTATTGCAAACACTGAGAAATGAGAGATTATATGCTAAATGGTCAAAGTGTGAGTTTTGGCTGAGACAGGTGGTCTTCTTGGGTTATATTATATCTGGAGATGGTATATCTGTTGATCCGAGTAAAGTTGAGGCTGTGATCAGTTGGCCTAGACCGACTTCGGTGCCAGAGATACGCAGTTTCATGGGTCTAGCAGGGTACTATAGAAGATTCATCAAAGATTTCTCCAGTATTGCGAAACCGATTATCCAGTTGACACAGAAGAATGCGCCATTTGTGTGGTAGCTTTCTAGAGTTGAAGAAGAAGCTGACCAGTGCACCTGTCTGGATGATTCCTTCAGGTACGGGTGATTTCGTTGTATATTGTGATGCATCTCACAGAGGACTGGGGTGTGTTCTTATGCAGCGAGGTCATGTGATCGCATATGCCTCGAGACAGCTGAAGACTCACGAGACTCGATACCCCATTCATGATCTTGAATTGGCGGCTATCGTATTTGCATTAAAAATTTGGCGTCATTATCTGTATGGAGAGAAATTTGAGATCTACTCCGATCACAAGAGCTTGAAATACCTATTCTCTCAGTCAGAATTGAACATGAGACAGCGCAGATGGCTCGGTTTGTTGAAAGACTTTGATTGTGAGATCAAGTACTATCCAGGAAAGTCAAATGCAGCAGCAGATGCCTTGAGTCGAAAGGTATGTTCCCTATCCTTATCGACGATAGGTGTCTCGAATCTAGTTGAAGATTGCTGTTTGTCTAGACTGACATTTGACACAGAGAGTAGACCCTTGAGAATTTCTACGATTCAAGTTGAGCCAAACTTGATTAGGAGGATCAAAGAAGCACAAAGAAGTGATCCGAATGTCCAGAGATCGATTGATATGGTCAGATCAGGGCATATTTCAGAGTACCAGGTACATGATTTTGTACTATAAGTGATAACCGTCTTGTAGTGCCAGATGTTTCAGATTTGAAACAACAGATTATGTCAGAAGCGCACTGTAGTCGGTTCAGTATTCATCCTGGAGGCAGAAAGATGTATAACGACCTGAAGACACAGTTCTGGTGGAAACAGATGAAGTCAGATATCACCGAATTTGTGTCAAAGTGTTTGAATTGCCAACAGGTGAAAGCAGAAAGAAAGAAGCCCGGAGGTTTACTTCAAAGTTTATCTATTCCAGAATGGAAATGAGATCACATTTCCATGGATTTCGTGACGAAGTTACCTCGTTCTTCCCGGGGCTGTGATGCGATTTGGGTCATTATTGATCGATTGACCAAATCGGCTTGTTTTATTCCATACAGAACGACATATCGTCATGATCAGATGGCAGAATTGTATGTCAGAGAGGTAGTCAGATTACATGGTGTGCCGAAATCTATCGTATCAAATCGTGATCCACGATTTACTTCACACTTCTGGCACAGTTTGCAGCAGGCTCTAGGCACGACTTTACACCTGAGTAATGCTTATCATCCTCAGACAGACGGACAGTCAGAGCGGACTATCCAGACTTTAGAGGACATGTTGACAGCTGTAGTGCTAGATTTCGGCACTAGTTGGCAAGATTCACTGCCATTATGTGAATTCTCGTACAACAACAGCTATCAGACGAGTATCGAGATGGCACCATTTGAAGCTTTGTATGGCAAGAAGTGCAGATCTCCGTTGTACTGGGATGATGTATCTGAGGTACCAGAACTTGGGCCTGATATGATACGTGAGATGATTGAAAAGGTGAAGGTTATTCAGAAACGAATGAAGACGGCACAGGATAGGCAAGCCAAATACGCCTATATCAGACGTAGGCTGTTAGTATTCGAGCAAGGAGACAGAGTGTTTCTAAAGATTTCTCCTTTCAGAGGCGTTGTCAGATTTGGCAAGCGTGGAAAGTTGTCTCCTAGATACATCGGTCCTTACGAGATTCTTGAGAAGATTGGCGATCGAGCATATCGACTTGCTCTTCCTCCCTCTTTATCTGAGATACATGACGTTTTTCATGTATCGATGTTACGTCGGTATATGCCAGATATTTCCCATGTCATTCACCCTGACGAAGCTGAGCTTGATCAAACCTTGAGCTATGTCGAACAACTGATACAGATTCTTGATCGGAAAGAAAAACAGCTCAGAACGAAGACTATTCCGCTAGTGAAAGTCCAGTGGAGTCGACATGGCATCGAAGAAGCGACTTGGGAGACGGAAGCAGATATGAGACAGAGACATCCCGAGTTATTTACATGATGTAAGTAATTTTTTCAGTCGTGATTATATTGCTTATGTTCATGATTTGATAGATTGCCTGTGATTTCGAGGACGAAATCATTTCTTAGAGGGGGAGAAATGTAAGGCTCGAGATTCATTAGTCTTCACTGATGTGATATTCGAAGATATGAGAATGCATGATATGTAATCAAGAGCACTAGATGAGAGAAGAGCAGGAAAGACATGGCAAAGGCATGAAAAATTAGAGTTTGAGTATAATGCAAGATTGCACCCGCGCTTAGGAAGAGACCGCACCCGCGGTTACATAATTCTGGATTTTGAAGGTGAGGCCGAAGCCACACCGCACCCGCGGTTCAGGAGCCACCGCACCCGCGGTGCATGGACAGAAAGTTGGGGCAATTTCCAGTAGCCTCACCGCACCCGCGGTACTGGAAGGATCGCACCCGCGGTGCAGATACAGTGGGGTGAGCGCACCCGCGGTGCAACCAAGACCGCACCCGCGGTCGATGATTTTAGAAAAATGTTAGGGCTGCCGAGAGCATGGCGCACCCGCGCTCCTTGAGCCACCGCAATCGCGGTCATGCGTGTTGAGTGAAAAATAATAACACTTGTCCCTTGCCATGCAATATATGAGATGTGTCTTCTTTTCATTCCATTTCAGAAGGTAAAAACCGAGAAGGGTCTGTGAGAAGTGCAATGATTCTTGCATTTTAGAATTGAGCTTGTGCAAAAATTATCCATCCAAACTTGAATCCGATTTTGGTTTTGAGCTCTTCTCTTCAAGGGCTACAAGAGGATGTAAGTATCTTTGAATTCCAACATGATTCAGATTTTATGTGTTGGAGAAATTAAGATGAAATTGTTATTAAATGTTCTTAAGAATATAGACATCGTAATAACGTAAACGGATCGAGAAAATGATACTATACATGATTGTTATGAGATTTCAGTATGTATATGCATGAGATTATGCAGATTTTCAGAGTTGGAAATGGTTATGATGTTGATTATGAGTTGAGGTTTTTGATTATTGATATATGATGAGATTTGGATTGATCGGTATATCGAGAATCCGCCGTTATACTGTCAAATTATATCATAATCGATTACTGAATTGTATATGTGTTAATTTGAGTTAGAAATTGATAGAAGATATATCAACATTGTCATTTCAGATTTGGATTTACAGATTTGATACCGACTTGAGACTTCGATTTCTTCCAACGACAAGAAGGTATAATTCATTTGATTATAGGGAAGATACGACTCGAATCAGATTTGATTGGAGTTTCCCAACAAAATCACATACTAGATTTGTTGTTGTTTATATCTTTGATATGACTTGGATGTGTTTATAGATTTATATTCAAATCTCTTGATATGATCATGCTTTGTCTATAGATTTATATTCAAGCATTGAGATAGGAGTCTTTGACAGAGTTGTCAAAACTAGACGTTCGGTGTATCGACGCATAGGAGCAAACATCCTCCGATTGTAGACATTCGATACGGACACGACCGAAGTCTAGGAGTAAGACGTACAGTTACCCCGATTGGGAGGGTAGGTAACAGACAGTGACGTCTTATTCACCCCGGGATCCCTAGAGTAGAGTCTAGACATGATTTGCATCCGATTGCATGCTGTTATAGATTGGTTTCATAGACTATGGACCCTAAGACTTGCATACATGCATGACTTTATGCTTTATGATTTTATTCTGCATATGCATGTATACATGTTTTATACTGGGATTTGTTCTCACCAGAGTTTCCGGCTGTTGTTATGTCTGTATGTGTGCATAACAACAGGTGGGGCAGGATCGGGGTCACGACAGAGATGAGATCGAGTTAGAGTGGTGACTTCGGGCGCAGAGGACTGCTAGTGGTGTTTACCAGACTTGTACTACTTGTAGACTTTAGTTTTTATTAAACACTAGTTTGTTTAAATGTACTAGAACAAAACAAGTATTTATGTTTGTTGTACTTAAATAAAGAAAGATTTTATGCTTGTTTATATACATTTGATTTAATGTTAAAAAGCAAAAATTTGACCCACATTTTCTCACAGATCCATTTAATCCCAGATAGAGTTTGATTTAGAGCACGAGTCCCCACACTGCAGCTATTGTATTGGTGGCCTGGTATGAAGAAAGACATCAGAAGATTTGTATCCGAGTGTCTGACTTGCCAGTTAGTGAAGGCCGAGCACCAGAGACCAGCAGGTTTGCTCAAGCCATTTCCTATTCCCCAGTGGAAGTGGGAGAATGTCACCATGGACTTTGTGACCGGTTGCCAAAGTCAGTTAGAGGATCAAATGCTATCTGGGTGATTGTAGATCGTCTTACCAAATTAGCGCACTTCTTGCCTATTAAGACGACTTTCACCATGATTCAGTATGCTGAGTTGTACATCTGGGAGATAGTCCGACTTCATGGTATTCCAGTTTCTATCGTATTTGACAGAGACCCTAGATTCACTTCCGCATTCTGGAAGAGTTTGCATTCGGCAGTGGGTACGAAGCTGCTGTTTAGCACAGCTTTCCATCCGCAGACATATGGATAGTCAGAGCGAGTCATTCAGATTTTGGAGAATCTTCTCCGTGCTTGCGTCATTGATTTCTCTTGGAGTTGGGAGTCGAACTTGCCATTGGTAGAGTTCACCTATAACAACAGTTTCCAGTTGTCTATAGGTATGGCTCCGTATGAAGCATTGTATGGCCGTAAGTGTAGATCTAATGTTCATTGGGATGAAGTAGGAGAGAGAGCAGAGTTGGGTCCAGAGATTATTCAGCAGGCTACCGATGTAGTAGTCAAGATCCGTGATAGGATGAGGACTGCTCAGAGTCGGCAGAAGAGTTATGCGGATCAGCGGAGGAGAGATTTAGAGTTTGCAGTGGGCGACCATGTTTTTGTGAAGGTAGCACCTATGAAATGTGTCATGCGATTTGGGAAGAAAGGAAAGCTCAGTCCGAGATTCATTGGACCATTCGAGATCCTTGACAGAGTTGGGATGCTAGCTTATCGTGTTGCTCTTCCGCCGAATCTGGCCGGAGTACACAATGTGTTCCACGTCTCCATGTTGAGGAAGTATATGGCAAATCCTTCGCATGTCTTGAATTTTGAGTCGTTGCAGCTTACCCCGAACCTGTCTTATGAGGAGAGGCCAGTGCAGATCATAGACAGACAGGAGAAGAAGCTTTGGAACAAGTTGGTTAAGCGAGTCAAAGTCAAATGGCTCAACCATTCAGAGGAGGAAGCTACATGGGAGTCTGAGCCAGAAATGAGGAGTCGGTACCCCAAGTTATTCGGTGAGTTCTAATTTCGAGGACGAAATTTCTTTTAAGGGGGGGAGAGTTGTAGAACCCGTAATTAGACTGCGTATAAGACATGCATAATTCTAGTATTTTAAATTAAATTGACTTCATTGCATGAGTATTTAAATGCTTTCTTTGAAATTAATTATTTTATTCAGTAGTTTAGATTTTATTCTTTTCAGTTAATTCGGTGAGACCGGACCGGAGTTGGAGTAAAGAGATAAAATTTATTAGTAAGAAAACATTTTCTAAACTCTATTTAAGATAAATAATAAGTGAAATTATTGTAAAAGAAGGTTTAAGGAATTATTTGAATAAGTGGAGATAAGTAGTAAATAGAGTTCAGTAATGAATTCCTTAATTCTTTTAAATATTTAATGAGTAGATAAAACACTGAAGAGTTAAAATACAATATTCAAGAAATATTTTTCCCTCCTCTTTTATTATAATTTTCGGCCCCTTTAATCTAATTTAAAAAATTAGTTAACAACTCAATTCCTTGATCCCTTCCTTATCCATTTTTGGGAGATAAATTCCTCACCATTTTAAATCCATTTAATTGATAACTAAGCAATATTCCATCTCATTTGATTGATAAGAAAATCGGCCCTCTCCCCATTTTAAAAGATTTAATTGTGATTTTCAACTCATTCTTTAATTATCCCCCTTAATTTTTTCTAGATAGATATCCTCCCCATATTTGAAATCACTAGCAAGATTTAATTAAACCATTTCTCCCTTTGCACCTAGACCTTAAAATCTTCCATATGCACCTCTAGGATCATCAAGAAAAATCTTTGATATCATTCTATTTCATTATCACTCAAACTAGTAGATAGAAAGAATATTTTCATTCCCTTTTATCTTGTATCTTCCCATTTAATTTCCTAGACTCCCTCCCTCTTCATAATCTCGAAAATTTCTGTCTCCTTCAGCACTAAAAATCGTGAGAGGCTAGGGTAAAATTGAGGAAGAAAAGCAAGAAAGAAAACAAGAGAAGCAACTCCGTCTCCTCCACGCTGTATCGTCTATTCTTTTCGTTTTTCTTTCAAACGAAAACCAAGGCATGTATATATTTTTATTGCTCTTCAATCAAGTCCTATTATCAATTATTTTTCATTACATGATCATCATTTCCCTTGTCAAAAACCGAAAATACATCAAAGAAATTTTCAGAAAAATAGCATGCAGATTTTTCGGTTTTCATGATGCTTCACAAGTTGGCTTGTTTTCGTTGTTTCAGGTATTGGTTCGACTTCCAGGCTCCCAAAGCTGATCCTAGGCATGTACTAGGACATTTTAGGAACACATGTGTCCAGTGGTTTGAGTCCCATGTCAGCCGAGACCAAGAAAATGGCAGCAACTCCATTTGTGTTTCAAAAAAAAAAATCTGATGTTGCTGTCATAAGGGAATGGATCGGATCATGGCTGCCCCAGTGGCCTATAGCCATTGTTAGATCATTTCCCTAGCATGTCTAAGACGTGACTAAGTCGCCCTTTTGGTGGCTTGGTCCATGGTGCATCGATTTTTAAATCAAACGCAAGAACAGCCCCTCCCCTTCTCGGCCCCTTTGATTTTGACAGCATGTGTTGGTTCGAGTATGGTGGAATGGTGTGGATCTTGGTTGGCCTAAAGCCCTTAGCCATGGTTCACACCATGCCCCATGAAGTCTAGGTCGTGCCATGGTCAATCAAATGGCCACTGGAACGATTCAAGACAGCAAGCGAAGCAAAACACCCCTCACGCGCGCAAAGGTGCTCTCGGGTGAATATTTTCGATTGTTGCTGGACAACAACTTGCTTCGTCGGTTCGGTGGCTCGTCCGGGTTCTTGGTTGGCCTTTAGCCTATGTCCTTGGACTGGACAGTACCTCATCAATTTAGGAAGGTCATGTTTTCGGCCGTTTGTAATTCGGATCATTTTAGAGGTCGTACGAGAATTTACGGTGCAATGTGCCAAGATGACTCTCGAAAGAGCGTTTCATGTTTTTGGCCTCCATTCACTAAATTTCGTGTACTGTAAATTTAGGAGCATTATTTCATCATTTTAAGCGTATTTTAATCATGACTATAGGATGGTTCAGTGTTGGTTCGGGTTGGTTCAGAGTCACGATTAAATACAAAGTCGTTAGGCGCAATTGTCTCAGTTTTCGGATTTAATTGCAAAGTTTGGTCAAGTAAATCATTTGCATATTTTTCATGTTAGATTTAAGTCGCAGCGAGCCGGGGAGCGATTCAACCCTATCAGAAAAAAATTATTACAGGATATTTCTTTTTGCCATTTAATTATATTATGTGCATAAAAATAGAAAATACTTATTTTTGAGATTTATGTGATATTGTTTGTGGTCAATTCACTACATGGGAGCATTATTTTATCCGGTTGCCAGTTATCGGTCAGTTCAGTTTGGTACCCCTGGTAGCCAGTTACCGGTCAGTTCTGTTTGGTACCACCCGGTCGCCAGTGATCGGACAGTTCAGTTCAGTACAGGGGCCACTTGCGTAGACCATAATCTCAACAGAAAATTATTACATTTTGTTTCAGTACAGGGCTCCAAGTAGCAACCATTTTTACTATGATTTTTCAGTTCAGTTATGCACGTATTATAATTGCTCAGTTCAAGTTATTTTCAGTATGCCCCATGACACGATGTTATATCCCATGCAAGTTTTAATATATTATTTACTCGTTATCTACGATATATGCATGCTGAGTCTTTAGGCTCACTAGACTTGATTGTTCTAGATGCATTTCGCGTTCAAACGAGGATCGGAGACCGGAGAATTTTCAGGAAAATTATTTTATTATAGGATTTATTTTTATAAATTAAGTTAAGGTATTTTTATGGGTATTTCTCAAAAATGGGATTTTATTGGGTAATTTACCCGCAAAGTTTAAATTTTTAAGGGTACGTGAATTTTTATCGAATCGGGAGACTTTTTAAGGGTTGGGATAATCTTTTCAAAATCTTTCCAACACGAAATATTTTTCGAGAATACGTTTGGATTTAATGGGTCCACTTTAGACTTATTGGGCTTAAAACCCTTTTGAGAACTTTTAAAATACAATCTTGGCCCATTAAATAATATTTTATATATATAATTAACCACCTAAACTTAATTTAACCTAAACCTAAACTCTTAACAGCCGACACTCCCTCCCCCAGCTGCTCCCTCTCTCGGATTCAGCGCTACTCTTTTAGGAAAAACCTTCGGTGGTCATTTTTCCTTGCTAGGGAAGCTCTCCTCTTCTCGTTTTCTTTATCATCAACACCACAAGGCACGCTTGCAACCTCCTTTCTGCATCACGCATGTTTTATTACTATTATGTTTGTGTTTTGCATGCTTTACTCTCGATCCAACCGAGTGTGTTTGAGATTTTTGGGTTTCACGAGCATATCGCATATTTATGCCTCAACTCTCACGTTTCTGGTTTTGTGCAAGGGACCGCTGTGTGGGTAATGACAAGGGAGCGTAAAAGAGGGTAGTGCGAGGTTGTGGTGATGGCGTAAGATTTTGGACAGATTGGGATAGGGCCGAGAGGTATAGGAGGGTAGAGCTTTCGAGTTGGGTGTTTTCACGGTTCTTCGCAAGTGGTGCTGCATGGGGCCGATCGTGTGATTAACGTAGGTCTTTTAAGGTCTAAGCTAGGTCCATGTGGTGGGTTTAGAGAGGACCGAAGGGTGATGAAATTGGGGGACATGTGGTGTAATGAGATGATGACATCGGGGGCCGAGAGTTATTTCTTGTTGGATCTTCCAGCCGTAAGTTTTGAATATGGTTTTAGAGTTTTTAGTGTTTTTAGGTGTTTTTAAAATATGATAAAAATTTGGGAAGATTTCGGTTTAGTTTCGGGATGATTCGGGTAAAAACAGGGATCTTGGTCCAAGTTTTAAAACAAATTAGATAAGCTGCGATTTGGGCTCTAGTTTACGTCTAAGAATATTTTTAAAATGTTTTGGGATATTTTAAGGAGTTTGGTAAGCTTCGGGTCCATTTTAGAGGTCCAGGGGTGAAACGATAATTTTCGGGTTCACAGGGGCAAAATGGTCAATTTGCACCCGGGGTGAGATTTTGGTCCTGGCAGCGCTCTGAGCACCAATCATGATATATGTTCATGCATCACGTTTACGATTTTTATGCTATTATAATAATTATGGTGCATGCTTGGTTTAAAGGATTTAAGAGAGAAAAAGTAAGAAAGTGAAGAGCACTCCGTCTCCGCCGTGCCGCGTCGTTATTTCGTTTGTTTTCTTTCAAAACAAACCAAGGCATGTTTATATCTTCTTTCACTCTTCAATCAAGCAATATAGGTATTTTTAAATATCACAAGTACATGATTTTAATGCAAGAAGATCGAAATTGTTCATATTTAATTATGTTGGTTAATTATACGTGCATAGAAAATATTCATTTTTGAAATTTATACGATATTGCTTGTGGCAATCTCACTATCATGGGAGCATTATTTCACCCGGTCGCCAGTTACCGGTCATGGGAGCATTGTATTATTCGGTCGTCAGTTACCGGTCATGGGAGCATTATTTCACCCGGTCGCCAGTTACCGGTCATGGGAGCACTGTATTATCCGGTCGCCAGTTATCGGTCAGTTCAGTTCAGTGCAGGGGCCACTTGCGTAGACCATAATCTCAACAGAAAATTTATGACATGCTATTTCAGTACAGGCTCTTAGGAGCAAACATTTTCACTATGATTTTCAGTTCAGTTATGCACATATTATAATTGTTCATGACAAGTTATTTTCACGTTATGACTCATGACATGATATTTTAACCCCATGCAAATTTTACTATATTATTTACTCGTTATTTACGATATATGAATACTGAGTCTTTAGGCTCACTAGACTTGATTGTTGTAGGTACTGATGATGTCGGGGCTGAGGGCGGGGACCAGTGAGCTAGCTTGGGTCGGCAGTAGTGGAACCCGAGGACCTCATTTACAGCACTTGCCATTTTTATGCTCAAAGATTTTTATCAGTTGTTGGATACTTTAACTTGTTATTTTGGCGAGTAATAATTTCTTCCGCTGCTATTTTTAAACATTAAACTTGATTTATCAGTTTATTTTGTGAATGGGGCACCTTAATTATTTTAAAAAGAAATTTTAAATTTTTCTGCAATTTTTCAAACACGAATTTTCGGGCCGTTATACGAGGCATGGAAGGTGCATGTGCCAAAGCTTGGAGAATGATGTTTTGATAAAATGGTTGAGTATTGTACCGTGGTTCATGTTTTGAACAAGAAAATTATGTCATAACTTTTGTCAAACACTTGGTAATTATGGAGATTATATCTATGTGTTTAGTGGAGGTTTTAAGAATATGTGTGTTTTGAGAAAGATTGATTGTGGTAATATTTATTTTGTTTACTTGGAAATATTTGGTAAATCTATATTTTTAGGCAAACTTTGCCAAAATTTTATTAATTATTATTTTCTCCAAATCTTTTATAAGGCTTCCGCATTATGGCAGCTATAGTTTATTGTCATGGGGTAAGGGTGTTACATTTAAATTTTAAATTTTTATTTATATTATTTAATATTTTTTATAGGAGCATTAAGCTCAAGTAAAAAAAAATTCTAGATATGTTCCTATGTATAATGTTTATCTTTCTAAAAGTAAAAATAACGTCATAAATATTTTTCGTTTGAAGTTTTAAAGCCAGAAAGAGTGTGCGTATATAATAAATATCTAGTTTTGCATTATTATATTTAAAGCAAAGAAATAGGTGGCAAAGATACATGAAAAAAGTCATTTATTCCATAGTTCTCAATCCTTCTTCTCCTGACTTCAGAAGTTTCACACTGTTCTCATAAGTACTCTCTCTTCTTCCATCAACCCAACTCACTCATTAGTTCATTCAGAAGTTGTAGAAACTCTAATTTTAAACAAAAATTATTCAATCTAATATTTACATTAATTTTTTCAAATTAAAAAATCAACATGTTAAATTTTCTTAAAAAGCCATAAAATTTATTTAAGAAAACTAAATTCATTATCCTGCCACATTTCTCTCGTTAAAAAACCAAGCATAAGACTAATAATTAATTGGGGAAATAATGGATGTTTATATATTTATGGTGTAAGCACATTATATTGTTTTATTTTATTTGTAGCCATTAATAAATGATCTAAAAAATAGAATTGACCTTTTTTGGACAAACCTATCCACCTCACTCGCCATCATGTTAATTTTCATCACGTGTAAAAGTTAAACGTAACGTAAGTAGTTGTTAGAAGAAACATATCCATCCAAATCGAACGAGACTACAGCCAAATTAAATCGCTGGTTTTAATTGTTTTTTTTTATTATTCAATAATGGTTTGGATCGGTTTTACATTCAATCAAACCAAAAAAAAAAGTTGATTCAATTCAAAATTTAGATAGAAAAAATTCAAACCAATTGGATATTTGTAAATATTAAAATTATAATATGTTTTGTTAAAAACTTAATTTACTATGGTTTTTCTAAACTATAGAAACTTAATTTGGTTTAGTTTACATTTTCTCTTTCTTAAATATATTTATTTCTTACTATTTTCTATAGATATTTATTGATATAAGTGATAGATGATGAGTATGGAATCACTTTTGACATTAAAGTAATTTATTTTTAGGTTTCTTATATATATATATATATATATATATATATATTTAGCTAAAGTCATCACGATGTCATTATCATACATTGCATCGTCAATTGTGCAATGTTTGTTTTTGAATTAATATTTGTTAATTTATAATACTAATTTAGAAAATCTTGATTTAATACTCCAAATATTTCATTTGGTTCGAGTTGTTTTTTCTTTCAAAAATAGAACCAATCCGTATTTGTTCACTGCTACATGTTAGATAGACATAGTTGGAAATAAATAGTGGTGGTTAGTGCTAATTTAATCAAATCTTTTTCATCTTAAGGACACTTTTTTGGTCCCTACGTATATCATAATTAATATAATTAATTATTAAAAATGATGGTTAATAACTCATAATTAAGATTAGTGGACACGGATCCTCTGCTGTGCAGAGTACAACAGTACTTTGTGATGTTCTATTTTTTTTAGTACTTTGTGTTCTATTTTGTTTTTTGTTTCAATTGAGCTTGATTTCAATAAGGCTTGCAAAACACAACTCAAATTGTATTACTATTAAAATTAAAAAATAAAAAAATAATTCAATGATAAATAATTAAGTAACTTTACTTAAAAATTAAACTAGAAAAATTTAATTAAAATATAAAATTTTAATTATATTTATTAAATTAAAATTGAGTTTATGTTATAGGAAATAATATATATAATTTATTTCTATTAAGTTAAATTAATTATTTTAAAATTAGATTATTATTATATTAGTAATAATATTTTTACTTGTTAACAAATTTTTCATATCACGAAGAAAAATTCTACTCCGACCTTAAAAAATGTTTACTTGTTAAAAAAAATTTCATACTTGTTAACTTAAAATTTTTACACACCAAATATATTCTAAATATATATCAAATTCAAACAATAAATACGTGATATTAGGAGTCTTTCAGTTAAAAAATTATTACTACCCAAGAATTTTGGTGTATGACAAAATCAAGACAGCACGGAAACAGTTGTGTTTCATATATATGTAACTGGTGTAAGTTCAACCGCCCAGCTCAACATAAGGAATATATTTCAAACCGGCTAAAGCTCAAGAAGTCTAAACCGCTTGAATTTCATACCGTTGGCAAATTCAATCGTCTGGATAAAAAGAAGCTTGGACTTAAATGATCTTCCTCATAATCAGATCATTAAAGAGAACTATTTATTACTCAAAGACATTCTCTGACTGGCTCTACACATTCAAAGTATTACACCGCCTCGAAGTCAACTTATCTTTACACCAGTCCGAAGATTGATCTGCATTTATGTCTCTATCCCAGAAAAAGAAGATCAAGTATAGACTTCAAGTTCTGATGCAAAAAACAGTTACCATAAAAGGAATTCCTCAAGAAAAGTGCTGCAGAACTATGTTGAGCAAAAGGAACATGAAATGCGTTTATTGAAGAACAATTAATGCTCATAAAGTTGACAGCAAGACATGTGTTCAAAGGATCAGGTTAACACTACTTATCCTTCCGACCGTTAAGAAAATCGGCTATATCAACAGAGAAGTATGCTAGCAGAACACAACTCCATTCACAACTGAAAAATCATCGCTAGCTTGCATACTCTAAAGATCCTAGAGCACTATCAAAAGTCCACATACTTCATCGCTCAATCAGCATGCCTTGAATAGAAATACACTCGATCATCTAAGGATCATCTTCATGCTACACAAACCAAATTGTTTATTTATATCATTAACCTTTTGGTTATTTGATTAAGTTTTGGTGTCTGATGAACTGAGTGTTCTTAAAAATCCAGAAGAGTAAAGTGATCACTAAGAGTTCCAAAACAGACAGTGTGATAAGTCTTGATTGGAGTGGGCTGTTGCAAAAAGTTTTACAGCCAAAGTCTTTTAGTGGAATCCTTCCTAAAGAGGAAGAAGGGGTGACGTAGGAGTATTCATTCTCCGAATATGTATAAAAACCTTGTGTCATCTTACTTCTCACAAGCACTTAATTTTCCAGTCTCTATTTGTTAAGCCTGTTAACATGCTTAATTTTTTATTTGAGATTGTGAACCGTTTTCCGCACTTAATAGTGGCTATTATTTCCAACCGTTTGTGAAGAATTTTCAACCGCCTAAAAGACGATTGAAATCAACCTTTTAAAGGAGAAAATTTGAAAGAGTTCATTCACCTCTCTCTAAACTCTTTCTCGATCCTAATAAGTGGTATCAGAACAAGGTTTTCTCAAACACTAATAACATTTAAATACTTATGGCATCTTTCAACAAAATTCCGATGTTTTCTAAAGAAGATTATGATGATTGGAAAATTCGTATGAAGGCACATCTAGCAGCCCAAGATGACGATATGTGGTATACTATCACTGATGGGCCGATGAAAATCTTGAAAGCAAATACAGCTGCCGCTTCAACCTAAGGTGCTCCTCAGATGGTAGAAAAGTACAGATCCGAATGGACTGCTGAAGATAAAAAAAAGGCAAATCTGGACAATGTTGCAAAAGATATCCTCTACAAGAATTTGGACAAAAATATGTTTTCCAAAATCAAGACTTGCCCTACTGCTAAGGAGATATGGGAAAAACTCACTCAATTATGTGAAGACAATGATCAGACAAAAGAAAACAAGTTGATTGTTGCCATCCAAAAGTTTGATAATGCAAAAATGAAGCCAGGAGAAACTCTGGCAGAATTTGACGAACGGTTCAGCGATATTATCATCAAACACATTTCATTAGGAAAAAAGAATATTCTAACCGTGAAATTGCTTTAAAGGTTATGCGAGCTCTTCCCAGAGAATGGGACGTAAAGACTATAACAATGCGAGAATCCAAAGATCTGAACAGGCTGGAACTTCATGATCTCTTCGCCAACCTTAGAGCGGATGAGTTCGAGCTTGGAATACAAACTGAAGAAGAACCATCCACCTCTCAACAAACAAAGGCCTTGGCAGCTACCACAGTGACTCTTCCGGTCGAAGAGTCCACAAGTAAGAAATCGGCCGAGCAATTAAGCAATGAAGCCATGTCTTTATTTGTTAAAAAATTCAGCAAATTCATGCGTAAGTATCAATCACAGATAAATAAACCTCACTTCAACAAGGACCATACTGATGATGGTCAAGCTTGCTTTAACTGTGGAAAGAAATGACATTTTATTGCAGAATGCAATAGGCCAAGAAAAGATGAAAAGAAATCAAGTGACAGAAGACGAGTTAAAGACAACAAAAGATTCATCAAAAAGAAGAATGAGCGAGTCTTAGTTGCAGAAGAGATAAAGGCAAATGGGCTGAATTAGAGTAAGAAAAATCCATCTCTGAAGAATCTTCAAGTGAAAGCGAATATGAGAAAGTATAATGTCTCATGGCCAAAGAAGATCAAGAATCTAACTATGAGATGGTATATGACTTTAACTTTGATGAATTTACACGAGAAGATCTTGCCACCGCACTACACGATATGATAAATGAGTTTAAAGGGCTATCACAACAGTTCAATGAAACTAAAGCATAAGAACAAAACTTGGAAAACAAGTTGACTCTCTCTAGCTGTTTGCAGCAAAAAGAGGTTGACAGTTTAAGAGTAAAGCTAAGTCTGCTAACAGCTGAGAACGATGACCTGCAAAGATTGTTCCATGCCACGTTAAAAAAAAATAAACAGTTGATAAACACAGTCAACACTTGGAACAAATACTCTGTTTCTCTTAACAAGATGCATGAGATGCAAAAACCAGTCGGAGACAGAACCGGACTAGGTCATAGCATTAATGAATGCAACACCTCTGGATCAGCAACTCAACTGCTACTAGAAAAAGATAGTTTAAAACAAATTAAATTTGTCAGATCTAGCACGGTATATGAACACGATAAGACTAAAGATCAAGACATTCAAAATGTAAATCTTGAAAATAACATAAGGCAATGTGGTTTGGGATACATTGAAATTGAGAATGCTAAATCCAACCGATCATGCCTCAGAAGCAGGCCAAATACAACCGCTCACAACGGTTCAGGTTGGGCCAGCAGAAACTAGACCTAACCATTACCACAACAGCCGACCTATTCAAAAGAGGTATCGGTTGAGTGACAATGACAGATGGTCAAAACAACATACCGAAAAAGAAAAGACACTGCATACACCACCTGATTATGCACATAACAACACTCACCTTAGGACACACCATGAAAAATCCTTCAGGATAATTCAAGTGTGGATTCCTAAAGGATTAATAAACTCAGGACCCAAATATAAAAGGGTACTAATCTCTTATTTCAATAATTTCAGGCATCAAAGAAAAAGGAGTTGGAGGAATCAATCTGGTTCCTGGATAGTGGCTGTTCTAGACACATGACTGGAAACAAAGATTTTTTTATCAGAAGTAGTCAACTACAGAGGTCCAACAATCACCTTCGATGGTAATTCTAAAGTTAGAATTGTGAGTAAATGTAAGATTATCCACGGCAAAGTTATCATTAAAGATGTGCTTCTTGTAGAACATCTATGTTATAACCTGATAAGCATAAGCCAACTATGTGACAATGGTTACAGTGTTGAGTTTCAAAAACTCATATGCACTGTTAAAACCACAGCTGATAAAATCTTGTTAACTGGTCATAGAGAGAAAAATACATATAAAGTAAAATGGAATGATGATTATTTTAATGAACCTACATGCTTTATTGCCTTAAATGGAAATAAAATTTGGCTTTGGCATAAGCGACTTAATCATCTCAATTTTAAATCCATTGCTACCATTAGCAAACTTAAACTAGTATCTGGCTTACCTAACATTGACTTTGCCAAAGATAGATTTTGCAATGCCTGTCAATTAGGTAAACAAGTCCGCTCAACGTTCAAAAGCAAAGGAAGAAACTCATCAGCAAGATGTCTGGAACTTATTCATATTGATTTGTTTGGACCGATACCCGTGATGAGCTTAGGAGGAAAGAAATATACTCTTGTAGTAATTGATGACTTCTTCAGATTTACATTGGTAACATTTCTAAACTCCAAAGATCAAACCACTGCCCAACTAATCAAACTGCTCAAAAGACTTCAAAATAAGAAAAGTGAAGCAATTGACAGAACCAGGAGTGACAGAGGAACTGAATTTCTGAACCAATTCTTGTCATCCTATCTTGAAGACCATGGCATAAAACATGAACTGTCAATTGCAAGATCACATCAACGGAACGGAGTAGTTGAAAGGAGAAACCGCACATTGAAGGAAGCAGCTAGAACCATGCTGACCGAATCCAATATTTCACAAAGATTTTGGGCAGAAGCCATTAACACAGCCTGTTATACTCAAAACAGGTCCATGATCAATAAAAATCATGAAAAGACTCCATATGAAATCTGGACCGGCAAGCAGCATGAAGTTGGATACTTTCGAATTTTTGGTTGTAAGTGTTTCATTCATATTAATGGCAAAACACATCTCACCACATGTGATGTAAAAGTGGATAATGGTATCTTTTTAGGATATTCAACAATGAGCAAATCATACAGAGCTTATAACCAAAGAACTCTCATTGTTGAAGACTCCATTCATATTGTATTTGATGAATCTTTTATATGTCATGACAACAGTAGTAGTATAAATGATTTAATAAATAATCTTGATGTTACTAACCTTGAAGCCAGCAATGATGATTAGGTAGATCTGAGAAAAACAGGTGAAATCATATCAAAGGAAAATCCAACAGTTCAAGAACAAACTCAACATATGAACAAACTAGAGGACAACCAACAAACGCAAAATATACAAATAGAAGAAGGAGCACTAGAGCAAGAAGATGAAATCATTCAACCAACCGAGCCAAATCCATATGGACCATGTCTCCAGTGGAAAAAGGATCATCCACTCGAGCTGGTCATTGGTAACCCTACTGCTCCTCTTAGAACTAGAAATCAAATGATCAATGAATTTATGCATGATGTGTTTGTTTCTCAGATAGAACCTAAGTAAATTGGTGATTCATCATTACTCGACACAAATTGGATAGAGGCCATGCAAGAGGAACTTAATCAGTTTGAAAGAAGTAAAGTTTGGCATCTAGTCCCTCGGCCTAATAATACTCATGTGATTGGAACTAGATGGGTATTAGAAACAGAATGAATGAAAACAGTTTAATCATTAGAAACAAGGCTAGACTAGTATCTCAAGGCTATAGACAAGAAGAAGGTATAGACTTTGATGAATCATTTGTCCCAGTAGCCTGGTTAGAAGCTATTAGAATATTTCTGGAATTTGCAGGATTTAAGGATTTCAAAGTATATCAAATGGATGTTAAATCTGCATTTTTGAATGGGTTGTTAAATGAGGAAGTTCATGTAGAACAACCACCCGGATTTGTTAATCACAGTCTCCCTGATTATGTTTACAAAATTGACAAAGCACTGTATGGACTAAAGCAGGCACCAAGAGCATGGTATGACACATTAATTAAATTTTTGCTTGAGCTTGGTTTCTCAATTGGAACGGTCGATAAAACTTTGTATAAATTCTCAAAAAATGATCACTCACTATTTGTATAAATATATGTAGACGATATTATTTTCGGATCAACTAACCCTAATCTATGTGAGAGATTCTCTAAGATGATGCAGGAGCAATTTGAAATGAGCATGATGGGTGAATTAAATTACTTTTTAACATTGCAAGTCAAGTAGTCCGAAAATGGTATATTTATCAATAAAGCCAAATACACTCGAGATATGCTAAAGAAATTCGGCATGGGAAATTGCTCTCAAGCCACCACCCCAATGAGTTCATCAATCAAACTGGATAAAGATGTAGGGGGATTCTCTGTGGATACAAAAATGTACAGAGGGTTAATAGGTTCTTTACTATATTTGACTGCAAGTCGACCAGATATTATGTTTGTTGTATGTTTATGTGCACGGTTTCAAGCTAAAGCTATGCAATCTCATTTTATTGCTTCTAAACGCATACTGAAATATCTTAAAGGTACTACTAATGTGGGTCTTTGGTATCCCGAAGATTCAAGTCTTAATCTTGTAGGATATTCAGACGCAGATTATGATGGATGCAAAATCGACAGAAAAAATACGAGCATGTCAGTTCTTAGGCGAAAGACTAATATCATGGCTTAGTAAGAAACAGACGTCAACTGCTACATCCACCGATGAAGCATAATTCCTTGCGGCTGGAAGTTGTTGTGCTCAGATGCAGTGGATACAACAACAACTGAAAGACTATGGAATCCAAGCTACCGAATCTCCTATCTTCTGCGACAACACCAGTGCAATAGCAATCACATAAAACCTTGTTATGCACTCTCAGACAAAACACATTGACATCAGACACCATTTCATCCGAGAACATGTCATGAAGAAAGAGATCCGGCTTGAATATGTTCATACGGATCAACAAACGGTTGATATTTTCATTAAACTACAACCAGAGGCTAAGTTTTCACATTTCCAAAATATGCTTGGATTAATCGATTTATCTTGATATGATTACTTCTTTCATGTGTTTAGTTTTTAAAGCAGAAAATAAAAGCGGTAGACAAAAAGAAAATCAGTAATAAATAATAGGAAATTTCATTAATTCAGGCGGGCGCGTACAACAGAGATTTCTTCCTTAACCACCCTCCTCTATGTGGCCAACCAGCTGGTCAGCCCTCCGGTGGAGGTGCGCAAAAAGTTCTCTGAGAATTCAATTCTTCTCAGTGCCCTCTGCTTTTTTAGGAGCATGAGGAGGTAGACACCGTCCTCAAAAAAGACGTCTGCAGTATCAGCCACGCTGAGGCATCGCTCATATTTCTTCAGAATTGCCACCCCTTTGGGGGTAGCAACTAGTCCTCCCCCAAGGGAGGACTAAAGCTCCCGGACCTTAGTCCAGGTTGACAGCGCCTTCTCAAAGACGTCCTCCTCCAGAGCTTCTTTGCGGGAGACCCAATTGATTCCACGAACGCCTCTGCTAAGTCTGGCCCGCTTGGACTGCTTTCCTTAGCCATCTTGATTTTATTTGCTTTTTATTTCAAGTAATTGTGTAACTAACCCCTCTACCTGTATCATTATGACTGACACGAGTGTTTGAAGAAGCTTTCTGTCAAAGCTACCGCCAGTTCATCTCCCAAAAATAGTTTTAATCCACATGTTTAGGGGGAACATTGGTTAAGTCAGTAATTAAATAGACTTCTCAACCGCTTACTCTCTAATCACATTATTCATCCATTTCATTTTTTGGGACACATTACTTCCACGTCATTTCGTAAAAATTACTCAAACTCTTCGACTGCCCCTAATTGACGTGACAGTTATCTTTTTGAAATTTGAAATCAATGATTTTACCGCCGTCCAAAATTTTCAAAACTTTCAAAAATTCCTCCACTAACAGTCCTCCACGTGGACTGATTTGTGATTCTTTGAACCGTAAATACATACTCAAAATTTGCAGCATTCTTAGTTTTACCTTGATATAATCATACACGATTGCGTTTAAGCTTATCTTTCAGGAGTTTATCTCGATCTTTCATTGTCAATCAAGATTATGGTTGCCTCCATTGCTCAAAACACCGTTACTGTTAACTTCACATCAATATTTGCCATGCCCAACAAGCCTATGCAAGCCATGTTTCGTACGTTAGAACATTCCGGGCTTCGTTCTTTTTTGGGTTGCAGTTACAATTACTCTGACACATTATTGAAGGAATTATTTGATTCTGCATACATGAAGAACAGAGAAATTGTTTGTGTTGTTCAAAACAAAAACCTCCAATTCACCTAGAAGATGTTTGATGATTTGTTCAGCTTACCTACGGCTGGAATTACTGATTTCTCCACACTGCCAGAAGGAAATATTGACATTTGGCGAAGTACCTTCTCAATCACAGACTCTCCGATTTCATCTCCAACCTGTCAAAAATGCGATTTGAATATCGAATTCAGACTGTTGGCTAATACTGTGGCAAAAGTACTTCTTGCCAAGGCTGGTGCATATGAAAAGATAACTATAGAAAAATATCTTGTTATGGCCACTGGTAACTTCTTGCTAATCAACTGGTATGATGTTCTATTCAAGACACTAGTATCTATGATCAAGAAAGAAAACCAATCGCAAGGCTTTGCGGTTCAAATCTACCACATGCTGATTGATGCAGGGGTTCAACCAGTGGATTTGACTGAAGTTGGAAAGACCAAGTTGTTCAACTGGGTAACGGTTGAAAATTCATCAAGACAAAATCGACCGGCTGACGAGGAGATAGTCTCCATCAAAACTGAGACTGGGTAGAATTTGTGAAACAAAAGAAGAAATCAAATATTGTTTCCACTCCCAAAGAAACTAAGAGGAAGATTATCCTAAAATCCAGTTCCGATGATGAATCCAAGGACTACATTCCCGTCTCTCAAGTTTTCAAGAAGAAACGGACTGAAAAATTAAAAACAGCGAAGATAAAACTAGTTAAATGTTTGGAAATGTTTGGTCAGTCGATTCAATATCGAATTGTTGTAACCTTTGACTCATTGATTCAAACCGGTAAAATAAAATCAGCTGCCAAGCTTGAACGGTCCATCTTGGAATGGACAAAAACATCTGATATTCAAACCGCTCTACGTCGTCGAGGCTTTTTGGAATTTCAGATGAAAGAAATACTCTCCGAGCCATCATTCAATTAAGAAGGAAAAAATTTGATCTCTTCTACCCTACTGCAAAGGATGATTCAACTGTTATCTCTCAACTTGAGCTGGATGCCTTATCGCTTGCTACAAATTTTGCAAAAATGCGACAGGATCTTCACCATCCAGCAGTTACAGAACAGTGTAAGCTCGACTCTACATTGGAACTACATGAAGACCCGTGTTCTGAATAGCTCAAAGACACATCTACCATTCATGATCATTCCCCAAAAGCCCCTTTCACTGATGATAATCCATCCGCTTTTCAAGAACCATTGATGACCTCTCCCAAAGAGTTACAGGAAGCCGAGCTGACCACTTCATCAGTTCCTACTGATTCTCTTCCACCTCACCCTCCATCAGAAAAACCAGATGAACCAAAAGTCACCGGCTCTAAACCCTCTGCTTCGACTGAAGATATTTACCAAATCATTGAGAGCATAACGGCTGAACTCCATGAGCCCAGCCATCAAAATCTGATGGTAAACCATCTTCCTCTGAATTGGTCTCTTTCAAGAACAGGTTACTAACTAATCAAGGTGAACCTGAAGAACAAGATTTCCTCGAAGAAAATTTCCAACAGCAGATTTTGACCAGACTTATCACTATGGATCAATCCATTCTGGCTCTAAATTACAAACATTTTGTGTGAGGCCCGGGGCTGAAGAGGGCGGGGGGTAATCACCGGTGCCATGAGGTTGCACGGACAATGAACGGCTCCTGGCAGGCTTCTAGGTGGAGGGAACATGAATGAACCGATCCTACACTGGAATGAGAGGGATTCCGAGACTGTTCAATGTAATGGACTGTACAATTTAAGAGGGCTTAAAATATTTGATATGTACTACTCATATCAAGAAAGTGCATCTTCTTTTTGGTAGCTCATCACACAAGAACTTCAAAGTTAAGCGTGCTTGACTTGGGGTAATTTTTGGATAGGTGACCCCCTGGGAAGTTTCCCGGTGTGCGTGTGAGTGTGGACATAAGCACGCTGGAAAGACCCGACTTGGTACAGTGAGGACAGTCGTCGAATCTGGGGCCTTTCATTTTGATATAAAGGAGGCCTTTCAAACAATGAAGTCTGCTCTCTGCAAAGATTTTTCCACCCTGAAAACAAGTGTTTCCCTCCAGCAAGCAAAACATAATTCTGCACACCTTAACATATGCCTTGGTCTATCGGAACAAATGACTCGTCTTCAAACAAATCTAGAACAACGTATCGATGCTCAAGGTGCTCAGCTTGTAGAAATTATGGAGTTCCTTGTTCATGGTGATGTCAAAAACGGGGAAAGAGAACGACAAAGGGTAATTCAAGAAGCAGAATTAATTATAAAGAAAGAATTGCGTGTGTTGAAAGAAAAGGAAGACAGGGCCAAAGCAGTAGAAGAAAGTTCAGGTCAAAAGAAACATTAAGTTGGTTATTTTGAAGATTGTAATTTAATTTACTTAATGAAATACAATATTTTTGCTCTTATATATCTCCTTAAAAATAATTGTGTTGTATATCCTTGCAGCTGTGTTTTGTCATCACCAAAAAGGGAGAAATTGTTAAAAAATTGTTACTACCTAAGAATTTTGGTGTATGACAAAATCAAGACAGAACGGAAACAGCTGCATTTCATATATATGTAACAGGTGTAAGTTCAACCGTCCAACTCAACATAAGGAATATATTTCAAACCGGCTAAAGTCAAATAGTCTAAAACACTTGAATTTCATACCACTGGCAAATTCAACCGTCTGGATAAAAAGAAGCTTGGACTTAGATGATCTTCCTCAGAACCGGATCAACAAAGAGAACTATTTATTGCTCAAAGACATTCTCTGACCGACTCTACACATTCAAAGTATTACACTGCCTCGAAGTCAACTTACCCTTACATAGGTCCCAAGAATGATCTGCATTTATGTCTCTATCCCAGAAAAGGAATGATACGAAACCTCGTACGAATGAGAAGCAAACACGATTATCAAAATCGCACCCTCAACTCAATAACAAACAAAGATCGATTATGTTGTCCTGATCTTTTGAAACAAGTAACGATTTGTGATATTCACCTCTAAGCGATTAAAACTTAGCAACAAATATCAACGATAAAACAATTGAATTTCAAACGAACCTTCAAAGATCTTGTTTTGACAATCCGAGCGAAAAACGATCGACAAACGCCACAAAGATGCAATCTTTGATAAGTTTGATCTGTGTTGAAGATCAAAGCAAAATGCCTTGAATATTGAGAGAAATTTCCAATAATATGTTTAAAGTCTGAATATCCTATTCATCCTTCATACAATGCGTATAAATACAATAAAATAACAATAAAGTTGTGTGAAAAGGCTTAAATAAGATAACTAGCAAATTTGACACAGAAGTGACCAAAAAAAGACCGCGGGTGCGCTGATGATTCTACCGCGGGTGCGGTGCAGCTTCGGCGAATTTCTCATATTCAAATAATATTGACCGTGGGTGCGCTGATTATCCTACCGCGGGTGCGGTGCAGCTTCGAAAATTTTTCTTAAATTCGATTATCATTGACCGCGGGTGCGGTCCCTGTTTTAGCGCGGGTGCGCTGGACCTTCGGCAATTGCACTTGAATAATGTAAGGCCCGAGAATTTGGTTATTATAACCAGACTTGTTTTGTTGATAATTAAGGTAATTGTAGACGCATTGTATCGGACCGAAAAAGACGAGGAAATAGATGCAAGGTATGTGCGAGATGAGCTCTCGCGCATATGCGCCACTCAGCCCGGCGCATATGCGGGAAATGTCAAGAAACTTTGGCGCACATGCGCAAGTAGTGTGGGGACCCGGACGCTAATCATCTTCTTAATCATCTTTGGGATTTAATTATCAGTTCTGATAAACAGGGTCTAAAAAAAAAATTTTCTTTTTGAAATATAAATGCGGAAGGTAATGGAATCTAATTAATATACATCTCTGTATAACAACTACAAGTCAGTAAAAAAGTACAATACTGTACAACCTCAGTCTAAGGTTTAGTTACTAAGTTCAAGTAATAAAACAAGTCTACAATAAGTCCGGAATCACCACGCTATCTAGTCCAGCCTCTTTCTCATCTTGACCCTGATCCAGCCCCACCTGTTGTCATGCACACATACAAAACAAGACAACAGCCGGATAACTCCGGTGAGAATAAATCCCAGTATAAAACATGGTAAGCATGTACAGAAACAATCTAAATCGTAACACATGCTATCATAAACATATTCAAGGATACTGGATTTCATAATCTATGAAATCAAATCCAAATAAGCATGCAATTCAATCCAGATAAACATGCAATTTAAATCAAATCATATAACATGCTATCATAACTGAAAGCAATAAACATGGGTTTCATAGTCTATGAAACCACATCTATAAACACATGCAATTCTGGTCAAATCATGTCTAGACTCGACTCAATTCTAATTCTAGGGATCCCGGGGTGAATAAGACGTCACTGTCTGTCACCTACCCTCCCAATCGGGGTGACGTACGTCTTATTCCTAGACTTCGGTCATATCTGTATCGAATAATCTACAATAGGAGGGTGTCTGCTCCTATGTAACGATACACCGAACGTCTAGAAGCCTGACTATCTGTCAAACTTTCCTATCTCAAATGCAATGTATAACAATCTGTAAACAAAGCATGCTCTTTTCAAAAGATTTGAATATAAGTCTATAAACAAATCATAATCATATCAAAAGATAAACAATAATCAAGTATGTGATTTTATTGGGAAACTCAAATGAGATCTGATTTGAGTTATGTCTTCCCAGATATCACATGAATTATACCTTTGTCGTCCTGGTCTGACGAAGACGAAGTCTCGAAGTCCAATCTGTCCATATCAAGTCTGAGATGACAATATCAAATACACTGTATCAATGTGTAACTCAATTCACGATCTGTTCTGATCAATACTCACTCAGTATATAATCTGATCAATCTAAATTAACTGATGTTTCAACGGCATACTAACACAGTCTTGTAACTCCGTAACTCACAACATCACTGATATCATATCTAATTCATAACACAGACATATGGTATAATTTCCTCAGTCTGATTCCACAAATATACCGAATAATCTATTCAGAACATATGAGAATAATCATTTCTCCATTCTTGAATCAAGAACAATACCAATCTAGTGTTCAATCTAAATCAATATCTTCAGAAAATCATAACAATTGTATAAACAGTCTATTCGTAAATCTGACTTCGATTATACAATACCTACGGTAGCAAATACACCATATCTGAAACATATACAGTTCTAACAACATCATATTTCCAAAACATCTCAAAACGTAATAAAACTTACGTCCTTGTGTAGCTCGAGTCGAGAGGAGTACGGTACTTTGTTCAAATTCGAATTCTGATGAACGGTCCTTCCACAATCGCCAATCAAAAAGGCGTAAGGATTTTCTATCAAAATCTCGACCTCCTTTTCTGAAATTCTGAGGGAAAACGTGTCATTCCTCTGTATATATACTGCATGCACTTCATGAAACGTGGCATCATTTTTCATGCAACACGCATGACCGCGGTTGCGGTGAGTGTAAGGAGCGCGGGTGCGCTCAAGCGGTGATCCTAGCCATTCTCTCGGCAGCTCAGACCGCGGGTGCGCTTCTTGCAAGAGCGGGTGCGGTGTCATCAGCGCGGGTGCGTTCCGTCTAATACCGCGGGTGCGGTGTGTCTACGGGATTTGTACTTCATTTTCTGCACATGCACCGCGGGTGCGGTCGTGCTAGCACCGCGGGTGCGGTTGTGCAACTTCTAAATTCTAGTTTTCTGATCATGCAACACCTGGTTTCTCAAATCTTTCTTCCCTCATTGCATGACATGCATTCTCATATCTTCCGAGTCTCTCATTAATGAAGATTGATAATCTTGATTTATCAATTTAATAATTCTCGGGCATTACATTTCTCTACCTCTTAGATCTGAGTTCGTCCCCGAACTCATAAACAATCCCTTCGGAGATAACAGAGGAAATGCATACCAGAGTTAAATCAAAACTCAAACGTCTGATTCCGGTCTGGAATAAGAATTTACTAAGTATAAGGTCATAATACTTCTCCAATTCTTTCTGCTAGAATCAATCTCGTATTACTGGCTATACAACATCCGTATATACCGATCTATAGCTCACGACATATACAATCTTTAGTCTTAATTACCAATCATCATCATCCGACGTTGGTTGCTTTAGTCTGTCCATTCTGAACTATATTCATTCTTTTCTGCCTTCTCTGCAAGAGAATTCTGTAGTATTCACTGTATAATATTTTGTCTGTAACTATCTCATTACCCATCTGATAATATGATAGTTATAATTATACCATAATTCATATAATGATAATATGAACTCTCATCTCGTGCTAACATCCAGCACTTCAGTTCTCTGAATATCTTCCAATATCTGGATAATATACTCTGACTGTCTGTCAATCTGTAAATAATCTACAAAATAACTTATGGTATGATCTGTTATAATTGCTATCTCAATCAAAACCACCATCTGATATAATCTACTTCTATATTCTAGTCACTCTGACTATATTCTGACAACAATCTGTGTCATTTGGTTCTGTTTGTACATCATCTTGTACAAACTAATAGATATAGATTGAACAATCTGTCAATCATAATCATATTATATCACAATTTGGAAATATCGGGAAAATCTTATTAAGAAATTCATCGAAATATACTCCCCATATCGAATCAGAAATATACTAAATCTGTAATAAATCTTCTGATTTCTATCTTTTTGTCTTTTCTGTTAGCAATTCAGACATATCATTACAATTTCTGCCAACATTTCTGTACAAATTCTGTCACGACTGATCTAATCTGTCTATGTCATACCTGTCTGTTCAGATCTCATACATTCTCAGTCAGCAAAATGAACACTGAATCCACTACAATGCATTTCTGACACTATCTGTAATTTCAGATTCAAACTATTCGGTATAAACAAATCAGTTAATAATAAAATTTAAAGAAAAATACCTACCTGGTATTCGGCTCTGATTATAAATATCAACTCTGTTATACAATTCTGAAACATTCTGATATCATAACACAATCAGTCTAATACAAAATACCAAATCACATATCTGTTTTCCTGACCGATACTCTGCTCTGATTATCGAAATACTGTTCTGACCACTCTGATCACGTTTCTGAACTGCTGAAATTCTCGAATTCATTTCTGATACAAGCTGAACTGTATATACTCTCAACGGTTCATAAAATCTGTATCAATACTGATTCAGAATAACCATACTCTATACTAATCTAGTAAATATATAGGATTGTAAGTTCTAACAATACTATCGATTCTGGCAAATCCATCAGATCTTCATGCCATTCTGATCAACTGCTATATATCATCTGCAAATATAATATGCTCCCCAAACAATAGAATCTGTATAAAATACTGGTCTAGAAGCAATAATTCTCAAGCAGTTCAAAATACAATCATATCAGATAATCTGTCAACTCATATAATATCAATATTTGACAATTCTGACATTTCTGACTTTCTGATCTTTCTGATATCGGTATCTGATCCGTCACTGATCACAATATCAACTGTCTCAAAATCAATTAGTATACTAACTTCAGATATCATTTATTCTGAATACAATCTGTTTCAAACAAAATACATATCTGAACAATTTATGTATACAAGAATCATAATTCTCAGAATATTTAAT
The DNA here is from genome assembly GCF_022965805.1 of Primulina eburnea. Classification (NCBI taxonomy): domain Eukaryota; kingdom Viridiplantae; phylum Streptophyta; class Magnoliopsida; order Lamiales; family Gesneriaceae; genus Primulina; species Primulina eburnea. The sequence continues at coordinate 17,079,319 of NC_133108.1, forward strand.
ATGGTCTTTCAAATATTCTTTCAATTCATTTTGTATCATTCTGTACACTCAATATCATTCTGTACTGAATTCTATAACAACAATCAGCATCTGATCTGAATTCAATTCTGAAATCTATCTTTCTGATATCAAGCAAATCTAATATCTTATCTAGGCAAACATCAGCCAACTCATACATCATTTGCAAATCTGCCAATTCTAGGCTCGATTTCAGTGGATCTACTGAATACATAAGGATACCATCTGTTCCTTTCTGTATTAATCGAGTCATATACAACACAGATACTAAAGGAGTTCTAAATCTAGAATCCTTATCGTGGTATCTCCACTGATCAGTCATTTCTGGTCTGATTCTTACTATTTCTGGCAAAATACTACAATATGTCTGTACTTGTTCAGCATATACATATCAGTACTGCTATCAAATCAAAAAAAACCCAAGTACTTCATAATCTAACTCGATCTCGTTTTTCATCTTACTGTAGTATATAACATGTTACAGAAATCTCTAATATCAACATTTATCCAACAAGCAAGGAATCTATACTACAGTATAAACAGATCCAACAGATACAGCATATCTTCATGCAGCTCCATCAGATATACTCATATGAAATGCATTAGTATATATCAATACATATGCAATAGAATCATAAAGAATAATACATGTCACTATATCTGGGTCTGTTCCAAAATCAGTGTCATCAGATGATTCTGTTCCCTAAAATCTTTGGGAATCTCTTTGAGGACAAACTCTCGCAAAGTGTCCCGCCTGTTTACAGACATTGCATCTACTAAGCACTCCTTGGCAGTGTTCTGTGGAATGTCTTCCTCCGCAAGTTCTGCAGTATACTCCAGTATAACTCGGACTGGAAACACTGGAGCTAGATGAACTACTCTGTCCACCTCCTAACTTCTTAAACTGTTTCTTTTCGATCTTCAATGGTTCTTTCTTTTTACCACTGTTGCTGCCAATCTCAACTCTGGAAAGCAGTTGTTGTGGATTCGATGCTGGAAGATCATACGATGCTCCCTGTTGTCCTATCAGAACCGTTTCTGCTCTTTTGGCTCTGTTCAATGTACCAGCAAAACTACTCGATTGCTTCACATTTACCAATGTACGTATCTCAGGATTCAATCCCTGAATGAACTGGCTAGACATCGCATCGTCATTCCTAGCCACAAGAGGGGCAAAACGTAATAAGGTGAAGAACTGTGCCAGATACTCATCTGACCCTGTCTCAAGTTAGTAAACTCTGCACTTCTGTCATGTCTGTATGATGTAGGGAAGAATCTTTGATAAAATTCAAATTTAAAGATCTTCCACGATATTACTGAACAACTTTGTTCTAAAGCTCCTTTGGTTAGTAACCACCATCTTCTTGCAGTCTCTTGCAATTGGTTCTCAATCAGGTTAACTCTACACTCATCTGTGAGACCAAGAAATTCAAACACCATTTCTATCTCCTCAAGCCAATTCTCACAGTCTGCAGGCGTCTCAGTTCCCTTCAAGAACGGCGGTTGAAACGACTGAAACCTGTTCAACTGCGTTTCCATCTGCTTTTCTGACGTACCTATCTGTTCTGTCGAAGTACTACCCCTTTCTGGAATTCTCCGAGGCGCTATATCTGAATATCAAACAGATTAGTACACAATCTATACAATCTGTCTCAGCCCTCCTCTGATCATACACCTCTGATTCAGACTCGGTTCTGATTCAGGCTTAACAATTACATGCTGCAATCAACTCAGATACAACCAACATGTAATAGGGAAAACAGTAATTCATGCTAGCACACATCATGTAAATCAACATCAGAATAAATCACATGCTAGCAATCACATGCAAGGAAAGAAAATTCAATCTACCACGCTCATTCTCTTCTATCTCAGTCTGAAAGATCTATCAGTTCTGACTATCTCAATCTAAGGGATATATCGCTCTGATACCACCTGTTGTGGGGACCCGGACGCTAATCATCTTCTTAATCATCTTTGGGATTTAATTATCAGTTCTGATAAACAGGGTCTAAAAAAAAAAATTTCTTTTTGAAATATAAATGCGGAAGGTAATGGAATCTAATTAATATACATCTCTGTATAACAACTACAAGTCAGTAGAAAAGTACAATACTGTACAACCTCAGTCTAAGGTTTAGTTACTAAGTTCAAGTAATAAAACAAGTCTACAATAAGTCCGGAATCACCACGCTATCTAGTCCAGCCTCTTTCTCATCTTGACCCTGATCCAGCCCCACCTGTTGTCATGCACACATACAAAACAAGACAACAGCCGGATAACTCCGGTGAGAATAAATCTCAGTATAAAACATGGTAAGCATGTACAGAAACAATCTAAATCGTAACACATGCTATCATAAACATATTCAAGGATACTGGATTTCATAATCTATGAAATCAAATCCAAATAAGCATGCAATTCAATCCAGATAAACATGCAATTTAAATCAAATCATATAACATGCTATCATAACTGAAAGCAATAAACATGGGTTTCATAGTCTATGAAACCACATCTATAAACACATGCAATTCTGGTCAAATCATGTCTAGACTCGACTCAATTCTAATTCTAGGGATCCCGGGGTGAATAAGACGTCACTGTCTGTCACCTACCCTCCCAATCGGGGTGACGTACGTCTTATTCCTAGACTTCGGTCATATCTGTATCGAATAATCTACAATAGGAGGGTGTCTGCTCCTATGTAACGATACACCGAACGTCTAGAAGCCTGACTATCTGTCAAACTTTCCTATCTCAAATGCAATGTATAACAATCTGTAAACAAAGCATGCTCTTTTCAAAAGATTTGAATATAAGTCTATAAACAAATCATAATCATATCAAAAGATAAACAATAATCAAGTATGTGATTTTATTGGGAAACTCAAATGAGATCTGATTTGAGTTATGTCTTCCCAGATATCACATGAATTATACCTTTGTCGTCCTGGTCTGACGAAGACGAAGTCTCGAAGTCCAATCTGTCCATATCAAGTCTGAGATGACAATATCAAATACACTGTATCAATGTGTAACTCAATTCACGATCTGTTCTGATCAATACTCAACTCAGTATATAATCTGATCAATCTAAATTAACTGATGTTTCAACGGCATACTAACACAGTCTTGTAACTCCGTAACTCACAACATCACTGATATCATATCTAATTCATAACACAGACATATGGTATAATTTCCTCAGTCTGATTCCACAAATATACCGAATAATCTATTCAGAACATATGAGAATAATCATTTCTCCATTCTTGAATCAAGAACAATACCAATCTAGTGTTCAATCTAAATCAATATCTTCAGAAAATCATAACAATTGTATAAACAGTCTATTCGTAAATCTGACTTCGATTATACAATACCTACGGTAGCAAATACACCATATCTGAAACATATACAGTTCTAACAACATCATATTTCCAAAACATCTCAAAACGTAATAAAACTTACGTCCTTGTGTAGCTCGAGTCGAGAGGAGTACGGTACTTTGTTCAAATTCGAATTCTGATGAACGGTCCTTCCACAATCGCCAATCAAAAAGGCGTAAGGATTTTCTATCAAAATCTCGACCGCCTTTTCTGAAATTCTGAGGGAAAAAGTGTCATTCCTCTGTATATATACTGCATGCACTTCATGAAACGTGGCATCATTTTTCATGCAACACGCATGACCGCGGGTGCGGTGAGTGTAAGGAGCGCGGGTGCGCTCAAGCGGTGATCCTAGCCATTCTCTCGGCAGCTCAGACCGCGGGTGCGCTTCTTGCAAGAGCGGGTGCGGTGTCATCAGCGCGGGTGCGTTCCGTCTAATACCGCGGGTGCGGTGTGTCTACGGGATTTGTACTTCATTTTCTGCACATGCACCGCGGGTGCGGTCGTGCTAGCACCGCGGGTGCGGTTGTGCAACTTCTAAATTCTAGTTTTCTGATCATGCAACACCTGGTTTCTCAAATCTTTCTTCCCTCATTGCATGACATGCATTCTCATATCTTCCGAGTCTCTCATTAATGAAGATTGATAATCTTGATTTATCAATTTAATAATTCTCGGGCATTACATTTCTCCCCCTCTTATATCTGAGTTCGTCCCCGAACTCATAAACAATCCCTTCGGAGATAACAGAGGAAATGCATACCAGAGTTAAATCAAAACTCAAACGTCTGATTCCGGTCTGGAATAAGAATTTACTAAGTACAAGGTCATAATACTTCTCCAATTCTTTCTGCTAGAATCAATCTCGTATTACTGGCTATACAACATCCGTATATACCGATCTATAGCTCACGACATATACAATCTTTAGTCTTAATTACCAATCATCATCATCCGACGTTGGTTGCTTTAGTCTGTCCATTCTGAACTATATTCATTCTTTTCTGCCTTCTCTGCAAGAGAATTCTGTAGTATTCACTGTATAATATTTTGTCTGTAACTATCTCATTACCCATCTGATAATCTGATAGTTATAATTATACCATAATTCATATAATGATAATATGAACTCTCATCTCGTGCTAACATCCAGCACTTCAGTTCTCTGAATATCTTCCAATATCTGGATAATATACTCTGACTGTCTGTCAATCTGTAAATAATCTACAAAATAACTTATGGTATGATCTGTTATAATTGCTATCTCAATCAAAACCACCATCCGATATAATCTACTTCTATATTCTAGTCACTCTGACTATATTCTGACAACAATCTGTGTCATTTGGTTCTGTTTGTACATCATCTTGTACAAACTAATAGATATAGATTGAACAATCTGTCAATCATAATCATATTATATCACAATTTGGAAATATCGGGAAAATCTTATTAAGAAATTCATCGAAATATACTCCCCATATCGAATCAGAAATATACTAAATCTGTAATAAATCTTCTGATTTCTATCTTTTTGTCTTTTCTGTTAGCAATTCAGACATATCATTACAATTTCTGCCAACATTTCTGTACAAATTCTGTCACGACTGATCTAATCTGTCTATGTCATACCTGTCTGTTCAGATCTCATACATTCTCAGTCAGCAAAATGAACACTGAATCCACTACAATGCATTTCTGACACTATCTGTAATTTCAGATTCAAACTATTCGGTATAAACAAATCAGTTAATAATAAAATTTAAAGAAAAATACCTACCTGGTATTCGGCTCTGATTATAAATATCAACTCTGTTATACAATTCTGAAACATTCTGATATCATAACACAATCAGTCTAATACAAAATACCAAATCACATATCTGTTTTCCTGACCGATACTCTGCTCTGATTATCGAAATACTGTTCTGACCACTCTGATCACGTTTCTGAACTGCTGAAATTCTCGAATTCATTTCTGATACAAGCTGAACTGTATATACTCTCAACGGTTCATAAAATCTGTATCAATACTGATTCAGAATAACCATACTCTATACTAATCTAGTAAATATATAGGATTGTAAGTTCTAACAATACTATCGATTCTGGCAAATCAATCAGATCTTCATGCCATTCTGATCAACTGCTATATATCATCTGCAAATATAATATGCTCCCCAAACAATACAATTTGTATAAAATACTGGTCTAGAAGCAATAATTCTCAAGCAGTTCAAAATACAATCATATCAGATAATCTGTCAACTCATATAATATCAATATTTGACAATTCTGACAATTCTGACTTTCTGATCTTTCTGATATCGGTATCTGATCCGTCACTGATCACAATATCAACTGTCTCAAAATCAATTAGTATACTAACTTCAGATATCATTTATTCTGAATACAATTTGTTTCAAACAAAATACATATCTGAACAATTTATGTATACAAGAATCATAATTCTCAGAATATTTAATATGGTCTTTCAAATATTCTTTCAATTCATTTTGTATCATTCTGTACACTCAATATCATTCTGTACTGAATTCTAAAACAACAATCAGCATCTGATCTGAATTCAATTCTGAAATCTATCTTTCTGATATTAAGCAAATCTAATATCTTATCTAGGCAAACATCAGCCAACTCATACATCATTTGCAAATCTGCCAATTCTAGGCTCGATTTCAGTGGATCTACTGAATACATAAGGATACCATCTGTTCCTTTCTGTATTAATCGAGTCATATACAACACAGATACTAAAGGAGTTCTAAATCTAGAATCCTTATCGTGGTATCTCCACTGATCAGTCATTTCTGGTCTGATTCTTACTATTTCTGGCAAAATACTACAATATGTCTGTACTTGTTCAGCATATACATATCAGTACTGCTATCAAATCAAAAAAAACCCAAGTACTTCATAATCTAACTCGATCTCGTTTTTCATCTTACTGTAGTATATAACATGTTACAGAAATCTCTAATATCAACATTTATCCAACAAGCAAGGAATCTATACTACAGTATAAACAGATCCAACAGATACAGCATATCTTCATGCAGCTCCATCAGATATACTCATATGAAATGCATTAGTATATATCAATACATATGCAATAGAATCATAAAGAATAATACATGTCACTATATCTGGGTCTGTTCCAAAATCAGTGTCATCAGATGATTCTGTTCCCTAAAATCTTCGGGAATCTCTTTGAGGACAAACTCTCGCAAAGTGTCCCGACTGTTTACAGACATTGCATCTACTAAGCACTCCTTGGCAGTGTTCTGTGGAATGTCTTCCTCCGCAAGTTCTGCAGTATACTCCAGTATAACTCGGACTGGAAACACTGGAGCTAGATGAACTACTCTGTCCACCTCCTAACTTCTTAAACTGTTTCTTTTCGATCTTCAATGGTTCTTTCTTTTTACCACTGTTGCTGCCAATCTCAACTCTGGAAAGCAGTTGTTGTGGATTCGATGCTGGAAGATCATACGATGCTCCCTGTTGTCCTATCAGAACCGTTTCTGCTCTTTTGGCTCTGTTCAATGTACCAGCAAAACTACTCGATTGCTTCACATTTACCAATGTACGTATCTCAGGATTCAATCCCTGAATGAACTGGCTAGACATCGCATCGTCATTCCTAGCCACAAGAGGGGCAAAACGTAATAAGGTGAAGAACTGTGCCAGATACTCATCTGACCCTGTCTCAAGTTAGTAAACTCTGCACTTCTGTCATGTCTGTATGATGTAGGGAAGAATCTTTGATAAAATTCAAATTTAAAGATCTTCCACGATATTACTGAACAACTTTGTTCTAAAGCTCCTTTGGTTAGTAACCACCATCTTCTTGCAGTCTCTTGCAATTGGTTCTCAATCAGGTTAACTCTACACTCATCTGTGAGACCAAGAAATTCAAACACCATTTCTATCTCCTCAAGCCAATTCTCACAGTCTGCAGGCGTCTCAGTTCCCTTCAAGAACGGCGGTTGAAACGACTGAAACCTGTTCAACTGCGTTTCTATCTGCTTTTCTGACGTACCTATCTGTTCTGTCGAAGTACTACCCCTTTCTGGAATTCTCCGAGGCGCTATATCTGAATATCAAACAGATTAGTACACAATCTATACAATCTGTCTCATCCCTCCTCTGATCATACACCTCTGATTCAGACTCGGTTCTGATTCAGGCTTAACAATTACATGCTGCAATCAACTCAGATACAACCAACATGTAATAGGGAAAACAGTAATTCATGCTAGCACACATCATGTAAATCAACATCAGAATAAATCACATGCTAGCAATCACATGCAAGGAAAGAAAATTCAATCTACCACGCTCATTCTCTTCTATCTCAGTCTGAAAGATCTATCAGTTCTGACTATCTCAATCTAAGGGATATATCGCTCTGATACCACCTGTTGTGGGGACCCGGACGCTAATCATCTTCTTAATCATCTTTGGGATTTAATTATCAGTTCTGATAAACAGGGTCTAAAAAAAAATTTCTTTTTGAAATATAAATGCGGAAGGTAATGGAATCTAATTAATATACATCTCTGTATAACAACTACAAGTCAGTAGAAAAGTACAATACTGTACAACCTCAGTCTAAGGTTTAGTTACTAAGTTCAAGTAATAAAACAAGTCTACAATAAGTCCGGAATCACCACGCTATCTAGTCCAGCCTCTTTCTCATCTTGACCCTGATCCAGCCCCACCTGTTGTCATGCACACATACAAAACAAGACAACAGCCGGATAACTCCGGTGAGAATAAATCCCAGTATAAAACATGGTAAGCATGTACAGAAACAATCTAAATCGTAACACATGCTATCATAAACATATTCAAGGATACTGGATTTCATAATCTATGAAATCAAATCCAAATAAGCATGCAATTCAATCCAGATAAACATGCAATTTAAATCAAATCATATAACATGCTATCATAACTGAAAGCAATAAACATGGGTTTCATAGTCTATGAAACCACATCTATAAACACATGCAATTCTGGTCAAATCATGTCTAGACTCGACTCAATTCTAATTCTAGGGATCCCGGGGTGAATAAGACGTCACTGTCTGTCACCTACCCTCCCAATCGGGGTGACGTACGTCTTATTCCTAGACTTCGGTCATATCTGTATCGAATAATCTACAATAGGAGGGTGTCTGCTCCTATGTAACGATACACCGAACGTCTAGAAGCCTGACTATCTGTCAAACTTTCCTATCTCAAATGCAATGTATAACAATCTGTAAACAAAGCATGCTCTTTTCAAAAGATTTGAATATAAGTCTATAAACAAATCATAATCATATCAAAAGATAAACAATAATCAAGTATGTGATTTTATTGGGAAACTCAAATGAGATCTGATTTGAGTTATGTCTTCCCAGATATCACATGAATTATACCTTTGTCGTCCTGGTCTGACGAAGACGAAGTCTCGAAGTCCAATCTGTCCATATCAAGTCTGAGATGACAATATCAAATACACTGTATCAATGTGTAACTCAATTCACGATCTGTTCTGATCAATACTCACTCAGTATATAATCTGATCAATCTAAATTAACTGATGTTTCAACGGCATACTAACACAGTCTTGTAACTCCGTAACTCACAACATCACTGATATCATATCTAATTAATAACACAGACATATGGTATAATTTCCTCAGTCTGATTCCACAAATATACCGAATAATCTATTCAGAACATATGAGAATAATCATTTCTCCATTCTTGAATCAAGAACAATACCAATCTAGTGTTCAATCTAAATCAATATCTTCAGAAAATCATAACAATTGTATAAACAGTCTATTCGTAAATCTGACTTCGATTATACAATACCTACGGTAGCAAATACACCATATCTGAAACATATACAGTTCTAACAACATCATATTTCCAAAACATCTCAAAACGTAATAAAACTTACGTCCTTGTGTAGCTCGAGTCGAGAGGAGTACGGTACTTTGTTCAAATTCGAATTCTGATGAACGGTCCTTCCACAATCGCCAATCAAAAAGGCGTAAGGATTTTCTATCAAAATCTCGACCGCCTTTTCTGAAATTCGGAGGGAAAAAGTGTCATTCCTCTGTATATATACTGCATGCACTTCATGAAACGTGGCATCATTTTTCATGCAACACGCATGACCGCGGGTGCGGTGAGTGTAAGGAGCGCGGGTGCGCTTCTTGCAAGACCGCGGGTGCGGTGTCATCAGCGCGGGTGCGCTCCGTCTAATACCGCGGGTGCGGTGTGTCTACGGGATTTGTACTTCATTTTCTGCACATGCACCGCAGGTAAGGTCGTGCTAGCACCGCGGGTGCGGTTGTGCAACTTCTAAATTCTAGTTTTCTGATCATGCAACACCTGGTTTCTCAAATCTTTCTTCCCTCATTGCATGACATGCATTCTCATATCTTCCGAGTCTCTCATTAATGAAGATTGATAATCTTGATTTATCAATTTAATAATTCTCGGGCATTACAAGTAGATACGTGCACATGCGCACGGGGTCCAGAAGACCTCGCGCATATACGCGAGGTGAGGCGTGCATATGCACGAGGTGAGGCGCGCATATGCACGAGGTGCTGACTTGCAAATGTTCCGAGGCAGAACTTCTCGCGCACATGCGCGAGCTTAGGGCGCGCATATGCGCGAGAAGTCCAGCATGCATACAAAGTTGACACATATCTTGGACATCATTTAACATGTATTTTGACATCTCTTCAGCACTTCTTCAGAAAAGAAACCACCAAGAACTCCAAGAAAAGTGATTGTGCAAAATCTAACCACCCGATCTAGAATCCGAATACATATTTGTGCTTCTCTTGCTTCAAGCTACCAAAAGAAGTAAATATTATCACTTTTCATCATGTTTTGAGTTGAGATGATTGGGGAAATAAAAGTTTGATTGTTATTATTTGTTCTTATGATTATAGTGAACGTTTATTCGTAATTGGATCAAAGAAATGTTATCGTATGCAATTGTTATGAATTCCAGCATATATATGTATGAGCTTATGCAGAATTTCAGAGTTTCAAGTGTATATGATAGTGGTTATGAGTAATTGATATGGAGTATGGATATTTGAGTTGATTTGGTATTGCAAGATCACATCGTTATGCCGTCGAAATGTACCGAGAATTAATATTGGTACGTACATGTATAGGTTGAGTTGAATGTTGATCTTGTATCTATTGAACATTGCCATTTCAGATTCATCGTGCCTCACTTCGACTTCAAGACCTCGACATCGATAAAAGTTTAACAAGAAAGGTATAATTCATGTTTGATTTGGGAAGATACAACTCAAATGAGATTCAATTTGAGTTTCCCAACAAAATCACATTCTTGTTATGTTTGTACTTTGTATTGATTTATACATATATACTGAGATAGGAGAGTCATTGGTAGATACGCCAATTTTCTAAACGTTCGGTGATATCGAGGCACAGGGGAAGATTCACTCCGATTGTAGAATTCGATACTAGACAGGATCGAAGTTTAGGAATAGGATGTAACGCCACCCCGATTGGAGAGTAGGTGGGAGACATGTTACATCTTATTCACACCGGAATCCCTAGATTTAGATACGAGTCGAGTCAAGATATGAGTTTGAATTATATGAATTACGTTTCCTAGATTGTGGGACGTATTGCCATTGATTATGTGCATGATTGTTTTATCTGTCTTCACTAATGTGTCATAATTACCGATTCATGTATTATGATGTTGTATTCAATTGCATGACATGCATGTATACATGTTTTATACTGGGATTTGTTCTCATCGGAGTTTCCGGCTGTTGTTGTGTCTGTATGTGTGCATAACAACAGGTGGGGCAGGATCAGGGTCAAGACAGAGATGAGAGATCGAGATAGCGTGGAGATTACGGGCCAAGAAGAAGAAGTACTAGGCGTTTCTTACTAGACATGTACTACTTGTGGTTTGTAGTTAGTATTGAACACTAGTTTTTATATATGGAATGAAACAAGACATGTATTTTGTTTGATGAAATAAAACGAGGATAGTTTTGTATATGATTTATATACATTTATTTAGAATGTTAAAAGCAACATTTTGACCCACATTTTCTAGCAAAGATCCAATTAATCTCAAAAAGAATTGAGTTAGAGCCCGGGTACCCACAACAGGTGGTATCAGAGTGATAGATCCTTTAGATTAAGATAGGATAGAATGAGCGGGGTAGATCGAGTCGTCTTCCTTGCTTTATGATGTGCTAGCATGATTTATTGCTTTCCCTATTACATGTTGTATTGTTATCTGAATTGATTTACAGCATGTATTCGCAAAGACTGAATCAGAACCGATTATGGATCAGAGGTATATGATCAGAGGAGGGCTGAGACAGATTGTATAGATTGTGTATTAATCTGTTTGATATTCAGATATGCCGCCTCGACGAGTACCGCATCCAGCAGCAGGTCGGGTACCAGAACAGGGCAGTACATCCAATGATCCGATGGACGTTACTGATACACCGATGGAGACCTTGTTGAAACGGTTTCAGTCTTTCCGACCACCGACACTGAAAGGTACAGAAAATGCAGTCGAGTGTGAAAGTTGGCTAGAGGATATCGAGATGCTATTTGAATCCCTTGAGTACACTGATGACCGACGAGTGAAATTAGTTGGGCACCAACTGCAAGATGTAGAAAAGAATTGGTGGATCACTATGACGAGAGCATTGGAGCACCGTGGCACACAGATTATTTGGAAGGTGTTCAAGACTAAGTTTTATCAGCAATTTTTCCCCGTGTCCTACCAAGACAAAAGTGCTGAATTTGCTAATTTAATACAGGGACAACTGAACATCGAAGAGTATGTTGCCAAATTCTCGTCATTGCTCAGATTTGCTCCTCATGTTGCCGAGAATGAAGAGGCCGTTGCGGACCAGTTTATTAATGGCTTGAATCCAGAAATCTTTACCTTGGTGAATACCGGTAGGCCTAACAACTTTACTGATGTGTTGAACCGTGCCAAGGGAGCGGAAGCTGGACTACTTAGGCAACTAAGCATTCCTTATGTTGCTCCGACTCCTAGACCGCCACTACCTTCAGTTCAACCCCCTCCCCGATTTGAGAGTGGTGGTAGCAGCAGTGGAAGAAAAGATCAGTTGAAAGCGAAGGGTAAACAGTTCAAGAGATCAGGGAGCAGTTCGTCGAGCTCCAACGGGTCACGACAGAGAGGTCCTGGCCAGAGTACAGAGTATACAGGTGTGTATTGCACTTCTTGTGGAGGTAGACATGCCACCGAGTAGTGTCAGGGTGTGATGGGCAGATGTAACATATGTAGGCAGCAGGGACATTTCGCCAAGGTCTGTCCACAGAGAGGTTCACAAAGATTTCAGGGTGCAGGATCTTCTGCAACAGTAGCGCAGCCTGAGAGGCAAGCTTCGTCTGTCCATTACTTCCACCCCACTCCTACACAGACACAGCCCAGAGCCAGAGGTAGCCAGACTGTGAGCCAACCTCCCAGATAGCAAGCTCAGGTGTTTGCATTGACAGAGGAGCAAGCCCAAGATGCACCGGACGATGTGATCGCAGGTAACTGTTTCCTTTGCGGTTATCTTGCCTATGTTTTGATAGATATATGTGCATTGCATACATTCATTTCTGAGCACTTTGCATTGTTGCATGCTTTTCCTGTCGAGTCATTATTTGCTGTAGTGTCTATTTTTTCTCCGTTGGGAAGTGGTCTTGTATCTGTGACTTCAGTTAGACATTGTATACTACAGTTTGAAGGTCATGAGTTGATTTAGTTTGTATTGTGCTTGGGATAGCTGATTTTGACTTGAATTGATATGTTAACCAAGTACCGAGCCACTGTACACTGTTTCCAGAAGATTGTCAGATTCAGACCAGAGATGGCTGACGAGTAATAATTCTATGGTAAGTGTTCCAGATATCGGATTCCCTTAGTATCTGCTTTGACTATGAGTAGATTATTACAGAAAGGAGCAGAGGGGTTCCTTGTCTATTCTGTAGATCTACAGAAATCGAGCCCGACATTGGCAGGTTTGCCAGTAGTACGGGAGTTTGCAGATGTATTTCCAGATGAGATCCTAGGGTTACCCTCAGCCCGAGAGATAGATTTAAGCATAGATCTTGTGCCAGGTACTGTTCCTATATCTCGACCTCCATATAGAATGGCGCCGATAGAATTGAAAGAACTGAAAACACAACAAGAAGATATTCTAGCCAAGGGATATATCAGACCCAGTGTATCTCCTTGGGGCACTCCAGTGCTATTCGTACGAAAGAAAGATGGTTCGATGTGATTGTGTATTGATTACCGGCAACTAAACAAGGCAACAGTGAAGAACAAGTATCCCTTGCCTCGTATCGACGACTTATTTGATCAGTTGCAGGGATCCTCCGTCTATTCCAAGATCGATTTGAGATCTGAATATCACCGGTTGTGAGTACGAGATGTTAATAAATCGAAGACAGCATTCCGAACCAGGTATGGACATTACGAGTTTATTGTCATGCCTTTTGGTTTAATGAATGCGCCAGCGGTGTTTATGGGACTGATGAACCGTGTCTTTCAGAGGTATCTAGATGAGTTCGTTATGGTGTTTATCGATGATATTTTGGTATACTCGAGAAATGAGACTGATCATGCCGAGCACTTAAGAATTGTATTGCAGATATTGAGAAATGAGAGATTATATGCTAAATTGTCGAAGTGCGAGTTTTGGCTGAGACATGTTATGTTTTTGGGGCATATCATATCTGGAGACGGTATTTCTGTGGATCCGAGTAAAGTTGAAGCTGTTATCAATTGGCCGAGACCGACTTCTGTGCTAGAGATACGCAGTTTCATGGGTCTAGCAGGTTATTACCGAGGATTCATTAAAGATTTCTCCAGTATTGCGAAGCCGATTACACAGTTGACACAGAAGAATGCGCCATTTGTGTGGTCTGAAGCCTGTGAGTCTAGCTTCTTGGAGTTGAAGAAACGATTGACCAGTGCTCCAGTATTGATGATACCTTCAGGTACGGGAGATTTTGTTGTATACTAAATGTGACACCCTGACCCGTTACAATTAAAAATACAGCGGAATTTAAAATTTTCTTGCAAATGGAAGGAGTTTCAAAATACATTTCCATATATCAATAAAAGTATTAACATGATCAACTAAATGATACATCAAAATACAAAACATCATTTTAATGATCATGTCCAAAAATATTGCTTGCAAAACAAACTACTTCCTTCCAATCTTCGTATGCATATGACTCCCATCCACAGTCAACGTCCTGGCCCGTCACTCTTATCTGCATCACATGAAAATAACTGAAATGTGTATAAGACTCAACAAGTGGAACTCTTACATAGCAATGAACATATCATACTCTGTAAAACATGGTTTAAAACATAAATACCATCAACTCTGAAATAAATATCATAGCAATAGCATAGCAATAATATGGTATTTCTCTTTACTCTGGTTGGATTGATATCAATAGTAACTCTGTCTGTGGTGCTCGTATCCCAATCGATATAAACCGATAACTCTGAGGGATATAAGCCTATGGTCGTTGATCAACTAATTGCATGCCATCTCTGACTATGTATCTATCAATCCAATAAAACATTTAAACTCTTTCTCTTAGCATTTATCAAACACTTTGGAAACTATACTCTTTGTATTCCCTTTTCAATACAATTGAGACATACAATGCCTCCAATAGATATAACAATGAATTAATACATAACTATGAAGCAATTGAAGGGAATAACACATTAAAACCTTTGAAACACAATACATATAACATCATGTGAGCACAAGGGATGAAATTCCACTTACAAACCACAATAACACCTTGAATCTAACTCGTGGTACACCACCTACAACAATAATCCATAAATAACACCAACATCAACTCAATATCCAAGAACTTATGCCAAATAATCCATAAATCCATAAACACAACAAAGCTACAATATCTCTTCTCCAAAAACCAAGAAATAAATCCATCAAAAGCTTACCTAAGCTTCCTAGAGCAACCAAGAACTTCGATCTCAAATCGAAACTCCAACTAAAAGCTTGAATCAAAGATGAGAAGTGAAGAAAATGGAGGAAAACCCTTGCTTTCTAAGAGAGAAACGAGAATGGAGGAGAAAAGAAAGGTAAAAAGTGAAGTCAATCATCCAAAAAGGTACTTAAAATCTCGCCCATACCTCAATAATGCATGACCGTGGGTGCGCTCATACAAGCACCGCGGGTGCGCTGAGCTCACGGCACTCCACCAAAAATCCAAACTCGATGACCGCGGGTGCGGTCCTGCAATTACCGCGGGTGCACTCTACACCGCGGGTGCGGTACTAACATCACCGCGGGTGCGGTGAATCCACGGTAAAACCCACAAATTCCAACAATTACGACCGCGGGTGCGGTCCTTACACTGAGTGCGGGTGCGGTATGGCTTCGGCCAAGAAACACACCAAAGCAACTACAATCGATCCGAAACGCTAAAACGAATAACCAACAACAACTACACCTCAAGACAATAATAACCAACAATACTATGGCCCATAATCACAACTCTAATCACACAACTAAACTTAGACTAAATCAATAAATCTATAACATACGAAAACTTAAACCGTACCGTACACCGGGCTCGGCTATTACGATCTCCCCTCCTTAAGGGAATTTCGTCATCGAAATTGACGTCACTGCACGAACAACTCAGGATACTTCTCTCTCATCTCATCCTCTGGTTTCCACGTAGCCTCTTCGATCAAATGGTTCCTCCAAAGGACTTTAACGATGCCGATCTCTTTGTTCCTCAAAACTCTGACTTTGCGGTCCAGAATCTGAACCGGAATCTCTTGGTAGGTCAAATTCGGCGTCAAGTCCAATGGCTCGTGGCGAAGAACATGGGAAGGATTCACAATATACTTCCTGAGCATCGATACGTGAAAAAAATTATGGACTCTGTCAAGATCTGACGGTAGGGCTAACCTGTAGGCTCGATCACCAACTCTGTCCAATATCTCGAATGGACCAATAAACCTCGGACTCAACTTACCCTTCTTGCCAAATCGCATCACACCCTTGAGAGGTGCTATCTTCAGAAACACGTGATCGCCAACCTCAAACTGCAAAGGTCTACGACGAACATCTGCATAGCTCTTCTGTCTGCGCAGTCTTCATCCTCTCACGGATAACAGCAAGAATATCGGCCGTCTGTTGGACCAACTCTGGTCCCAACATCTTCCTCTCACCAACCTCATCCCAATACAAGGGCGATCTGCAATTCTTGCCATAAAGTGCTTCATACGGTGCCATCCCAATCGTCGCTTGGTAACTGTTATTGTACGTGAACTCCACAAGAGGCAATTTGGAATCCCAGCTACCAGAATAATCGATAGCACAAGCTCTGAGCATATCCTCTAGAACCTGAATGACTCTCTCTGACTGACCGTCGCTCTGAGGGTGATAAGCTGTACTGAATGCTAACCGTGAACCCAAAGCTCTGTGCAAACTTTTCCAAAACTCTGAAGTAAATCTAGGGTCACGATCAGACACAATCGACACAGGGACACCGTGAAGTCTAACAATCTCTGCTATGTAATCCTCGGCATACTGATTCATGGAATACGTCGTCTTGACTGGAAGAAAGTGCGCTGACTTGGTCAATCGATCGACAATAACCCAAATGGAATTGAAACCCTTCTGCGTCCTAGGAAGACCAGTCACGAAATCCATCGTAATATGCTCCCACTTCCACTGAGGAATCGGCAATGACAACAATGTCCCAGCAGGTCTCTGGTGCTCAATCTTCACCTGCTGACAAGTTAGGCACTGAGAAATGAACAAAGCAATATCTTTCTTCATACCTGGCCACCAATAAAGTCGACGAAGATCCTGATACATTTTGGTGCTGCCTGGATGTATCGAATATGGCGCGGTATGAGCCTCTGTCAAGACGTCTTGCCGAATATCATCACCAACGGGAACACAAATACGGCCTCTTAAAGTCACCAAACCATCACCATTCAACGCAAACTCTGAGTTACCTCTCTTCTCTGCTCTAGCTCTCAACTCTGTCAACTGAACATCAACAGTCTGCTTTCTACGGATCCTGTCCGTCAATGTAACCCGAATGACCAACGCTGAAAAGCGAGCAATGGTCCCCGGAACTACCAAAGAAATCTCCTCTCTCTGCAAATCCATCAACAATGGTCTCTGAATCAAAGAACTCAAGGAAGAACTCGACTTACGGCTCAAAGCATCAGCCACAACGTTCCCCTTCCCCGGGTGGTAAATAATCGTCACATCATAGTCTTTCACAAGCTCTAACCACCTCCTCTGCCGCATATTGAGCTCTTTCTGGGAAAACAGATACTTCAAACTCTTGTGGTCTGTGAAGATCTCACACTTTTCGCCATACAAATAATGTCTCCAAATCTTCAAGGCAAAAACCACATCTGCCAGCTCCAAATCATGCGTCAGATAATTCTTCTCATAGTCTTTCAACTGGCGAGAAATATAGGCGATAACCTTACCTCGCTGCATCAACACTGCACCAAGTCCTTTCTTCGACGCATCGGTAAACACAACAAAATCCTCTGAACCACTGGGCAATGAAAGAACAGGAGCTGTCGTCAATCTATCTTTCAAATCTTGAAATGCACTCTGGCAATCAATGGACCACTCGAACTTCACATTCTTCCTTGTCAAATTGGTCAATGGCAAGGCAATCTTGGAGAAATCTGAAATAAAGCGTCGATAATAACCCGCCAAACCAAGGAAACTGCGTACCTCAGAAACAGTGGTAGGAATAGGCCACTCCTGAATCGCCTCTATCTTCACTGGATCAACGACAATGCCATCCTTCGAAACAACATGGCCTAAAAAAGAAATCCGATCCAACCAAAATTCACACTTCTTCAACTTGGCAAACAGTCTCCTCTCTCTCAACAACTGAAGAACCACTCTAAGATGCTCTGCATGAAGCTCTCTGGTCTTGGAATAGATCAAGATGTCGTCGATGAAGACAATGACAAAGCTATCCAAATAAGGCTTGAACACACGGTTCATCAGGTCCATGAAAACTGAAGGAGCATTGGTCAGACCAAAAGACATCACAAGAAACTCATAGTGACCATACCTGGTCCGGAACGCTGTCTTAGGGATATCGGACTCCCTAACCTTCAACTGATAGTAGCCAGACCGAAGATCAATCTTCGAAAATACAGTGGCACCCTGAAGTTGGTCAAATAGATCGTCAATCCGTGGCAACGGATACTTGTTCTTGATAGTCACTTTGTTGAGCTCCCTATAGTCGATACACACCCGCAAAGACCCATCTTTCTTCTTGACAAACAGAACCAGAGCTCCCCAAGGCGAAGAACTCGGACGAATAAAACCCTTGTCCAAAAGATCCTGCAACTGCGTCTTCAACTCCTTCATCTCAGTAGGGGCCATTCGGTACGGAGCCTTAGAAATAGGAACCGTACCTGGAGCTAGATCAATCACAAACTCAACGTCTCTGTCCGGCGGCAAACCCGGCACATCATCCTCAAACACATCAGCAAACTCCCTCACAACATCAATATCATCAATATTCAACTTAATCAATCTATCCACATTCACAATCGAAGCCAGAAGCACATCACAACCTCTACACATCAACTTCTCAGCCTCAAGACAAGAAATAAAAGGAAGGACCAGCGAAGTACCTGCGCTGGCGAGAACTCCTCCCTTAATGCTATCATCTGCAAAGGTCACCATCTTAGCAACGCAATCAATAACAGCACGATAGGTCGAAAGCCAATCCATGCCAAGAATAACATCAAAGGCAACCATCGGGATAACAATCAAATCAGCAAAAACAACTCGCTCCTCAATACGAACAGGGCATGCATAAACAATAGACGTCGGGCACAACACGTCCCCCGAAGGCAAAACAACATTGAACTGGAGGGGAAGAACAGAAGGAACTATACCCAAAGATCTCAAAAACAATTCAGACATAAAAGAATGAGTAGCACCAGTATCAATCAAAGTCGTAGCTACTCTGCCTGAAATTAAAATAGTGCTAGAGATCACAGAAGAATCATGGTTAATACCTTCCTTGGTCATCGAAAAGATATGACCCTGCACCTTATCCTTGCTCGCTCCCCTCGGACAATCTCTGGCAATGTGGCCTGCCGTGCCACAACGGTAACAAGAATGAGTGCCAAATCTGCACTCTCCCCGGTGATGCCTGCTGCACTTAGGACACAAAGGCTTCTCGGGATCAACTGGTACTGGCGGTGGCCTAGGACTCGGCTCTATCTTGCCTTTCCCTTTGAAACGATCCTTGCCTCTCTGATTCGAGCCCTGGCCTCTCTGAGCAATAGCTTGATGCCTCTCCTGCCTCTCTCTGGCGATATCTTTCTCGTCTTGTTCGGCCAATAACGCCTTCGACACGATCTCTTTGAAAGTCACAGCCTTGGACATGTTGATATCTCTCCGGATCTCTGCACGAAGGCCTAGAATGAAATGAGCGCCTTTGTCCTTGTCGTTTGAAGCAATATACGGAGCAAAAAGACAACCCTCCTCGAACTTGAGAATGTACTCGTCAACGTTCATGCTCCCCTGTCGAAGCTCCAAGAACTCCGTAACCTTCCTAGCTCGGAGTGCGTCGGGGAAATACTTGTCATAGAACAAATCAGTGAACTCTGACCACTTCAACGCTGAAACATCAACACCAACCTTCGTGGCATTCCACTAGATACGTGCAGCCTTTACCAACATGAATACTGCACGGCTGATCCTGTCTTTATCTTCGTACTGGAGATGATCGAAGATCGCCTCTAGAGCCTTGATCCACTCCACTGCAACTAAAGGATCAGTGCTACCTGCGAATTCCGGTGGATCCATTCTCTTGAAAGCAGAAAAGACGGCATCAGTGCCAACTGCCTGAGCTACTTGGCCTCTCACTTGGCCTCTACCCTGTCCTGTTCCTTGCAATCGAAGCAGCTGCTAAATCTGCTCGCTATGGACTTTGGCCTGCTCCTTAAGCAACTTGCCGAACTCGTCGACAACTCTCGAGGAAGAACTATCATCACCCTCTACGGCTTTCCGCTTAGGAGGCATACACTACAATGTGCTCACAAAACACCAATCAATAAATAACAATGGATAGATGCAAAGAAAACATACCCGGACAGTCGAAAGTAGACGAAGTCATATGCATTGGTCCGAAGAACGGTGCTCTGATACCACTAAATGTGACACCCTGACCCGTTACAATTAAAAATACAGCAGAATTTAAAATTTTCTTGCAAACGGAAGGAGTTTCAAAATACATTTCCATATATCAACAAAAGTATTAACATGATCAACTAAATGATACATCAAAATACAAAACATCATTTTAATGATCATGTCCAAAAATATTGCTTGCAAAACAAACTACTTCCTTCCAATCTTCGTATGCATATGACTCCCATCCACAGTCAACGTCCTGGCCCGTCACTCTTATCTGCATCACATGAAAATAACTGAAATGAGTATAAAACTCAGCAAGTGGAACTCTTACATAGCAATGAACATATCATACTCTGTAAAACATGGCTTTAAAACATAAATACCATCAACTCTGAAATAAATATCATAGCAATAGTATAGCAATAAGATGGTATTTCTCTTTACTCTGGTTGGATTGATATCAATAGTAACTCTATCTGTGGTGCTCGTATCCCAATCGATATAAACCGATAACTCTGAGGGATATAAGCCTATGGTCATTGATCAACTAATTGCATGCAATCTCTGACTATGTATCTATCAATCCAATAAAACATTTAAACTCTTTCTCTTAGCATTTATCTAACACTTTGGAAACTATACTCTTTGTATTCCCTTTTCAATACAATTGAGACATACAATGCCTCCAATAGATATAACAATGAATCAATACATAACTATGAAGCAATTGAAGGGAATAACACATTAAAACCTTTGAAACACAATACATATAACATCATTTGAGCACAAGGGATGAAATTCCACTTACAAACCACAATAACACCTTGAACTCGTGGTACACCACCTACAACAATAATCCATAAATAACACCAACATCAACTCAATATCCAAGAACTTATGCCAAATAATCCATAAATCCATAAACACAACAAACCTACAATATCTCTTCTCCAAAAACCAAGAAATAAATCCATCAAAAGCTTACCTAAGCTTCCTAGAGCAACCAAGAACTTCGATCTCAACTCGAAACTCCAACTAAAAGCTTGAATCAAAGATGGGAAGTGAAGAAAATGGAGGAAAACCCTTGCTTTCTAAGAGAGAAACGAGAATGGAGGAGAAAAGAAAGGTAAAAAGTGAAGTCAATCATCCAAAAAGGTACTTAAAATCTCGCCCATACCTCAATAATGCATGACCGCGGGTGCGCTCATACAAGCACCGCGGGTGCGCTGAGCTCACGGCACTCCACCAAAAATCCAAACTCGATGACCGCGGGTGCGGTCCTGCAATTACCGCGGGTGCAGTCTACACCGCGGGTGCGGTACTAACATCACCGCGGGTGCGGTGAATCCACGGTAAAACCCACAAATTCCAACAATTACGACCGCGGGTGCGGTCCTTACACTGAGTGCGGGTGCGGTATGGCTTCGGCCAAGAAACACACCAAAGCAACTACAATCGATCCGAAACGCTGAAACGAATAACCAACAACAACTACACCTCAAGACAATAATAACCAACAATACTATGGCCCATAATCACAACTCTAATCACACAACTAAACTTAGACTAAATCAATAAATCTATAACATACGAAAACTTAAACCGTACCGTACACCGGGCTCGGCTATTACAATTGTGATGCATCTCACAGAGGGTTAGGATGTGTTCTTATGCAGCGAGGACATGTGATCGCATATGCCTCGAGATAGTTTAAGCCACACGAGACTGGCTACCCATTTCATGATCTTGAATTGGCGGCCATTGTTTTTGCATTGAAGATCTGACGTTACTATCTTTATGGCGAGAAATTTGAAATCTACTCTGATCACAAAAGCCTGAAGTATCTATTTTCTCAGTCAGAGTTGAACATGAGACAACGTAGATGGCTCGATTTGTTGAAGGATTTTGATTGCGAGATCAAGTACTATCCAGGGAAGTCAGATGCAGCAGCGGATGCCTTGAGTCGAAAGGTATGTTCCCTATCCTTATCGACGATAGGTGTTTCGAATTTAGTTGAGGACTGCTGTTTGTCTGGTTTAGCATTTGACACAAATAGTAGACCATTGCGACTTGCTATGATTCAAGTTGAGTCAAATTTGATTATGAGGATTAAAGAAGCACAAAGAGCAGATCAGAATGTTCAGAGGTCGATTCAGATGGTCAGATCAGGACATCAGTCAGAATATCAGGTACTTGATCATGTTCTATATGTGAATAACCGTCTTGTAGTGCCAGATATTTCAGATTTGAAACAACAGATATTATCAGAAGCGAACTGTAGTCGGTTCAGTATTCATCCTGGTGGCAGGAAGATGTACAACGATCTGAAGACACAATTCTGGTGGAAACAGATGAAGTCAGATATTGTAGAGTTTGTGTCTAAGTGCTTGAATTGCCAGCAGGTGAAAGCCGAGAGAAAGAAGCCCGGAGGTTTACTTCAGAGTCTATCTATTCCTGAATGGAAATGGGACCACATTTCCATGGATTTCTTTACGAAGTTACCACGATCATCCCGGGGCTGTGATGCGATTTGGGTTGTTATTGACAGATTGACCAAATCAGCTTGTTTTATTCCGTACAAAATGACGTACCGACATGGTCAGATGGCTGAGATATATGTCAGAGAGGTAGTCAGATTGCATGGTGTACCGAAGTCTATCGTATCAGATCGTGATCCCCGATTCACTTCACATTTCTGGCACAGTTTGCAGCGGGCTTTGGGTACGACATTGCATCTGAGTACTGCCTATCATCCCCAGACAGATGGACAGTCAGATCGGACTATCCAGACTTTAGAGGATATGCTGAGAGCTGTAGTTCTAGACTTTGACGCGAGTTGGCAAGATTCACTCGCTCTTTTTGAATTCTCGTACAACAACAGCTATCAGACGAGCATTGAAATGGCACCGTTTGAGGCTTTATACGGAAAGAAATGCAGATCTCCGCTGTTTTGGGATGACATCTCAGAGGGACCAGAACTTGGGCCTGATATGATTCGTGACATGACAGAAAAGGTGAAGATAATTCAGAAACGAATGAAGATAGCACAAGATAGACAAGCAAGTATGCCAATATCAGACGTAGACCGTTAGTATTTGAACAGGGAGACAGAGTATTTTTTAAGATTTCTCCTTTCAGAAGCATTGTGCGATTTGGCAAACGCGGTAAGCTATCGCCTAGATACATCGGTCCTTACGAGATTCTTGAAAAGATTGGTGATCGAGCATATCGATTGGCTCTTCCTCCTTCTCTAGCTGGGATACATGATGTCTTCCATGTATCGATGTTATAGAAGTATATGCCAGATATTTCTCATGTCATTCAGCTTGACGAAGCCGAGCTTGACGATACACTCAGTTATTTTAAGCAACCATTGCAGATTCTAGATCGAAAAGAGAAGCAGCTCAGAACGAAGACTATTCCGCTAGTGAAAGTTCGGTGGAGTCGTCATGGCACTGAAGAAGCGACTTGGGAGACAGAATCAGAAATGAGACAGAGATATTCCAAGCTATTTTCATGATGTGAGTATTTATTCAGTTTTTATTATATTGCATCTGGTATATACTTTGATTGATTGCCTGCAAGTTCGAGGACAAACTCATATCTAAGAGGGGGAGAAATGTAATGTCCGAAAATTTGGTTATTATAATCAGACTTGTTTTGTTGATAATTAAGGTAATTGTAGACGCATTGTATCAGACCGGAAAAGACGAGGAAATAGATGCAAGGTATGTGCGAGATGAGCTCTCGCGCATATGTGCAACTCAGCCCGGCGCATATGCGCGAAATGTCTAGAAACTATGGCGCACATGCGCGAGTAGATACGTGCACATGCGCGCGGGGTCCAGAAGACCTCGCGCATATGAGCGAGGTGAGGCGCGCATATGCACGAGGTGCTGACTTGCCAATGTGCCGAGACAGAACTTCTCGCGCACATGCGCGAGCTTAGGGCGCGCATATGCGCGAGAAGTCCAGCATGCATACAAAGTTGACACATGTCTTGGACATCATTTAACATGTATTTTGACATCTCTTCAGCACTTCTTCAGAAAAGAAACCACCGAGAACTCCAAGGAAGAATGTTTTTAAGCTTCATGTCATGGTAGAAAAGTGATTGTGAAAAATCTAACCACCCGATCTTGAATCCGAATACATATTTGTGCTTCTCTTGCTTCAAGCTACCAAAGGAAGTAAGTATTATCACTTTTCAGCAAGTTTGGAGTTGAGATGATTGGGGAAATTAGAGTTTGATTGTTATTATTTGTTCTTATGATTATAGTGAACGTTTATTCGTAATCGGATCGAAGAAATGTTATCGTATGAAATTGTTTTGAATTCCAGCATATATATGTATGAGCTTATGCAGAATTTCAGAGTTTCAAGTGTATATGATAGTGGTTATGAGTTATTGATATGGAGTATGGATATTTGAGTTGATTTGGTATTGCAAGATCACATCGTTATGCCGTCGAAATGTATCGAGAATTAATATTGCTAGGTACATGTATTGGTTGAGTTGAATGTTGATCTTGTATCTATTGAACATTGCCATTTCAGATTCATTGTGCCTCACTTCGACTTCGAGACCTAGACATCGATAAAGGTTTAACAAGGTATAATTCATGTTTGATTTGGGAAGATACAACTCAAATGAGATTCAATTTGAGTTTCCCAACAAAATCACATACTTTTTATGTTTGTAATTTGTATTGATTTATATTTATGTACTGAGATAGGAGAGTCATTGGTAGATACGTCAATTTTATAAACGTTTGGTGATATCGAGGCATAGGGGAAGATTCACTCCGATTGTATAATTCGATACAGACAGGACCGAAGTTTAGGAATAGGATGTAACGCCACCCCGATTGGGAGAGTATGTGGGAGATCTTTTACATCTTATTCACACCGGGATCCCTAGATTTAGATACGAGTCGAGTCAAGATATGAGTTTGAATTATATGAATTACGTTTCCTAGATTGTGGGACGTATTGCCATTGATTATGTGCATGATTGTTTTATTTGTCTTCACTAATGTGTCATAATTACCGATTCATGTATTATGATGTTGTATTCAATCGCATGACATGCATGTATACATATTTTATACTGAGATTTGTTCTCACCGGAGTTTCCGGCTGTTGTTGTGTCTGTATGTGTGCATAACAACAGGTGGGGCAGGATCAGGGTCAAGACAGAGATGAGAGATCGAGATAGCGTGGAGATTACGGGCCAAGAAGAAGAAGTACTAGGGGTTTCTTACTAGACATGTACTACTTGTGGTTTGTAGTTAGTATTGAACACTAGTTTGTATATATGGAATGAAACAAGACATGTATTTTGTTTGATGAAATAAAACGAGGATAGTTTTGTGTACGATTTATATACATTTATTTATAATGTTAAAAACAAAATTTTGACCCACATTTTATAGCAAAGATCTAATTAATCTCAAAAAGAATTGAGTTAGAGCCCGGGTCCCCACAAATAACATTCCAAAGACCTCCAATATTATTCCCATGAATCCCAACCTCCTCTAATTTAGTCACCCAATTTGTAGATCCTCCTTGGTAGTTCATCATGAGTCCTTGAAGTGCTTCTTTAAACTTCTTGCTACGTCCCCTCATTATAGGTCCTTCGGGCAACTCCAATGAGTCCCATGCTTTCTTTGGTGCTTGATCAACCACGTTTGCATCATTCTTCCCCTTCTTGAAAAGGATTTGCCCTCAAATCTTGATCATCTCCTACATCGAACAACGAAAGATCACTAAAATTAAAAGTAGAACTGACATTGTACTCACCTGGTAGGTCTAATTTGTAGGCATTGTCGTTGATCTTTTCAAGCACTTGAAATGGTCCATCACCTCTAGGTAAGAGCTTCGAACGTCGTTTTTCTGGAAATCTTTCCTTCCTTAAGTGCAACCATAACCAATCTCCTTTTTCAAAAACCATCTTTTTCGTCCCCTTGTTGGCTTGATTCGTATATTGTAAATTCTTCTTCTCGATGTTATTCTTGACCTTCTCATGCAAATTTCTAACGAATTCAGCTTTCTTCTTGCCATCCATGTTCAACCTTTCATTCACAGGCAAAGACATCAAATCCAAAGGAGTTAAAGGATTAAAACCATAAACAATCTCACATGGTGAATAATTCGTAGTTGAATGCACGCTACGGTTATAAGAAAACTCAACAAATGACAAACATTCTTCCCATTTTTTCAAGTTCTTTTTGAGTAACACACGCAAAAGTGTTCCTAAAGTTCTATTAACAACTTCAGTTTGTCCATACGTTTGAGGACATGTAGTAGAAAACAACAGTTTAGTGCCAAGCTTAGCCCACAAATTTTTCCAAAATTAACTCAAAAATTTAACATCACGATCAGATACAATAGTCCTAGGCATACCATATAAACCTAACGACTTCCTTAAAGAACAAATCTGCAATGTTGGATGCATCATCGGTTTTATGACAAGCAATAAAATGTGCCATTTTAGAGAATCTATCAACAACAACAAATATTGAATCCCTCCCCTTCTTAGTCCTTGGCAAACCTAAAACAAAATTCATAGAAATATCAATCCAAGGTTCACTAGGAACAGGAAGTGGTGTATACAATCCATGTGGTTGTGTTCTAGACTTAGCTTGTCTACAAGTAATGCACTTTTCACAAACACGCTCAACATCACGTTTCATATGTGGCCAATAAAAATGCTCATGCAAACAACTCAAAGTTTTAGCAACACCAAAGTGCCCCATCAAACCACCACCATGTGCCTCCCTCACAAGTAATTCACGAATTGATGACTTAGGAATGCACAATCTATATTTTCTAAATAAAAACCCATTATGTAAATAAAATTTATCATGTGGACCATGCATACATGTTTCAAATACTTCCTTAAAATCCTCATCCATAGCATACAATTCTTTCACATATTCAAATCCCAAGATTTTTGAATCCAAGGTAGAAATTAGTACGTACCTCCGTGATAGTGCGTCGGCCACTACATTATCCTTACCTTGTTTGTATTTGGTTATGTAGGGAAATGTTCCTATGAATGCCACTCACTTGGCATGCCGCTTGTTCAGTTTCTGTTGTCCCCTAAGGTACTTTAGAGACTCATGATCGGTATGGATCACAAACTCCTTAGGCCTCAAGTAGTGTTGCTACATCTCCAAAGTCCTCACAAGTACGTACAACTCCTTGTCATAAGTTGGATAGTTCAGTGCTGCTCCATTGAGTTTCTCACTAAAGTACGCCACTACTCGTCCTCCTTGCATCAAAACACCTCCAATACCTACACCTGAAGCATCACATTCAATTTCAAAAGTATTAGAAAAATCCGGCAAAACAAGTAAAGGCGCATTAATTAATTTTTGTTTAATAATATTAAAAAACTTCTCTTGCTCCTCGCCCCAATAGAATGGAATGTTCTTCTTAATCACCGCTGTCATCGATGCCGCCAGTGTGCTAAAATCTTTTACAAACCTCCTATAGAAGCTTGCAAGACCATGAAAGCTTCGAACTTGACTAACATTAGCAGGCGTTGGCCAATCTCGAATATCACTTATCTTGTCTTCATCCACTTGTATCCCCTGTGAACTTACCACAAAACCAAGAAAGACAATTTTGCTTGTACAAAAATCACATTTCTTAAGATTAGCATATAAATGTTCATCCCTAAGTGTGATCAGTACAAATCTCAAATGCTCAACATGCTCTTCTAAATCTTTGCTATACACAAGAATATCATTAAAATAAACCACAAAAAATTTCCATATGTAAGCGCGCAAGACATGATTCATCAACCTCATAAAGGTATTAGGAGCATTAGTTAAGCCAAAAGGCATGACCATCCACTCATATAACCCATACTTGGTTTTAAATGCCGTTTTCCACTCATCACCTTCCCTCATTCTAATTTGGTGATAACCACTTTTCAAATCAATCTTACTAAAAATGCATGCACCATGCAACTCATCTAACATATCATCTAGTCTAGGTATGGGATGCCTATACTTGATGGTTATATTATTGATTGCCCTACAATCTACACACATTCGCCATGTTCCATCTTTCTTAGGAACTAATAAAACAGGTACAGCCCAAGGAGACATGGACTCACGCACAAAACCCCTATCTAACAATTCACTTACCTGTCGCTGAAGCTCCTTAGTCTCATCCGTATATCTTCTATAAGATGGACGATTTGGCAATGCACTTCCAGGCAAAAAATAAATTTGGTGCTCAATCCCCCTCAATGGTGGTATTCCTTGAGGTAGCTCCTGCGGAAATATATCATCAAACTCCTGCAATAGGGAAACAACAATGCTCGGAAGATTTCCGGCTATATCACTTGTGTTAAAGAGAATCTATTTGTAAAGAATCAACACAAGTGTATCATGTGTGTGCAACAATTATTTCATATCACTCTTTTGGGCCATATATGTTTTCTTTTTGACCTCTTTCCTCTCATTTTCTTTTCCCTCTTTTTTTTATCTCTATGGTCATCTCATCATATTTTTATCACTTATATTTTTGACCATATCTTTTTCTTGTTTGTTTAAGGCCACCGAACTTTTCTTTTCACTCTTTCTTTCGGCCTCATCTCTTTTTTTCTTTTGTCGTTGGTCTTCCATGATTTGTTTTGGGGACAAAGGAAGTAAAACAATGGGTTCTTTCTTGAGTACAAAAGAATATCTAGTTTTAAACCCATCATGTGTCACTTGCCTATCATATTGCCATGGTCTCCCTAACAAAATATTACAAGCATGCATTGGCACCACATCACATAACACCTCATCAATATACTTCCCAATCGAAAACGCAACCAAGACTTGTTTGTTCACTTTCACTTCAGCACAGTCATTCAACCACTGTAGCCTATATGGTTGAGGATGTTTCAAAGTAGGCAAGCTCAATTTTTCAACCATCTCAAAACTAGCAACATTGGTACAACTTCCTCCAACTATAATAAGATTGAAAACCTTGCCATTGACAAAACACCTAGTATGGAATAATTTTTCCCTTTGGTTAGTTTCTTCTTCCTTGACATGGGTACTCATTATACGCCTAGTCAGTAATGCTTCGCCCACAACTGCCTCATATCCCTCATAAGGATCCTCTAATGCAGGCATCTCATTTTCATCTTCTCCATCATCTCCCTCACTATGAGATTCATACTCCCCATAATTATTCAACACCATCACCCTTTTATTGGGGCATTGGCTAGCAATATGTCCAACTCCTTGACACCTAAAACATTTAATATCTCTAGAACGATTAATAGGAGTTTCAGGTTTACCTTGCACTCCCTGCTTAGGCGCCTCCTGTTTAATGTCAACTTTGGGCTTGACCACTACTTTGCTTTCTTCACGTTTAACAACATTGGAACGCCAAGGTGTTGATGTATTCCCAGCTTGAGTGGTACGACCAACTCCTCTCCTCTTGAGTTTTTGCTCCACTTTTATCGCCATCTGCACCATTTCATGTAGATCCAAGTAATGTCTAAGCTCCACTTGATCTTGAATTTTCCTGTTCAAACCACACAGAAAACGAGCCATAGTAGCCTCACTATCCTCATCTATGTTTGCTCTAATCATGACTACTTCCAACTCTTTATAGTAGTCCTCAACACTCTTCACACACTGTCTCAAAGTTTGTAACTTCTTAAACATTTCTCTATAATAGTGATTTGGTACAAACCTCTTCCTCATTACGCTCTTCATCTCAGCCCAAGTTTCTATAGGCCTCTCATTGAATCTTCTCTTAGTGGTCACTAATTGATCCCACCAAAGAAGTGCATAATCAAACAATTCAACCACGGCCAACCTAACCTTATTTTGTTCGGAATAATTGAAAGGATCGGTTAAACGAATAAAGAGTGTTTAGAAGGGGGGGGGGGGTTGAATAAACACTCCTCAAATTTAAATATTCTTCGACAATATGAGTTCAGTTTTGTTACAAACTCATACTAGGTATCCCGTCGGTCAATGACAATCAGTTAAACTGAATGAAACAGTTGCGGAAAATAAACTGACTGAAAGATAGAGTATCTAACTGAAAAGTAACGACTGAAGTAAAGATAACACAATTTTTTTCTGGATGTTCGGAGACGGGAATAACTCCTACGTCATCCCTTCTATCACGAAGATAGGATATCCACTAAAAGACTTTGATCAAATACAAGATACTGTACTGACCCACTTCAGTTTGGACTTATCACTTTGCCACAACTTAAACTCTTAGTATATAACACTTTTACAGATGGTAACTGATCTTAGCACAACATAGAAAAACTATCAAAGATTACAAAGTGCTATTTAAGCTCGAGAATGTAGCCTTGAATGCTACTGATATAACTAGTAAACGTGAGCTTCTAGCTTCTGAATGTGAGTAGATATTTTAGCAGCGTAACAGCAAGTAGAATGTAATAGCTGAAATCAGTCGTATTTTCTTCGGCTGCTACCTTCGATTATTTATAGGCTTCTCTCTCAACGGTAACATTAAAGGATATTTTAATATTCTAACCGTTGATTTCCACGTCGATATATTCTGACAGTCGTACGCTGCTCATTCTGAAATGCGGCGTTCCACTACTAGTTGCAGGTAGTTTTCCTATTGTCGGTTGTCGTTTTCAACTGATGACGTGTACAGCTGAGAGATCAGCTGGTAAAGAGTCAGTTGACGAGAAGGACTGAAGAGATGTTCAGCTGAAAGAGCAGCTTGATAGAGAAAACATTTGTTCAGTTATATTTCAGTTGCATCGATCAGTTAGCTGGATTCTGTTGCTTAGTTCAGTTGGTTTATCTTTTTTCAAACACCGGAATTACGTTTCCAACAATTTCCCCCTTCATGGTGTTTTGACAAAACTAGAGTAAAAGAAAACCGAATAACTGAACTCATAGTAGAGAAAATAAGAAGTAGATCAACTGAATTCATATTCTTCACAAGTACAAGAAAGACTGCTGCTTTTTAAGATTTCTTCTGCTGTTCTAAAATCTCTTTGAGCTCCTTCCCCTTTTTGTCAAACAACTCCATCTTGACAGATAGTTTCCGAATGTCAGTAGATAGAAGCCGGACAGAAGTGGAAATGTTTTCGACAGCAGTAGTCATTGCGACTTGTAGCAAATCTATCTTTCTGGAGACGAGTGTCTCGACACTGTCAACTCGTTTGTTAATAGAGTTTTGAGTTGCAGTGAGACTCAAGGCTATCCCCTTGTTATTCTGGATTTCTTCAACTGCAGATGAGAGAGAGGTAATAGCAGTTGGGATAGCCTTCAGCTTTTCGGAGTTGAACTGTTAAGAGTGTTCCATCTTTAAAGTGTGAGACAGTTGCGTATTCTGAATCTTTGAGATGGCTGAGAGCATCTGATTCATAATATTCTGCATATTCTGAATTTCTTCAAGGACAAGATCAAAATCTAATGAGGATGGAGGAGGAGACTGATGAGAGGCTTCCGGTCCTCTTGTGGTTTGATCAAATATAACCAACTCTTGGTCAGTTGCTACTGTTTCAGCAACATTCTGAACTGAAGTGATTGTTGCAGCAATGTCTTCTGGAACTTGAGGCGGAGAAGGTGGATTCTGATCGGCAGAGGAGCTGTATTGAGGAAAAATAGAGTCTGATGAAGCCAAAACTGGTGCCTCTAGAGGAAGATCTTGGGAATCAATTGCCACAACAGTTGGAATAGCTTGTTCAGCAGATAAATCTGGCTGAACTGGTGCTTCTGAAGAGATAGGAACCTCTGGATTGATTTGATCAACGGGGTGATCAACTTTATCAGAAATAGGTTCACTCAATTGGGATTCTTGCACCACTGCTTGAATAATTTCATCAATGTTTGCGAAAGATAATTCTGCTTCAGTGTACATTTGATGTTCACCAGTAGGTGATTGAGTCATATCCTGAACTGGCTCTTAAGTTGGAATAATAGCATGTTCTGAGGATGACTCTTTCTGCTGAGAGGAAGGTTCTTCAGCTATTTCCTCTTCATCATCGTCTGGATCTCCTTTATGAAGGACTAACTCTTGATCCATTTCCTAAAACTTTATCTGAGATAGCAAGCCAATCAGATCGGTGTCTAGCTGAGTAATCACCGCATGATCAGCATAGGCAGTAGGATTTGTTGGAACGTAGTTAGCCTTCAGTTTGTCAATAATTTGTGCTAACTTCTTGACTCTCATCTGTTCAAACAAATATGTTTTTCTCTCCAGAGCTTGAACAATGGTGGGAGCTTTGACCATCTTGAGGACAAAAGCTTCCAGTTTGATGAACTTGTTCAGCTGGGATTTCTTTCTCAGTTGCTTGGCAAAAATATGAGTACGATAGGCTGTCCAATCATCATTGAGTTGAAGTTTTGATGTTACAAAATTATTAACCTTATCCCAAACAAGGTCAATGTGGGTTTGAATGGGATTGGATGGCCTGGGCTCTTCAATCAATTTGACCTTGACTTTATCAGAACTGAGGATGTGTGGAATTTCAAGACCAGTTCGAGTAGTATCCACCCGTTCTATAATATTGATGCCTTTGGGTCGGGCAGGTGCCAGAACAGTAGGACGAATAATATTACTCAGAGGAGCTTTGATCCTAACTTTTTCTCTCTTTGCACCAGCTGATTTTTCTGGTGGGATGATCTTTAGAGGAACTGCTTCAATTGGCTGTTGAGCATCTGAAGATATTAGCTTGTCAGTAGGAATATTTTCCTTTGTAGTTGTTGGTTTAATCCTCTAGGTTCTCGGTTTTTTGGCGATCTTTGGGGAAGGAGTTTTCTCTGAATCGGATTCACCCACAACTAATTTCCTTTTTGCTGACTTCAGTTGAGCCAATGTCTTGGCCTTTTTCACTGATTTAGGAGCTGCCTGTTGAGTCCCAATATCATGTTTTATCTTTACAAACTGAGCAGGAGAAATGTCCAATTTGGTCTTGAGTGGCATAGTATTCTTCGCATTGAAGACTTTGAATTTGGATGAATTTTCAAAATCATCTGCCACTAACCCCTTCACTTTCAGCAGATATCTCAGTTGCACTGCAAAGCCTTTGGACTCTTCGGATGATAGAAACATATTCTTTAAAATATTGAATAAAAGATGCTTCCAGTTGAGTTTACTTTCAGCCATAATGATAGAAATGGCTTGAAATTTTTCCAACGTAAGTGCAGCAAAAGATCCAGCTTTCGCCAAAATCCCTTTAGTGACTATATAAGCAAGTAACTGAACCTCGTGCTTCAACTTCTTCTTTGGATCGGAAACTTTGATTTTCCGTCCATCAGCAGAAAGTAAGGTTTGCATTTCTTTAACGTCAGATGCTTTAACATCAAAGAGGTGTGCCAGTCCATCAGACGGTAAAGAAAAGATTTCTCCAAAGGAATCCTCAGAGATGGTCAGCAACTGACCATTGATAGTAGAAGCGATGTTTCCATCAGAATTGATCATACCGCTAGAGTAGAATTCCTGAAGTTCTTTGGGGTAGATCTCTTGTGATGATTGTCCCAAGAATGTCCTTAACCCAGCATTTTCGAGTTTTTGAAAGATGTTCTTGACATCAGCGTCGCCGAAAGATAGAATGGATCCGAAGTTGATAGCCATTGCATTCAGCATATAAGCGGGAATTTGATTCGCCATTTGGAACTGAATGATTTCCTACAAAAATAGAAGGATGAAATTTGTTTTTGCTCTCAAGAGTTTGTAGATAAACGTAATAAAAAAAACTGAAATGGAGCGGGGAATGGTACATATGTACGTGACTATTCAAATTCTGAACACGTCTTAGTCCATAGAAATTTTGAATTACAACATGTGTACGTGTGTACTTTAGACTGTTCAAAAGGTGTCCACGTTTCCATCAATCATTTGCTGAAGGATAGCATTTAATGCTTGAAAAACAGTCACGTCACTTGATTTGGAATATAATATGGTTAATTAGTTAACTAATATGAGAAGATTAGTGAAAAAAATCAATTGAACGATCAGTTGTGAGACTGTGTCCTCAGTTGAGAGTTGACTAACAATTGTCTTCTCAGTTAACCTCTTAAAACCAATATTCTCCCTTAATATATGCATAAAAGAAAATTTCGAGAATATAAACAAGATTAATTAAAAGAAATCCTGATGCTTAGTAGTGTAAACGTCTGTCAAAATGAAATAGTCCTTTCATCTTCTTTGTCCTGTTCTATAAATAAGAGCAGCTCTGTTAGTCGCAAATATATAAGCAAATTATATTCAGTAAAAGAAAATGGCAGGTGCAAGAAGTTCAAAATCTTCGGACATGGCTGAAGATTTCATGAAAGCAGCTCTGGAGAAGAGAGAAGTTGAGATGGAAGATGATGTTTTCCATCAAATTCTTCGCTACTGGGAGAATCTCCAAGAACTTCAGTTTCTTTGGGAGATGATAAACATAAAAATTGTACATTAATTAAATGTTTTATAATATAAATATATAGTTTTTGTTTTATTAAATTTTTAAATATTATATGTTTTATAATAAATTGTATAAAATATAAGTTGTTGTGTAATTATAAGTTTTTACTATTTTTACAGGTTCGATAAAACAAGAATAACCTTGGCGTTGCAAATGGGATTAAGATGATTCTTGGACCTGTAGAAAGTTGATGTTAATATCTACAATATTGGTGGCAAGCATGAGATAAAAATCCTCTCACAATTGGGATCAAATTAAGCAACAATTAAAGTTACCGAAGGAGTGGCAGTTTTACCATGCTCTAGTATTTTGACCATATCTCTCAAACTACTTGGTCAAATATTCTGAAAAAAATACCACAACTAGACAACTCAATTATCCACATGTTTCATTTTATGTGAAGAAGAAAATTCGGAGAAGATGCTTGTCAAAAGTGATGTGCAATATAATATTAATTTCTTGGAACACCAATGAAGACTTATGTGTAAAAAATAATATTTTATTTGTGGTTGTCTCCCCAAATTTGGCTATAAATAGGGGTGCATTGTAATGTATTGAGATATCCCTCATTCTATGAACAAATCTTTGAGTTCATAATATTTCTCTCTATATTTTTCTTTTATTTCTTCATTTAAATATAATTAGCATGTTAATTTCATATTCAAAGTTTTACACTTTGAATAATGAATAGCTAACTTCCTAAAGTTGAGATGATAAGGTGAAGCTCTTGGCATGATAATAAGGTTATTATAAGGTAAGAATCTATGTTTTATATTATTTAATCATTATTTATTGTTTATGTTATATTTATTTCTTTAAGCATTTTTATACCCTACTTATAAGTGGGAGTTTTGATTTACTGTTGCTATATGTTACACTAAATTCTTGGAACCATTTAAATGTTAGTTTGGTATTACCAACCATTTAAAATGGATGCCTTGAGTTATTATATATAAATATATTATAATATTAAATTCTTGGAACCATTTAAATGTTAGTTTGGTTTTACCAACCATTTAACTTGGATTCCTTGATTTATTATATATGAATATATTATAGTATTAATTTATTGGTACCATTTAAATGTTTGTTTGGTTTTACCAACCATTTAAAGTGGGAACCTTGATTTAGTGTTTACAAATATATATAGCACAATAAATACTTGACCACATTTATAAGTTTTGGTATATATTATGTACTTATAAGATTATAATTTATAACATAATATAAATATGATTATTTAATATATTGGAACCATTTTATTAAGTGGATTTCAATATTGTTCGTTAATGTTAACTTTATTAAAATACCAAGAGTGGATCCTTTAATCTCAACTACTTAAATTTAAATTTGAACAATTAAAATTTACCCATTAAAGATTCAATTAAAATTAAAAAGAAACAAAAACAAAAACAAAAAGACATTGTAGTGGACTTGTAATTACCTTAGCTTTCCTGTGGATACGATATTCGGACTCACCGAATTATACTACTTGTGGACAACCTGCTCTTGGGAGTGCAACAATCAAAGTCGCAACAAGTTTTTGGCGCCGTTGCCGGGGAAGTATAATTTAATTTCAAGTCTATTTAATATTGTTTAAAGTTTATTTTTCTTTTTATTGCTTTTGTGTGTTTTTTTTTTTCTTTTTGTTTTGCATTTGCATGAGCATTTGGTCACGTACACTTAGTGGTCGACTCATTCGAAATAACCCTTTATTTTTACAAAACATGGCGGAAGAACCCATCCAAGAAAATGAAGATGAAATTCAATCTCAACATGATCATGATAGACGAAGAACACTTAGAGATCACATGAATCCTACACGTACTAGTGCACCTTCATGTCTAGTTTTTCCCCCTGATGCATCTCATTTCAATTTTAAGCCTGGTATTATCCAACTTTTACCCAACTTTCATGGCTTAGATTCTGAAAATCCATACATGCATTTACGAGAGTTTGAAGAAGTGTGCAACACATATAATGATCTAAATTGTAGCATGAACACCATTCGCCTTAAGCTTTTTCCTTTTTCTTTAAAAGATAAAGCTAAAACTTGGCTACAAAATCTTAGATCGGGATCCATTCGAACTTGGGATGAATTGCAACAACAATTTTTGAAAAAGTTTTTTCCATCTCATAGAACAAATTCTTTCAAAAGGCAAATCATCACTTTCACTCAAAAACAAGGAGAAACTTTTTATCAGTGTTGGGATAGATACAAAGAATTGCTTAATCTTTGTCCACATCATGGTTTTGAAATTTGGAGAGTTGTTTCTCAATTTTATGAAGGCTTAACACCTAAAGATAGGCAAATGGTTGAATTTATGTGTAATGGAACATTTGAAGATAAAGATCCGAACGAGGCAATTGAGTATCTCGATTCATTAGCTGAAAATGCTCAAAATTGGGACACTATAGGTACAATCGAACCATCAAACAAGATTCAATCTCCTACATCTGGTGGAGGTATGTACACTCTCAAAGATGAACATGATCTTCAAGCTAGATTTACCTCTTTGGCAAGAAAAGTTGAGGCACTTGAATTGAAAAAGAATGGTCAATTAAAATCTGTTCAAGAAATTGTGTGTCACATCTGTGATACAAGTGATCATTTTACAAAAGATTGTCCCACTTTGCCCTCTTTTAAAGAATGTCTCCATGAGCAAGCCAATGTTTTGAACAATTTCAAAAGGCCAAATTTTGAACCATTTTCTCAAAATTACAATCCAGGTTGGCGAAATCATCCAAATTTTAGTTGGAGGAATGATAATGCTGCACAATTTCCGCAACCACATTTTCAAAATCAACAAAATTTTCAAAATTATGCACCTTATGTTCCTCCGCCGAAAAGAAATTTGGAAGATACATTGAATTCTTTCATTGCAAAGCAAGAGTCTATCAATACTCAAACTGCTCAAACCATGACAGACTTGAAAGATACTCTTGCTAAATTTGCATCTGCACTTAATGTTCATGAAAAAGGTAAATTTCCTTCACAACCTCTGCCTAATCCCAAGGATCATCATACACAAATTGGAACTTCTGGAACTCAACCGATGGATCAGGTAAAATCTGTTATTACCCTTCGAAGTGGTAAGGTTGTGGAAAAATCCATTCTTGAACCTTGTGAAGATGATGATAAATCAACTCCAAAGGGTAAGGAAGTGGAACCCATAACTTGCGAAGAGGAGGTTCAACAGACAGTGTCACCACCATTCCCTCATGCATTGAAAAATACAAAAAAATCAAATTTGAATTCTGATATATATGATATTTTTAAACAAGTAAAAGTTAATATTCCTTTATTAGATGCAATAAAACAGGTACCATCATATGCCAAATTTTTGAAAGACTTGTGCACTGTGAAAAGAAAATTGAATGTGAAAAAGAAAGCATTTTTAGCCGAACAAGTAAGTGCAATCATTCAAAATAATAATGCTTTGAAATACAAAGACCCTGGTTGTCCTACTATTTCGTGTATTATTGGAGAACGAAAGATTAAAAAAGCCTTGCTTGACCTTGGAGCTAGTGTGAATTTACTTCCATATTCAGTTTATCAAGAACTCAATCTAGGCGAGTTAAAACCTACTTCGGTAACACTTTTACTTGCTGATAGATCTGTTAAAGTGCCAAGAGGTATGGTAGAAGACGTGTTGGTCCAAGTTGATAACTTTGTATATCCTGTCGATTTCATAGTTTTAGATACACAACCTATTGAAGCTTGTAATGCAATTCCTGTAATTTTAGGTCGTCCATTTTTAGCAACTTCTAATGCTCTTATAAATTGCAGGAATGGAATAATGAAGTTGTCATTTGGTAACATGACCTTGGAGCTCAATGTTTTTAATCTTTGTAAGCAACCACATGACAAAGGAGATGAAAGTGAAGATGAAAATCTTATTGAAACTCTTGTGGAAGAAAACATTCAAGAAGGGAGTACTCGTGATCAATTAGATATTTGTTCAATTGAAACTGTTAAAGAAAATATTGAAATTGATCTTGACGATTTTTTCAGGTATCACTCGTTACCAGGATCAGAGAAAGAATTTGATGAAAAATATGAGAACAAAGACGAACCACCAGTATTGGAGTTAAAACCCTTGCCAGAAGAATTGAAGTATGCATTTCTTGGAGAAGATGAAACATATCCGGTGGTAATTTCTTCCAAACTCTCAAGTAATCAAGAAGGTAAATTAGTTGATATGCTTAAAAGACATAAAAATGCAATTGGTTGGACACTAAAAGATCTTAAGGGCATTAATCCACTAATTTGCACACACAAAATTCACTTAGAAGAAAATGCAAAAACATCTCAACAACCACAAAGGAGATTAAATCCACACATGAAAGATGTTGTGAAAACTGAAGTTCTCAAACTACTTGATGTTGGAATTATCTACCCTATTTCTGATAGTAAGTGGGTAAGCCCAACACAAGTAGTTCCAAAAAAATCTGGCATCACAGTGATAAAAAATGAAAAAGGTGAATTGTTAACAAGTCGAGTCCCATCTAGTTGGCGGATGTGTATTGATTATAGAAAATTAAATGACGCCACTAGAAAAGATCATTTTCCATTACCATTTTTGGATCAAATTTTAGAAAGAGTAGCAGGTCATCCCTACTACTGTTTTCTTGACGGATATTCAGGCTATTATCAAATTCCCATTGCACTCGAAGATCAAGAAAAAACTACATTCACATGTCCTTTTGGAACATTTGCATTCAGAAGGATGCCATTTGGTTTATGCAATGCCCCAGCAACATTTCAAAGATGTATGCTAAGCATTTTCTGCGACATGGTTGAAAATTGTTTGGAAATTTTTATGGATGATTTAACTGTTTTTGGGAATACATTTGATAATTGTCTTGAAAATTTGGAAAAAGTTTTAAAAAGATGCGAGGAAAAAGGTCTTATTTTAAATTGGGAAAAATGTCATTACATGATTACTTCTGGAATTGTTTTGGGACATGTCGTGTCATCTCATGGAATTGAAGTCGATAAAGCAAAAGTTGATGTCATTGCCAATTTACCCCCTCCAAAAACCATTAAAGAAATTCGCTCATTTTTGGGACATGCTGGATTTTATAGGAGGTTTATAAAGGACTTTAGTTTAATCTCTAAACCCATTTGTAACCTCTTAACAAAAGACAGTGCATTTGAGTGGACTCAAGAATGTCAAAATGCTTTTGATAAAATCATTCGACATTTAACATCAGCTCCTATCATGCAACCTCCTGATTGGTCTTTACCATTTGAAATCATGTGCGATGCGAGTGATTATGCAGTCGGTGCAGTATTGGGTCAAAGAAGAAACGGTAAGCCTTATGTGATATATTATGCAAGTAGAACTTTAAACAATGCTCAAATGAATTACTCCACAACTGAAAAAGAGCTACTTGCTGTAATATTTGCATTAGATAAATTTCGTTCTTATTTGATTGGATCAACAACTATCGTGTTTACTGATCATTCTGCTATTAGATATTTGTTGACCAAACAGGATGCAAAGCCACGACTGATACGATGGATTTTGTTGCTCCAAGAATTTGACATTGTAATCAAAGATAAAAAAGGAACCGAGAATGTCGTAGCCGATCATTTATCGAGACTAGTAACAGGATCATCTTTTGAAATGACACCAATTAACGATAATTTTCCTGATGAACATCTATTTTCAGTTACTACTACACCTTGGTTTGCTAACATAGTAAATTTTCTTGTGACAGGAAAAATGCCACCGCAATGGAGTTCCCAAGATAAAAGAAAATTTTTGAATGAGGTAAAAAACTTTTATTGGGATGATCCGTATCTGTTCAAGTATTGTCCGGATCAAATTTTTCGACGTTGCATACCCGACAATGAGGTAAGTAGTGTCATTAAATTTTGTCATTCAGAAGCATGCGGGGGACATTTTTCTTCAAAGAAAACAGCTGCAAAAATCTTGCAGTGTGGATTTTATTGGCCCACTTTGTTTAAAGACACCCACGAAATCTGCAAGATCTGTGAAAATTGTCAAAAATTGGGTGCGATTTCAAAAAGAAACATGATGCCTTTGAATCCTATCATTGAAATTGAAATATTTGATTGTTGGGGAATAGATTTTATGGGACCTTTTCCACCGTCGTTTGGATACTTGTATATTTTAGTTGCAGTTGATTATGTTTCCAAATGGATAGAGGCAATTCCATGTCGAACAAATGATCATAAAATCGTCATCAAATTTTTGAAAGAAAATATTTTTAGTAGATTCGGAATTCCTCGAGCTATGATAAGTGATGGGGGAACTCACTTTGTTAATAAACCATTTGCTTCATTAATGAAAAAATATGGTATTACTCACAAAGTAACAACTCCTTATCATCCTCAAACAAATGGACAAGTTGAATTAGCTAATAGGGAGATAAAGCAAATTTTGGAAAAAACTGTTAACTCAAATAGAAAAGACTGGTCTCTGCGACTTAATGATGCACTGTGGGCATATCGAACAGCTTTTAAAACATCATTGAATATGTCTCCCTATAGGTTGGTTTATGGAAAACATTGTCATTTGCCTGTGGAATTGGAACATAAAGCTTATTGGGCGATAAAAACTTTAAATTCAAGCATGGATGATGCCAACAAATTGCGTAAATTGCAACTTAATGAACTTGATGAACTCAGAAATGATGCGTATGAGAATTCAAGGATTTATAAAGCAAAAATCAAATCATTTCATGATAAAACAATTCTTAGAAAATCTTTTGAGATTGGTAAAAAAGTTTTGCTTTATAATTCTCGACTTCACATATTCCCAGGAAAATTACGATCAAGATGGACAGGCCCATATGTTATAAAGCATGTGTATCCTTATGGAGCTGTGGATATTGAAAATCCTAAAAATGGTGATGTTTTTAAAGTGAATGGACAAAGGCTTAAACCATTTTTGGAAAATGAAATCTTTCAAGAAGAGTTTATTTCCCTTTCTGATCCTTGATTTTTTTTTTTTTGTGTTGCATTTGATTATTGTTTGTTTTTATTTCAGGTTTTCTTAATCTTTTTATTTTCCCGGTTAAATGCCGGATAACGGTACTCCGTGACTCTCATAGTCGGTTAAATCAGTTTCCCACAATTGCTGATATAAAAATTTAAAAAAAAAAAAAAATCATTTCTTTTCTTTTCAAAATGGATGAAATTCTCTCAAAAATTTGTAAATATTTTCCCTCTGTTTCTGAAAATGTTCTAAGAAAAATTTATGCAGGAAGGTGTGAAAGATTGAGATTACTAATGCAAAAAGGAATTCCAGAAGATATTCGTCTTGTAATAGAAGCTAAGGTCCGATTAGGAGGAGAAGTTCCACAATCATTGCTTATTCGGTATTTGCCTGGATTAGGAAAAAGCACTTATGCGAAAAAACGAAGGGCCAAAAGTTTAGGGGTTTGTCATAAGTGTGCAAGATGGACTTGTGACAAACGATGCAGATCTTTGGGATGTGTTTCCAATAACAGAGAAGATAAAATTGATTTCATTAAGAATGGGCTGAGTAAGGAGTCTTTAGATAACATCTTATTGACTCTTGAGACGCATTCTAGTGGACATGTGCATATTGAACTTCTCCGTTTATGGAAACAATTTCAAGATGAGCGTCATAGTCTTGGGAATCTGACTAAAAAAGACCCTGTTTGCCAATTTATAAGAAAATTGGATGGGAAGCATATCCTCGACTCATAGAAGGCGTTGAAGCCGTTTCTGGACGTAAAACCAGAGGAAAATTGTGAGCCACAATCACACTACTGTTTATAAGCATGTGTGTCATTATTTTTTTTACTATTTATTCTGTTTACAGCTGTGACCCATAGTTTTGTCATGATAACATATTACCCCTATAAAATCTCTCATCTTTCTTTCTACTTTCGCAGAAAAAAAAAAGGAAAGTAAAAACATGAC
Source organism: Primulina eburnea (assembly GCF_022965805.1). Lineage (NCBI taxonomy): Eukaryota > Viridiplantae > Streptophyta > Magnoliopsida > Lamiales > Gesneriaceae > Primulina > Primulina eburnea. The sequence goes on from NC_133108.1 coordinate 17,122,363, forward strand.
TGGATCCTCTGCACAAACATTGAAAAATATTTGTGTATTTTGTGGGTCGAGTCCTGGAAAAAATGAAGTGTTTGTAGAAGCAGCGAATAATCTTGGAAAGATATTGGCTGAGAGAAAAATTCACTTGGTATATGGGGGAGGTAATATTGGGTTAATGGGATCTGTTTCAACATCTGCTCATCTTGGAGGTAGTCAGGTATTGGGTATTATTCCTATAGCTTTAGCTGAAGGAAATATTACAGGTGTTACGATTGGGGAGGAATTAAAAGTTTCTTCTATGTATGAAAGAATCACTCAAATGATTGAAAATTCTGATGCTTTTATCGCACTACCAGGTGGTTTTGGTACATTAGAAGAAATTTTTCACACTGTTTCTTGGGCACAACTTAATATCCATAATAAACCCGTGGGCTTGTTGAATATCAATAATTATTATGACAGTTTGTTGACATTTCTTGATAAAGCTGTGGAACAGAATTTCATTTCAGAAAATTCACGACGGATGCTCATCTGTGCTTCGACTGCCGATCAATTAATTGATGATTTGGAAGCTTTTGTTCATAAGCCTGATCCGATGATAACAAAGATCAATTGGTCGCAATCAAGCAGTAAGAAAAGGAAGTTGGATCATTGATTCAAAAGTCGTGGATTGGTTTGCGTTTGTTTCAGTTTGTTATCTTCAATAAAGTTCCAGGTGATATCTCTTTCATTATGTACTCTTTATTAATAGCTATTTTGACATTAGGGACAATGTCATATTCTGATTGGGGGGAGAACACATATAAAAAAAAAAAAAAAAACAAATTTAAAAAAAAATTAAATATTATTTTAAAATAAAACCATGTTTATTGTTTGTACCTTAGTAATTTTTTGCAAAAATGTCATACATTACATATTTGAAAGATTTAAATTAGAACATGCATTAATCTATTTAAGAATGTTTAAATTTTATTTGAAAAAAGGTCATTTTTAATATTCTGATCAATATAAAAATATGATTTATGAAATCTTTTTGAGTGATTAACCATTGTGATAAAATTAGGTAGTAAAGTATATGGCCCAAGATATACCTTATAAGAGTGCCTAAAATTTTTGAACTCACACATATTTTGTGAGTGAGTGGAGAGGACTGAGAAAACAGCTTTCGAGCCTTTATTGATCATGAGAGAGACTATCTATTGTTTAGATCTTGAGTTCTTATTTTGAAAAAAAATATATATATTTCCTGAAAAAAAAAAAAGAAAAAAAAAGAAAAATACAAAAAGAAAGATGTTGAATATCTATGTAATTTTTAAGTTATATGCTGCGACCCATTTTTCTCTCATAAGAATAAAAAAATAAAAAAATAAATAAAAAAAAAGAAAGAGAGAAATACATTGTACAAATTAAATAAATATGTGGTCAAAAAGCATAAACTTAGTCTGATTCCATGATGTAAAAAAAAAAAAAAAAAATCAGGAAAAAAAAATATAATAAGAACAACTGGATTTTAAATCAATTGATTTTCTATCTTTTGATTAGTTTGGCTCGTTTGTCTGTCTGCATTCTGTAAACCATTTTTCTGAGCATTTATCTGTATTCCAACTCCATGAGAGAAATCGTTGCCATAAATTGAAACATTTATTAACCTGTGAGGATATGGAGTTGAGACTCTTACTAGGAATTTCTGAAGGCCGTGTACATTTAACTACCTAAAATAAGTTTTGAATTAATCATCTCAAATTATTTCATAAATTATAATTATGATGATCTTGATATAACTTTGACAGTTTTCAAATTTTATTTAAACACTTAGATAGTTCTGATTACATTTCTATTTAAATTAATCAATATGTTTTGTATTGCTATTAACGCTTAAATTGCTAGGGACTAGCAATAAGCTGGTTGGGAGGTGTGATAAACATAAAAATTGTACATTAATTAAATGTTTTATAATATAAATATATAGTTTTTGTTTTATTAAATTTTTAAATATTATATGTTTTATAATAAATTGTATAAAATATAAGTTGTTGTGTAATTATAAGTTTTTACTATTTTTACAGGTTCGATAAAACAAGAATAACCTTGGCGTTGCAAATGGGATTAAGATGATTCTTGGACCTGTAGAAAGTTGATGTTAATATCTACAATATTGGTGGCAAGCATGAGATAAAAATCCTCTCACAATTGGGATCAAATTAAGCAACAATTAAAGTTACCGAAGGAGTGGCAGTTTTACCATGCTCTAGTATTTTGACCATATCTCTCAAACTACTTGGTCAAATATTCTGAAAAAAATACCACAACTAGACAACTCAATTATCCACATGTTTCATTTTATGTGAAGAAGAAAATTCGGAGAAGATGCTTGTCAAAAGTGATGTGCAATATAATATTAATTTCTTGGAACACCAATGAAGACTTATGTGTAAAAAATAATATTTTATTTGTGGTTGTCTCCCCAAATTTGGCTATAAATAGGGGTGCATTGTAATGTATTGAGATATCCCTCATTCTATGAACAAATCTTTGAGTTCATAATATTTCTCTCTATATTTTTCTTTTATTTCTTCATTTAAATATAATTAGCATGTTAATTTCATATTCAAAGTTTTACACTTTGAATAATGAATAGCTAACTTCCTAAAGTTGAGATGATAAGGTGAAGCTCTTGGCATGATAATAAGGTTATTATAAGGTAAGAATCTATGTTTTATATTATTTAATCATTATTTATTGTTTATGTTATATTTATTTCTTTAAGCATTTTTATACCCTACTTATAAGTGGGAGTTTTGATTTACTGTTGCTATATGTTACACTAAATTCTTGGAACCATTTAAATGTTAGTTTGGTATTACCAACCATTTAAAATGGATGCCTTGAGTTATTATATATAAATATATTATAATATTAAATTCTTGGAACCATTTAAATGTTAGTTTGGTTTTACCAACCATTTAACTTGGATTCCTTGATTTATTATATATGAATATATTATAGTATTAATTTATTGGTACCATTTAAATGTTTGTTTGGTTTTACCAACCATTTAAAGTGGGAACCTTGATTTAGTGTTTACAAATATATATAGCACAATAAATACTTGACCACATTTATAAGTTTTGGTATATATTATGTACTTATAAGATTATAATTTATAACATAATATAAATATGATTATTTAATATATTGGAACCATTTTATTAAGTGGATTTCAATATTGTTCGTTAATGTTAACTTTATTAAAATACCAAGAGTGGATCCTTTAATCTCAACTACTTAAATTTAAATTTGAACAATTAAAATTTACCCATTAAAGATTCAATTAAAATTAAAAAGAAACAAAAACAAAAACAAAAAGACATTGTAGTGGACTTGTAATTACCTTAGCTTTCCTGTGGATACGATATTCGGACTCACCGAATTATACTACTTGTGGACAACCTGCTCTTGGGAGTGCAACAATCAAAGTCGCAACAGGAGAATGAGATGGCAACCACTCCCATTTTGCTGGAAAAACTGGAGAAATATCGGGAACGCTTGCACGTTGCCTATACTGTGAATATTTTCGAACCAGACAATATATAAGAGCTGATGCTCTACAAGGAGAGGAGGATCCTGGAGCTCATAGCTCAGTCTGACAGCTTTCGTAAGACTTGTACTAGAGATTTAAATCAATGGATGGCCAAGTGGAGGGCTTTTGTTTAGGAAGAATTGTATGATGTAATTCGCAACAATTTCTTCAAATGAATAAAATGATGTTACCAGTTTATCTATGTCTTGTTATTTTCCTGCATTACTTGATTTCATCAGTTGATAACTAAATCATAAACACAATTACTAAATACAATGAACTGATAGAAGATTAACTGACATCAGTTGAGAGTCATATGAATAAAGAACTAACTGAATGATTAGTAAATGACAGTAAAACTGACAAATGAATTAACAACCAAGACAGCAGCAAAAACTGATTAGGATAAATCAATTAATCCAAGTATATTGCGAAAATAAGAAAACTTAGTCTCAAGCCAGTGGTTTGGTGAAGATATCAGCTGCTTGCTGCTCAGTTGAGACGTATTCCAGTCTGATGTTCTTCTTGAAGGCATGATCTCTGATGAAGTGATGCCTGACATCTATGTGCTCGGTCCTGGAGTGAAGGACTGGATTGTAGGTAATAGCAATCGTACTTGTATTATCACAAAATATGGGCAATTCTTTAGCATCAATTCCATAATCTCTCGGTTGTTGCTGAATCCAGAGCAGTTGAGCACAGCAGCTTCCAGCAGCAAGATATTCTGCTTCAGTTGTGGAAGTTGCTATGGATTTTTGCTTCTTGCTGAACCAGGAGATCAGTCTGTCCCCTAGAAACTGACATGATCCACTAGTACTTTTACGATCAAGCTTACATCCTGCATAATCTGCATCTGAATATCCAACTAAATTGAAAGATGTATCTTTAGAATACCATAACCCAACATTTTGTGTGTTCTTAAGATATTTCAAAATACGCTTGGCAGCTGTAAAATGTGATTGCATAGGATTCGATTGAAATATAGCACACATACATACAGCAAATACAATATCAAGACGACTAGCAGTTAGATACAATAATGAACCTATTAAACCTCTGTAAAGTGTCGTCTCAACCGATATTCACCCTTGATCAGTGTCAGTTTTGCTGATGAGCTCATGGGAGTACTTGCAGCTGAAAACGATTCCATGCCAAACTTCTTCGGTAATTCCTTCGTGTATTTAGTTTGACTAATGAAAGTACCCGACTCCAGTTGCTTCAATTGTAATCCAAGAAAGAATGTCAGTTCACCCATCATGCTCATTTCAAATTTCTCCTGCATTAACTTAACAAATTTCTCGCATAATTTGGGGTTAGTTGACCTAAAAATAATGTCATCAACATAAATTTGAACGAGTAGAATATGATCATTCTTGGAGAATTTGAACAATGTCTTATCAACTGATCAAACACAAAAATCGTGATCAGTTAGAAATTTTGAAAGGGTTTCGTACCAATCTCTTGGAGCTTGCTTAAGACCATATAAGGCTTTGTTCAAATGATAGATATGATCAGGAAGGTGATGATTGATAAAACCTGGAGGTTGTTCAACGTAGACTTCTTCCTGCAACTGACCATTCAGAAATGCACTCTTTACATCCATTTGATAAACTTTGAAGTTTTTGAATGAAGCATAGGCAAGGAATATTCTGATTGCCTCAGTCTTGCAACTGGTGCATATGTCTCATCGTAATCAATTCCTTCTTCTTGCCTATATCCTTGTGCTATTAGCCTTGCTTTGTTGCGCACAACTGAACCATCTTCGTTCAGTTTGTTCCTGTAAACCCATTTTTTACCTATAACAGTTTTTGAAATTGGTCTTGGAACCAAGTTCCAGACATTGTTATGGATAAACTGATTTAGCTCCTCTTGCATTGCATTTATCCCGTTTGGATCAGCAAGAGCTTCATCAGTCTTCTTGGGTTCTAGTTGTGATACGAAAGCTGAATGAATGATTAGATTGAGCATCTGATTTCTTGTTCTTATTGGATCAGATGGATTACCTATTACTAACTCTGGAGGATGTGATTTCTTCGATATGAGTTCAGCGTTTATTGCTTCTAAATCAGCAACTGCTTCTGTGGGCAACTGAATATTTTCAGTTTCAGTTGGTAACTGAATATCATTTGGTTGCTCTATCAACTGATCGTTAGGTACAGTTTCTGGTTCAGCTGGTTGATCTAACACTTCTGGTTCAGTTGTTTGGAAGTTGCTTTGATTAATATTGATGTCTTCTTCTTCATCATCATCATCATCCAAGCTTATATCTGTAAATCTATCTGCTAGCTCAACTTGATCAGGTGGCTTATCAGCTAGTACAGTTTCATCAAAAACAACATGGATAGATTCCTCAACATTTAAAGTATTTTTGTTGAAAACTCTATAAGCTTTACTCACTAAAGAATAACCAAGAAATATTCCTTCTGCAGATTTAGCATCAAAAGCTTTTAAATGAGTTTTACCATTGACAAGTATAAAACATCTGCAGCCGAATATTTTAAAATATGAAACCACACTTTTCTTCCATGCCAGATCTCATAAGGTGTTTTCATATGATTCTTATTAATCATTGATCTGTTTTTAGTGTAACACGCAGTGTTCACTGCCTCTGCCCAAAACCTTTGAGAGATACTAGAATCAGCAAGCATTGTTCTAGCAGCCTCTTTGAGGGTCCGATTTCTCCTTTCAGCTACACCATTTTGCTGAGGAGTTCTAGTTGCTGAGAGCTCATGCTTGATTCCGGTATTCTCTAAATAATTTGAAAGAATTTGATTGATAAATTCAGTTCCTCGATCGGATCTGATTCTGTCAATTCCAACTGATTTTTCATTTAATAATCTTTTGAAAAGATTAATCAGTTGAGCAGCAGTTTGGTCTTTGGACTTGAGAAATATAAACCATGTGAATCTTGAAAGTCATCTACAACCACCAAGGTGTATTTCATTCTCCCTAAGCTCATGACTGGTATTGGACCAAATAGATCCATATGTAACAGCTCTAAGCATCGGGAAGAAGATTTACGACCCTTGTTCTTGAAAGAAGATTTGATTTGTTTACCAAACTGACATGCTGAGCAAATTTTATTTTTGGTAAAATCCATTTTGGGCAATCCAGTAAACAAGATCGTGGTTACTCAAATATGCAATAGACTTGAAGTTCAGGTGGTTTAATCTCTTATGCCACAACCAGTTTTTAGAGGATTTTGAAGCAATAAAACATACTGGTGCATAAGGTTGATCATTCCAGCTGACTTTGTAAGTGTTTCCACACCTTTTGCCAGTTAGGATGATCTCTTCAGTTGAGCTTTTGACTGAACAAGAATGTTTGTCAAACTGAACTGAGAATCCATTATCGCATAATTGACTGATGCTGATCAGATTATACTTGAGATTCTCAACTAATAAAACGTCATTAATGATGAAGTTACCATGGATAAGCTTACCTTTACCCACAGTTTTACCTTTAGAATTATCTCCAAAACTGATGTTTGGTCCATTGTACTTAACCAGTTGAGATAATAAGTCTGAATCTCCTGTCATGTGGCGTGAACATCCACTATCCAAGTATCATATAGATTCAATGCTTGTACCTGTTACCTGCAATCACGCACAAGATAAGATTCTGGTACCCTTTTCTATTTGGGCCTAAAGTTGATTAGTCCTTTAGGAATCCAGACTTGGATCAGTCTAACTGACCGTCCAGTTGCTGTATTCCATATGGTCTTTCCCGATCTGTCTGTGCTTGGTGTATGGTGTGCAGAAGATACAACATGTGATTTGCCCTTTTTCAACTGATTGTTCAGCCAATATCTTTTCTGAACTGGCTTCCTGTTATAGTAATTTGAGTAGCCATTTGAGTAATTTTTGGTGGCTGACTTCGTGAGTCAGTCACAACTTTTGGGCTATAACCAATACCACATATTTTGCCCTTGTTCATACTTTCAGTTGGCTGTTCAACCAGTTTACTTGGCTCAGCTTGTTCTTGTACCATAACTGATTTGAAAAAGTGAATGTATTTCCCTTTATCCATATTCAGTTTTGGTCGAGTATCTTTGGGAGACATTTCATCTGGGTTACTGAACCCTAAACCAGTTTTATCAGTAACTGATTTCTGTGAGTTCTGTATATCAGTCAATGCAACAGATGATTTGTTCCAAGCTTGAATAAGCTCAGTTTGCTTTGAATTTTCAAGCATTAACTTTTGAATCATTAATTGATCCTTGCTTCTTTCAGTATTGAGTTCAGAAATCTCCTTTTTCAGACTCAACATGTCAACTGATTCATCAGTTTTAGTCTTATTGTCAATAGGATCGGTTTGCATTGCTCTGGCCTTTTCAAATGATAAGGCAAGCTTATGATACTCACTGACCATATCATGCAATGCTGAAATAAGTTCTTCTCTTGTAAAATCAGTTGAGCTAAAATCAAATACCTGTTGACTGCTGGACTCCAGTTCTGTGTCACCAGCCATCAGACATTTCACTTCCTCTTCATTGTCACTAGAACTGCATGAAGTTTCTGGTTCTGACCCCTTGCTGTCAGTGTCCGCCCATTTTGATTTGCTCTCGTCAGCCAAGAGCACTTCATGCTTCTTCCTGGAGAACTTCTTATCATCTTTGGATCTCTTTTTCTGCTCATATGGTTTCTTTCTTCTTTCAGTTGAGCCTTGACTGTCTTTCTTTGGTTTGGTACAGTCAGCAATGAAGTGACCTGGTTTTCCACAGTTGTAGCAAGCGTTTGATTCTTCCTTGGAATTGTTTCTTTGATATTTATTTTGAAAGTTTCCTTGATTTTTCCTCATAAATCTTCCAAACTTTTTGATGAACAATGACATAGCATCATTGCTTAGTTGATCAGCAGCTTTTTCAACTGAACCAGTTGGTTCTATTCTAACAGCAGCTAAGGCAGTCGTGGCTGCTGCAGTATAAGATTCTCCTTCTCGAGTTTGCAGCTCAAACTCGGAGGCTTTCAAATCAGCAAATAGAAGCTCAACTTTGTTCAGATCCTTGGATTCCCTCATTGCCATGGTCTTCACGTCCCACTCCTTGGGAAGACCTCTGATTATCTTCAATGCAACTTCTTTGTTTGTGTACACTTTTCCAAGTGCATTTAATTCATTGATGATGCAGCTGGTTCTTTCATCATAATGATGCATCGTTTCACCAACTCTCATTTTGATATTGTCAAACTTCTGAACAGCAACAGAAAGTTTGTTTTCATTGGTTTGTTCGTTCCCTTCGCAAAGGTAGATCAGCTTCTCCCAAATCTCTTTGGCTGTCTTGCACATTTTGATTTTGCTGAAAGTTACTTGATCCAACGTCTTGTATAGTATGTCCTTTGCCACATTATCCAAGTTGGATTTTCTTTTATCCTCTGTGGTCCATTATTCTCTGGGCTTTTCTATACGATGAGGTGCCCCATCAGTAATGGCAACAGCTGTGTTGGCTTTCAAAATCTTCATGGGTCTGTCAGTTATAACGTATCACATATCATCATCTTGTGCAGCTAGGTGAGCCTGCATCCTGATCTTACAATCATCGAAGTTTTCTCTAGAGAACATAGGAATCCTGTTGAATGAAGACATAATGAACAATTTGAGTATAGATATTCTGAGACGAGATACAACTACTCTGATACAACTTGAAAGGATCGGTTAAACGAATAAAGAGTGTTTAGAAGGGGGGTTGAATAAAAACTCCTCAAATTTAAATATTCTTCGACAATATGAGTTTAGTTTTGTTACAAACTGATACTAGGTATCCCGTCGGTCAATGACAATCAGTTAAACTGAATGAAACAGTTGCGGAAAATAAACTGACTGAAAGATAGAGTATCTAACTGAAAAGTAACGACTGAAGTAAAAATAACACAATTTGTTTCTGGATGTTCGGAGATTTGAATAAATCCTACGTCACCCCTTCTATCACGAAGATAGGATATCCACTAAAAGACTTTGATCAAATACAAGTTACTGTACTGACCCACTTCAGTTTGGACTTATCACTTTGCCACAACTGAAACTCTTAGTATATAACACTTTTACGGATGGTAACTGATCTTAGCACAACTTAGAAAACCTATCAAAGATTACAAAGTGCTATTTAAGCTCGAGAATGTAGCCTTGAATGCTACTGATATAACTAGTAAACGCGAGCTTTTAGATTCTGAATGTGAGTAGATATTTTAGCAGCGTAACAGCAAGTAGAATGTAATTGCTGAAATCAGTCGTATATTCTTCGGCTGCTACCTTCGATTATTTATAGGCTTCTCTCTCAACGGTAACATTAAAGGATATTTGAATATTCTAACCGTTGATTTCCACGTCGATATATTCTGACAGTCGTACACTGCTCATTCTGAAATGCGGCGTTCCACTACTAGTTGCAGGTAGTTGTACTATTGTCGGTTTTCATTTTCAACTGATGACGTGTACAGCTGAGAGATCAGCTGGTAAAGAGTCAGTTGACGAGAATGACTGAAGAGATGTTCAGCTGAAAGAGCAGCTGGATAGAGAAAACATCTGTTCAGTTATATTTCAGTTGCGTCGATCAGTTAGCTGGATTCAGTTGCTTAGTTCAGTTGGTTTATCTTTTGTCAAACACCGGAATTACGTTTCCAACAATAATGGTGACAATCAAACACAAATTCAACTCGCTTTTCCCATTCTAAATAAGCCTCTGGGTCTGACTTACCATGGAACGACAGAATTTTCATCTTAATACTACCTATGTTACTATCTTCCTTATTCCCATCATCGTACCTACCCTGTAAGGCTTCTCTTCTTCCCCTACCAAATCCTCTACCTCTTCCGCTCCTACCCCAGTTCTCGTTTTGACTCTCCTCTTCTACTCCCAATTCATAACCATCCTCTTCTTCTTCGACTGTACCCAAACCTTTAGGCTTAGATTTATTTTCACTAGTGCTAACTTCAAGCCTATCCAACCTTTCATATAAAGGATCCAACTCGGCCCTCATCATTCTACTAAAATGCCCAAATAATGCCTCCATTTGAACCTTAGACAACCCCTGGTTCAAGCTCTCTCCTACTTCCAACTCTATTTTAATTTCAGATTTTGTATCTGCAATAAAATATTAGTAGAAATAAAAGATTTTCCTCACCCAAATTCTCACGATCACTCCAAAGAAATAACACTCGCACTCAAATGTTTTTCACTCGAATTTGATAGTTTTCTCAAAGGTGTGCTCAATCTTTATATATTTTTTTTTATCAAACTAACAAGATTCAACTTGTGAACACTTGCAACTGTCTCCCTTGGATTGCACAAAAACAAGAACGATAGAATAACACAGAACAAATTTTTCGAGAATTGTGGATTATCAAATAACAAAGGATGATAGAAATAACACAAATCTTAAAATAGAACAAAGGATAACACAAAACTGAAACAGAACGAATTTTTGTTTTTTTTTGTTTTTGATAGATATGACAATAAAAACAAAAGTATAACACAGATCTGACGAATTTTTAAACAGATCTGAAAATAGCAACGATAACTTTCTTGAATCAAACAGAACCAGAAGCTCTGATACCAAATGATACGAAACCTCGTTCGAATGAGAAGCAAACACGATTATCGAAATCGCACCCTCAACTCAATAACAAACAATGATCGATTATGTTGTCCCGATCTTTTGAAACAAGTAATGATTTGTGATATTCACCTCTAAGGATTAAAACTTAGCAACAAATATCAACGATAAACCAATTGAATTTCAAACGAACCTTCAAAGATCTTGTTTTGACAATCCGCGCGAAAAACAATCGACAAACGCCAAAAAGATGCAATCTTTTCATAAGTTTGATGTGTGCTGAAGATCAAAGCAAAATGCCTTGAATATTGACAGAAATTTCCAATAATATATTTAAAGTCTGAATATCCCGTTCATCCTTGATACAATGCATATAAATACAATAAAATAACAGTAAAGTTGTGTGAAAAAGGCTTAAATAAGATAACTAGCAAATTTGACACGGAAGTGACCAAAAGACCGCGGGTGCGCTGATGATTCTACCGCGGGTGCGGTGCAGCTTCGGTGATTTTCTCAAATTCGAATATTATTGACCGCGGGTGCGCTGATGATCCTACCGCGGGTGCGGTGCAGCTTTGGGAAATTTTCTTAAATTCGATTATCAATGACCGCGGGTGCCGTCCCTGTTTTAGCGCGGGTGCGCTGCGGCAATTGCACTTGAATAACATTCCAAAGACCTTCAATATTATTCCCATGATTCCAAAACTCCTCTAATTTAGTCACCCAATTTGTAGATCCTCCTTGGTAGTTCATCATGAGTCCTTGAAGTGCTTCTTTAAACTTCTTGCTACGTCCCCTCGTTATAGGTCCTTCGGGCAACTCCAACGACTCTCATGCTTTCTTTGGTGCTTGATCAACCACGTTTGCATCAAGGAAGATCAAGAATAGAATTCAAGTCCTGATGCTAAAAACAGTTACCATAAAAGGAACTCCTCAAGAAAAGTGCTTCAGAACTATGCTGAGCAAAAGGAACATTAAATGCGTTTATTGAAGAAAAATTAATGCTCATAAAGTCGATAGCAACACATATGTTCAAAGGATCAGGTTAACGTTGCTTGTCTTCCCGAGAGTTAAGAAAATCGGCTATATCAACAGAGAAGTATGCTTGCAGAACACAACTCCATTCACAGCTGAAAAATCATCGCTAGCTTGCATATAAAGATCCTAGAGAGCTATCAAAAGTCCACATACTTCATTGCTCAATCAGCACGCCTTGAACAGAAATACACTCGATCATCTAACGATCATCTTCGTGCTACACAAACCAAATTGTTTATTTATATCAGTAACCTTTTGGTTATTTGATTAAGTTTTGGTGTCTAGTGAACAAAGTGTTCTTAAAATTCCAGTAGTGTAAAATGATCACTAATTGTTCCAAAACAGGCAGTGTGATAAGTCCTGATTAGAGTGGGCTGTTGCAAAAATTTTGTAAAGCCAAATTCTTTTAGTGGATCTTCCTAAAGAGGAAGAAGGGGTGATTTAGGAGTATTCAGTCTCCGAACATCCATAAAAACCTTGGATCATCTTACTTCTCGCAAGCACTTACTTTTCCGATCTCTATTTGTTAAGCCTGTTAACGTGTTTAATTTTTTGTTGGAGATTGTGAACCGTTTTTCGCATTTACTATTGGCTCACATTTCCAACCGTTTTAGAAGAATTTTCAACCGCCTAAAAACGATTGAAATCAACCTTTAAAGGAAAAAATTTGAAAGAGTTCATTCACCCCCCTCTAAACCCTTTCCCGATCCTAACACGTTCTACTAATATTTTCAATAAGAAGCTGAATTTAGAAAAATACACTGAGTAAATGACGTCATGAAATTTGAGTAACTCCTAATATCATGAATTTCTCGAATAAATGACGTCGTGATTTGTGGTTAAAAATTTTATATACCACTGAGTAAAAATATTTTCCTGATACTTATTAAAATAATTTCACAAGGTTTACTCAGTATATTTTTCTAAATGCAGCTCCTTATTGAAAATATTAATAAAACGACTCATAATATCACACATTTATTGCTTGAATTTGATATTTAGAATTTATTTAGTGTGTAAAAATTTTAAGTTAACAAGTATGGAAATTCTTTTAACAAGTAAACATTTTTTAAAGTCGGAGTGGAATTTTTTCTTGATATGAAAAATTTGTTAACAAGTAAAAATATTTTTACTAATATAATAATATCTAATTTTAAAATAATTAATTTAACTTACTAAAAATAAATTATATACATTATTTCCTATAACATAAATTCAATTATAATAAAAAGTTTATATATATATAATTAAAAATTTATACTTTAATTAAATTTTTCTAGTTTAATTTTTTAATTAAATTTACTCAATTACTTGTCATTTAATTATTTTTTGATTTTTTTAATTTTAATTGTAATACAATTTGGGTTGTGTTTTGCAAGCCCAATTGAAACCAAGCCCAATTGAAGCCAAAAAAAAAAAAAATAGAACAACACAAAGTGTTGTTGTGGGGACCCGGACGCTAATCATGTTCTTAATCGTCATTGGGACTAAATCAATTATAATAAACAGGGTCTAAATTTTTTTTTTTCAAATGCGGAAGGTAATGGAATCAACTACTATACATATCAGTATAAACGTATCACTCTGATAAAATATACAATCATACATGCTCAGGTTCAACAACTACAATCAAGTGTTTAAACCCTAGCTCTAGTCCAAGTCCGGTATCACCACTCTAATCTCAGTCTGTCTTCATCTCTGTGACCATGTACCTGTCCCACCTGTTGTCATGCACACATACAAACAAGACAACAGCCGGATAACTCCGGTGAGATATAAATATCCCAGTATAAACAATGTATTACATGCAATCATATAAAACATATATAAAAGCATAAACAAACATCGAAACATGTATCTAATCTGACTACATGAATCAATGACTCGTGATCTAATCTTATCTTATCTCAAATCTAGGGATCCCAATCTAATTTAGACTTTGGTATGCTGTATCGAGTGTGTCTGAGACAGACGTCGATCTACATCTGAAGCTCGTCGATACACCGTAAGTCTAGAGTCTTATCGGTTCTGAGAAAGACTCGGCGGTTCTGCCCTAGCTAGGCTGTCTGCCCTAGACTCGGACTCTGACTCTGTTCTAAGTCAATACATTAACATATCAATCTGATAATCTGCAAATATCAATGCAATAAAATAAAGTATGTGATTTAGGGAAACTCAAGTCAAACCCAACTCGAGTTGTGAAATCCCGAATCAACATTTATTTATACCTTTCTTGCTGTCGCTCTGATACAATCGAAGTCTCGATTCAAAGTCTGTCACTGTTCAATCTGGCAATGACAATATCAATATATTCTGTATCAATAATCTAATCAAATCACAACACATCTGTTTTATCAAATTCTGGCGGTACAACAGCACAATCTTGCGATACTGATAATACTATATCAGTCTATATCGATTCCAATCATTTACAATCAACCACCATATAAATCTGATATCAATTCTAGTCAATTTCCTTCTGAAATTCATAACAATTCCATATTCAGTCCGTTTCTTAATCTGACTTCGATTCTACGCTGTCTAACATGTCAAGAATAACATATATGACGTGTATTCAATTCTAACAACATCATAATTTCAAAACATGTCAAAACGTAGTAAAACTTACGTCCAGTTGTAGCCTACGTCGATAGGAACTCGGTACCGAAGTCGGATTTAAAATCTAACGGACGGATTGAAATATAAAGGCGTAAGGATTTTCACTCTTTTTCCCAAACCCTTTTCTCGGTTATATTCTCAAAATTCTGAAGAATTTCGTTTGATACGTATATATATATATTGCATGCAACCATAAGATACGTGGCATGATTTTTCATAAACCACGTCTCTCGCTCGCGCGGACATAAATTTCCGCCCGGGCGAGCAACTCTCGGCCCTTCTGCGCGATTCAGTCTCGCTCGGGCGGACAAAAACTTCCGCCCGGGCGAGACACTTTCGGCCCTCTTGCATAATTCTGTCTCGCTCGAGCGGACAAAAACTTCCGCCCGGGCGAGACACTTTCGGCCCACATCTTGGCTCTTCCTATTTCTTGGTCCAATAAAATCTCAGACTGGCCCGGCTATAACCACATTAAGTCATAATCCATAATCTCATATTAATCTAATTAAAATCTCGGGCATTACATTTCTCCCCTCCTAAGATATGATTTCGTCCTCGAAATCACAGGTATTTTATTCGTATCACTAAGGAGTATATATACAAAACTGTATGCAAATTTACATCATCGAAATAACTCTGGGAATTCTTGTCTCATATCTGATTCAGTTTCCCAGGTTGCTTCTTCAACACCATGACGAGTCCATTAAACTTTTACAAGTGGAATAGTCTTCGTTCTGAGCTGTTTTTCTTTACGATCGATAATCTGAATCGGTTTTTCAATATAGCTCAACGTCTCATCCAGTTCGGCCTCGTCTGGTGGAATAGCATGTGAAGCATCAGGAAGATACTTCCTTAGTAACGATACATGAAAAACATCATGTATTCCGCATAATGAAGGCGGTAAGGCGAGTCGATAGGCACGATCTCCTATTTTCTCGAGAATCTCATAAGGCCCAATGTATCGCGGAGACAATTTTCCTTTCTTGCCAAATCTGACAACTCCTCTGAAAGGTGAAATCTTCAAAAATACTCGGTCTCCTACGTCAAATACCAATGGTCTACGTCGAACATTGGCATATTTGGCCTGTCTGTCTTGTGCTGCCTTCATTTTCTTTAGAATTAGCTTCACTTTTTCTGTCATATCTCTGATCATATCTGGTCCAATTTCAGGCACTTCAGAGATATCATCCCAATAGAGAGGGGATCTACACTTCTTTCCGTACAACGCTTCGAATGGTGCCATCTCAATACTCGTCTGATAGCTGTTGTTGTACGAAAACTCACAAAGAGGCAATGCATCTTGCCAATTAGTGCTAAAATCTAGCACTACTGCTCTCAGCATATCCTCCAGTGTCTGGATAGTCCGCTCTGACTGTCCGTCGGTCTGTGGATGATATGCGGTACTCAGATGTAACTTCGTACCAAGAGCCTGCTGCAAGCTCTGCCAGAAGTGCGAAGTAAATCGAGGATCACGATCTGATACAATCGACTTCGGCACTCCATGCAATCTGACCACTTCTCTGACATAGATCTCTGCCATCTGGTCAAATCTGTACGTCATCTTGTACGGTATAAAACATGCAGATTTGGTCAATCTGTCAATCACGACCCAAATCGCATCACAACCTCGGGAGGAACGCGGCAACTGCGTCACAAAGTCCATGGAAATGTGATCCCATTTCCATTCAGGAATGGACAAGCTCTGTAATAAACCTCCTGGTTTCTTTCTTTCTGCTTTCACCTGTTGGCAATTCAGACATTTGGAAACAAATTCGGCAATGTCAGTCTTCATTTGTTTCCACCAGAACTGTCTTTTCAAATCATTATACATCTTTCTGCCACCAGGATGAATACTGAATCGACTGTTGTGCGCTTCTGACAATATCTGTCGTCTCAAATCTGAAACATTCGGCACAACCAGACGATTATTCACGTACAAAACGTTATCACGTACCTGATACTCTGATCGATGTCCTGTTCTGACCATCGATACTGATTTCTGTACATTCTGATCACCTCGCTGAGCTGCCTTAATTCTCATAATCAGCTCTGGTTCTACTTGCACCGTATAAAGTCTCAACGGTCTATAATCCGTTTCAAATTCTAATCCAGACAAACAGCAGTCTTTGATCAAATTTGAAACACCAATCGTCGATAAGGATAAAGAACATACCTTTCGACTTAGTGCATCAGCTGCTGCATTAGACTTTCCTGGATAGTATTTGATTTCACAATCAAAATCTTTAAGCAAATCAAGCCATCTTCGCTGTCTCATATTCAATTCAGATTGTGAAAACAGATATTTCAAACTCTTATGATCAGAATATATCTCAAACTTTTCACCGTAAAGGTAATGTCGCCATATCTTTAATGCAAAGACAATGGCTGCCAATTCTAGATCGTGAATTGGATAACGAGTCTCATGTGGTTTAAGCTGTCTTGAGGCATAAGCGATAACATGCCCTCGTTGCATCAGCACACATCCCAACCCTCTGTGAGAAGCGTCGCAATAAACCACAAAATCACCAGTACCGGATGGAATAGTCAACACCGGTGCACTGGTCAACCTCTTCTTCAACTCCCGAAAACTGGTCTCACATTCTTCAGACCAAACAAATGGAGCATTCTTCTGAGTCAGCTGAGTAATTGGTTTAGCTATACTCGAGAAATCTTTAATGAAACGACGGTAGTATCCCGCTAAACCCATAAAACTGCGAATTTCAGGTACTGATGTCGGTCTTGGCCAAGAAATCACGGCTTCCACTTTACTGGGATCAACTGATATACCATCTCCTGATATAATATGACCCAGAAATACTACCTGTCTTAGCCAAAACTCACATTTCGACAGTTTAGCATATAACTTCTCAGCCCTTAGAATTCGCAACACAGTTCTTAAATGCTCAGCATGCTCACTCATATTCTTTGAATAAATCAAAATATCATCGATGAAAATAATCACAAAATCATCGAGATATTTCTGGAAGATACGGTTCATCAATCCCATGAATACAGCTGGAGCATTCGTCAGACCAAACGGCATGACAATAAATTCATAGTGTCCATACCTGGTTCTGAATGCTGTCTTTGAGATATCAGAATCTCTGACTCTCAGCTGATGATATCCCGATCTCAAATCGATCTTGGAATATACTGAAGAACCCTGCAACTGATCGAATAAATCATCTATACGAGGCAAAGGATATTTATTCTTTACCGTTGCCTTGTTCAGTTGCCGATAGTCGATGCAGAGTCTCATCGAACCATCTTTCTTCCTTACAAACAGTACTGGAGCACCCCAAGGAGACACACTCGGTCTGATGTACCCCTTGGCCAGTAAATCTTCCAGCTGGTCTTTTAATTCTTTCAATTCAACTGGTGCCATTCTGTACGGAGCTCTCGAGATCGGCACGGTACCTGGCATCAGTTCAATGCTGAAGTCTATCTCTCTAACTGGAGGTAATCCCGGGATCTCATCTGGGAAGACGTCAGCAAACTCACGTACCACTGGCAGATCTGCCAATTGCTGGACTCGACTTCAGTAAATCTACTGAATATACAAGGAATCCTTCTGCTCCTTTCTGTAACAATCGAGTCATAGATAATACGGATACTAAAGGAATTCTCGATCTAGAACCCTTACCGTAAAATTTCCATTCTTCAGCCATATCTGGTCTGAATCTCACTATCTTGTGGAAACAATCAACTATCGCTCTGTACTTGGTTAGCATATCAACACCGATAATACAATCAAAATCTGACAACCCAAGTACGATGCAATCTAACTCAATCTCATGCCCGTCATACTGTAGTACACAATGGTTAACCGAATTCACGGATATCAAACCCATCCCCAACGGAGAAGAAACAGACACTACATTAGCTAACGACTCTACAGGCAATGCATGACTCAATGCAAATCGTTCTGAAATAAATGTGTGTGAAGCACCGGTATCAATTAATACGTAAGCAGAGTAACCACATAAAGAACAGTTACCTGCTACAACGTCATCTGGGGCTTCCTGGGCCTGCTCCTCTGTCAAAGCGAAGACTCTGGCCTGCTGTCTCGGAGGCTGGCCAACTGTCTGGCTTCCTCCTGACCTCTGCTGTGACTGAGCTGGCGCTGGCTGGAATGTATGAACAGCAGCGGATCGTCTCTCAGTCTGTGCTGCTGATCCCGATGACTCGGCCCCCTGCGATCTTTGGGAACCTCTCTGGGGACACACTTTAGCAAAGTGCCCCGGCTGTTTACAGAAATTGCAACTACCAGTCACTCCCTGGCATTGCTCAGTAGCATGTCTTCCTCCGCAAGTCTTGCAATAAACTCCAGTGTAACTCTGGCTCAGTCTGGAACCACCGGAGCTGGAAGAACTACTGCCAGATTTCTTGAATTGCTTTCCCCTGGCTTTCAAAAATTCTTTCTTTCCTCCACTACTGCTGCCACTCTCAAATCTGGGAGGTGGTTGTTGTGGTCTCGGTGCTGGAGGCACAAATGAAGCCCCTTTCTGTCTCATCAGACCGGCTTCTGCTCCCTTGGCTCTGTTCAGGGCATCAGTAAAATTATCTGGTCGCCCTGTGTTCACCAATGTGAAAATGTCGGGGTTCAAGCCATTGATGAACTGGTCAGCAGTAGCTTCTTCGCTGTCAGCCACATGTGGAGCAAATTTCAGCAAGGAGGAGAACTTTGACACGTACTCCTCTATGTTCATTTGTCCTTGCTTGAGGTTGGCAAATTCCGCTCCCTTGTCCTTCCGGTACGACACTGGAAAGAAACGTTGATAGAATTCAGTTCTGAATATATTCCAGGTAATATTCGTACCTCTATGCTCCATGGCTCTCTTCCTCGTAATCCACCAGTCCTTAGCAACGTCGTGTAACTGGTGTCCAATTAATTTTACCCTCTTCTCATCTGTATACTCCAAGGATTCGAACAACATTTCTATATCATCGAGCCAACTCTCGCACTCTACAGCGTTCTCTGTGCCTTTCAAGGTTGGCGGATGAAATGACTGAAATCGTTTCAGTAACATTTCCATTGGAGTCGGTGTGACATCCATTGGAGGATTGGATGTACTTCCCTGTTCTGGTACTCGTCTCGGAGGCATATCTAATAATCAAATAGATTAGTAACAGATACAACAATTCTGTTTCAATTCTCCTCTGATCATCTTACTGCTGATCTAGAATCAGTACTGATCCAATCTCAATAACACATATTACTATATCAAATCAGATAAAGAAGTAACATGTAATAAAGCAGTAAGACATGCTAGCATTAAAAAGCAGGAAAGAAAACCTCAATCTACCCCGCTCACTAGCCTCTTCTATCTCAATCTAAAGGATCTATCGCTCTGATACCACCTGTTGTGGGGACCCGGACGTTAATCATGTTCTTAATCGTCATTGGGACTAAATCAATTATAATAAACAGGGTCTAATTTTTTTTTTTTTTTCAAATGCGGAAGGTAATGGAATCAACTACTATACATATCAGTATAAACGTATCACTCTGATAAAATATACAATCATACATGCTCAGGTTCAACAACTACAATCAAGTGTTTAAACCCTAGCTCTAGTCCAAGTCCGGTATCACCACTCTAATCTCAGTCTGTCTTCATCTCTGTGACCCTGTACCTGTCCCACCTGTTGTCATGCACACATACAAACAAGACAACAGCCGGATAACTCCGGTGAGATATAAATATCCCAGTATAAACAATGTATTACATGCAATCATATAAAACATATATAAAATCATAAACAAACATCGAAATATGTATCTAATCTGACTACATGAATCAATGACTCGTGATCTAATCTTATCTTATCTCAAATCTAGGGATCCCAATCTAATTTAGACTTTGGTATGCTGTATCGAGTGTGTCTGAGACAGACGTCGATCTACATCTGAAGCTCGTCGATACACCGTAAGTCTAGAGTCTTATCGGTTCTGAGAAAGACTCGGCGGTTCTGCCCTAGCTAGGCTGTCTGCCCTAGACTCGGACTCTGACTCTGTTCTAAGTCAATACATTAACATATCAATCTGATAATCTGCAAATATCAATGCAATAAAATAAAGTATGTGATTTAGGGAAACTCAAGTCAAACCCAACTCGAGTTGTGCAATCCCGAATCAACATTTATTTATACCTTTCTTGCTGTCGCTCTGATACAATCGAAGTCTCGATTCAAAGTCTGTCACTGTTCAATCTGGCAATGACAATATCAATATATTCTGTATCAATAATCTAATCAAATCACAACACATCTGTTTTATCAAATTCTGGCGGTACAACAGCACAATCTTGCGATACTGATAATACTATATCAGTCTATATCGATTCCAATCATTTACAATCAACCACCATATAAATCTGATATCAATTCTAGTCAATTTCCTTCTGAAATTCATAACAATTCCATATTCAGTCCGTTTCTTAATCTGACTTCGATTCTACGCTGTCTAACATGTCAAGAATAACATATATGACGTGTATTCAATTCTAACAACATCATAATTTCAAAACATGTCAAAACGTAGTAAAACTTACGTCCAGTTGTAGCCTACGTCGATAGGAACTCGGTACCGAAGTCGGATTTAAAATCTAACGGACGGATTGAAATATAAAGGCGTAAGGATTTTCACTCTTTTTCCCAAACCCTTTTCTCGGTTATATTCTCAAAATTCTGAAGAATTTCGTTTGATACGTATATATATATATTGCATGCAACCATAAGATACGTGGCATGATTTTTCATAAACCACGTCTCTCGCTCGCGCGGACATAAATTTCCGCCCGGGCGAGCAACTCTCGGCCCTTCTGCGCGATTCAGTCTCGCTCGGGCGGACAAAAACTTCCGCCCGGGCGAGACACTTTCGGCCCTCTTGCATAATTCTGTCTCGCTCGAGCGGACAAAACTTCCGCCCGGGCGAGACACTTTCGGCCCACATCTTGGCTCTTCCTATTTCTTGGTCCAATAAAATCTCAGACTGGCCCGGCTATAACCACATTAAGTCATAATCCATAATCTCATATTAATCTAATTAAAATCTCGGGCATTACAGTTGCTGTCCTATACATAGTAGATGATCCATGTTCAAACCTGGGACAGAAAAGCCCAACATAAGCCTATAATTAGGCCAAACCTCTCATTTGCTCTCAAATTCCCTTATTTTTCTCTTGGTTTTAGGTAGTATTGATTTAAGCGTTGGAAGGTTTTTTTATTGTTTAAAGAATTAATTTATAATATTTTTAAAATTGAAAGGAAAAGCAAAAGATATGGTTTGAAAAATAATTTGAATATGAACCACCGCACAGTATTTGATGTAATTTAGATTTTGCTTGTATTAATAAGATTTCAAATTCATTTTTATTGTTTAAAGAATTAATAATATAATATTCAAATCCATCCCTTTTATATATATATATATATATATATATATATATATATATATATATATATATATATATATATATATCCATCTGAAGCTTGGAATCAAAGAGGAATCTGATACGTGGCATTGTTTTACCAAACTTTTCCTTAGTGGCTTTCGCACACATGGAGATTATTGGTTTCCAGCCTATATACCATCTTCAACTCAAATTGAGCTAAGAAAAGGAGAAATTTAAACTCCAGAATAATAATGAATATAAGATTCTTGCTTGGAATTTTACAAAACAAAAAAGGATTTACGAAAGATATATCAGAGAAATTAAACAACAAAGGATTTATCGAGGGCCCAAAGAATCATAAATTCATATAAAATCACCCATAAACGCCTTAAACGCCATTTCTCGGCTAAGCAGGCTGAAGGGCTACAACATGAATTTATTTTTCTCGGATAAACTCGAACCTTGTGTTCACCATTTCCTGGTTCATTTTCTTACCTTATGTTCTAACCAAAGACTCTTATATTACATTAAAATCCCAGAAATTTAAATAAATCTTTTTATTATATCAATCTGATTCCAAGTTACAAATAAATATAGATAATGTCATAGTAAGGAAAATAATTTAACACGAATATTTTAGCCTGTCATTCAGGCTAATCTCTGAAATATAAATTTAAAACAAAAACTAAAAATAAAAACAGTAAACTTACAAAGTTGTAAGCAGAACATCAAACTTCTATTGAATTACTTCAGAAGAGTTGTATACAAGAGAGAGTAGAGAGAGGGGAGCAAACTCAACCGTGTCCTTCTAAGAACACAGAAGTAACCTATATATAGATAGAAGAGCCGGACATCAAACCCCGGATTCCATCTTAAAATAAAAATAGTACCTGCTTTATTAAAGCAAAAGTAACTTTTGTTACAAAATTCAAAAAGTAAATAGTGATATGCCACCCACTTTTTGTCACGATATTCCATAATGTGTTATTCCACCAACTCTTGAATAGTGAGATTCCACTATCAACTGCTCTAGTCATCTTTGATATTATCTTTTAACGATTTCTTCAAATTTTCAAATATATCATCAATTTGATATAATTGAGGAATATCCTCATCTAGATCCTGTGCATCATGCATCTTCATTAGATGTATGAATTAATTTTCACTTGATTCGGAAGCCATTGATTTATCTGATTTTGAATCTGAGCATCCAATATTCTGGAAAAGATCTTTTTTCATTCCTTCAATATAAACTTCAATCATTTTCTCTTTAGAATAAATCTCAGAGTATTTCTGAGTCAGAATCTTAAAAGGACTCGTGGAGTCTTTTTCTTTTTCTTGTTGATTCTGGAATTCTTTCTGATATAAAGAAATTTTTTCCTCCATATTGAGAAGAGTATCATGTCCATGAAGTTTTCCAGTTGCTGGATCTTCTCGTAACATTTTATCCCAGATTTTAGTATAACTGACTCTTTTTAAGCAAGGGATTCCTTCCTCAGTATAGTCACATTCTGGTTGCCATCTCCAGATCCATGGAATTCCAAATTCCATGAAGAATAGACATAAAGTCTTGCCATCAATCCAATGATCAGAAAAGGGTTTCTTTATGCATGGAGCCACATTTAACCATGTATTCATAGGTTTTATAAAAACCTCTGGCAAAATCTTTGCAGATGGACCAAATATTTTCCACCATATGTAAAACCAATTTGGAATAGGATGGTGAAAAATGTTTTCACAAATCTTCAGAAACCAAGTATGTTTCTTCTTTTCATTTTCATAAAATAAAGTTTTATTAAAACTTTCAACATAATCCCAAAAATTAAATTTGAAACTCATTTTATGAGGTTCAGAATAAAATTCTTTTTCAACTAATGGAGATATACCCCATTCCTCAATAGATATAATCTTTTTAATAATGAATTTTGAGAAGTTATAATGTAGTGACCCGTTCCAGAATCACCTACTAATGAAGAACTAAGCATGCAATTAACTTAATTAATAATAATCAGAGATAACAGCGGAAATATGGCCAACGACAGTAGTTATACAACCCAATCGAAATCAGAACAACTCAAAATATATATTCGGTACAACCATATCGAAAAGAATAGTACTGAAAACTAAACCAACCAGCCACTCACTGTCCTCCTCCTGCTCTTCCTGAGCCATCCAACCTGAGGCCTGCCCCGTGGGAATGGGGTGTCCAAGATAAACAAAACCGAGGACGTGAGCGATAAGAACGCCCAGTACAAAAGCATGAGTATACAAGCCTATATGAAATGCACATGCTATGATATGATACCAGGGTAGTCAAGAAACAGGAGTAACAAAGGATCTCAAAATGCTCAGTCTAGAGGCGCCAAGTGGATAGTGCCGCGCGGTACTCCTCTGGGTCACTGCATCCACTACAAGAACAGACGTGGACCTAAAATGTCCCGGATCACCGAAGCCCTCCGGACCCGTCGGCCACTGTGTACTCTCGGTGTCCATGCGTCCACAAGACAAGACAGGGCTGAGCAGCCCCACAAGATATAGCTTATCTCGAAAGAGATACAGCTCAACAGTAAAGGCTATCTCGAAGGAGATACGGCTCAACATGAAATGCAACATGCATCATAAAACGTGACATAATAGCATGCATCATATGACATATATCAATGCACCACATAATCATGCAACACATATAAGGATGTATACTCGACCAGGATATCTCGGATAGTACTTTCGTACCTCTATCACAGCAAGCCTAGCCTTACGCAACACCGCTAATCAGGTCTAGAATAAGCCTACGCATCAAAAGCATACCCAATGAACAATACTACCATGCTCGACTAGCAAAACCAGTACTACCAAAAGTTTAGGGTTTACCTTCGTCCGTCGACAGCCCTTTGATGTCGATTGCCTCGTAACTCAGGCGTCGCTACACTACCAATCCTGGCAGCTCTTGGCTATCGCTCGACCGACAACTAACCCTAGAAACCTTCCAAACCTCTCAAAATGAGACACAACTTCAAGAATTGACAATCCAAAATGAGGAAATCCGAGCACTATTTATAGGCTATGTTCGGATCCACCGAACCCACTTCGGAACGTCCGAACTCCCACGTGTCCATCGACTCTTGACACCTCATGATCGGATCCACCGAACCTACACTTCGGATCATCCAAACTTGCATGCAAACTGACGTGTCGATCAACTCTTGACACCTCATGATCGGATCCACCGAACCCACTTCGGATCGTCCGAACTCTTCGGTGCTACCGAACCATCTTCGGTCCGTCCGATCATGACCACGGTCAAAATTACACATTAAACCTTCTTAATCACCATTAATCCGTTAATTACCCAATTTGGAATTCGGGCTACTACATTCTCCCCCCCTTAAAAAGATTTCGTCCTCGAAATCAAGTTATAGGATGAACAAAAACTGAAATAACAACATTGTTATTACATCTCAATTGTTGTTGAATACAACTGATATTTCGATTATAACTGAAAACACAAACATATACAAAGCATAACTCAAAAGAGCTCTGGATGCTCCGAACGCATACGACTTTCTAACTCCCAAGTGGCTTCTTCAGTGCCTCTGCGCTGCCACTGAACTAAGACAAGAGGAATGATCTTATTCCGCAACACCTTGTCTTTGCGATCGAGAATCCGCACTGGTCGTTCCACGTAAGACAAATCCGAATTTAGTTGAACTTCAGAGGGATGCAAGATGTGAGACTCATCTGCTACGTATCGTCTCAACAAAGATACGTGGAATACATCATGAATACTTGATAGGTATGGCGGCAATGCAAGTCTGTAAGCCAAATCTCCCACGCTTTCCAATATTTCAAATGGACCAATAAATCTCGGAGACAGCTTACCCTTGAGACCAAATCTCAAAATCCTGCGAAAAGGCGAAACTCGGAGAAACACTT
Organism: Primulina eburnea; assembly: GCF_022965805.1. NCBI lineage: Eukaryota > Viridiplantae > Streptophyta > Magnoliopsida > Lamiales > Gesneriaceae > Primulina > Primulina eburnea. The sequence continues at coordinate 17,148,459 of NC_133108.1, forward strand.
TCTCACCTGGCTGAAAATAAAGAGGTCGCCGCTTGGTGTTCGCATAACTAGCCTGTCGATCCTGAGCGATCTTAATCCGTTTCTTGATTACTGCAACCTTATCAATAGCCTGCTGGACTAACTCCGGTCCCTCAACATGTCGTTCCCCAACTTCGTCCCAAAATAATGGAGTACGACAACGTCGCCCATACAACGCCTCAAATGGTGCCATACCAATACTACGATGATAACTGTTGTTGTACGCGAACTCAATCAAAGGCAAATGATCCTGCCAAGCGGTTCCGAAATCCATCACACAAGCTCGCATCATATCCTCAAGTGTACGGATAGTCCTCTCTGTCTGACCGTCGGTCTCTGGATGATAAGCCGTACTCAAACTTAGTGAAGTGCCCAATGCTGACTGGAAACTACCCCAAAATCGTGAGGTAAAACAAGGATCTCTGTCACTAACAATACTGACTGGCACTCCATGCAGACGTAAAATCTCTTGAATATACAAGCGAGCCATACGATCGAAAGTGAAATCACGGTTATATGGCAGAAAATGAGCAGACTTGGTGAGTCGATCCACCACTACCCAAATAGCATCACTATTCCTCGAAGACAATGGTAAGTGAGTAATGAAGTCCATCGCGATATGCTCCCACTTCCATTCAGGAATAGGTAAGTTCAGCAATAATCCTCCCGGTCGACGGTGCTCTGCCTTAACCTGCTGACAAACAAGACACTTGGAAACAAACTGATAAACGCTGCGTTTCATCCCTTTCCACCAAAATCGTGTCCTCAAATCTTTATACATCTTATTGCTTCCCGGATGAACACTCAACTTGCTTCGATGGGCCTGAGATAAGATCTCTTCCCTCAAAGTATCATCCTCTGGTACTACAACCCGATTAGACAAACACAGAAGACCATTAGACTGATAATGGAAATTACTATCTCCACCAGCCAACCGAGCTAATCTCTGAGTCTTGAGATCAGACATCTGAGCATCTCGAATCCGAGCGGAATTGAAGCGCAGCAATTGCAGGATCTTCTGATAAAGGTTATATTCGCCCGAGTGTTTCACCTTGGGGAGCTCCAGTATTGTTTGTCAGAAGAAAGATGGATCTATGCGATTGTGCATTGATTATCGCCAGCTGAATCGTGTGACGATCAAAAACAAGTATCCATTACCTCGTATCGATGATTTGTTCGATCAGCTTCAGGGTACCTCTGTTTACTCCAAGATTGACTTGCGATCGGGTTATCATCAGATGAGAGTTAGAGATGATGATATTTCCAAGACTGCATTTCGTACTCGATATGGGCATTACGAGTTTCTAGTCATGCCATTCGATTGACGAATGCCGCAGCGGTGTTCATGGATCTAATGAACCAAGTCTTTCGGGATTTTCTGGATCAGTTTGTTGTGGTTTTCATCGACGATATCTTGATTTATTCTCACAGTGTGGAAGGCATATCCGCACTTGAGGATTGTGTTGCAGATTTTTCGTGAGAAGCAATTGTATGCTAAGCTGAGTAAGTGCGGTTCTGGATTGATCGTGTAGTATTCCTTGGTCATGTGATTTCCAAGGAAGGAATTTCTGTGGATCCCAGCAAGATCGAAGCAGTGCTGAATTGGTCACGTCCTACGACGGTGGCTGAGATCCGTAGTTTTCTAGGTCTGGCAGGGTATTATCGTCGTTCATCGTGAATTTCTCTCAGGTAGCTAGACCATTGACGCAACTTACTCGGAAGGATGTTCCATTTGAGTGGTCATTGAGTGCGAAGTAGTTTCAGAGAGCTTCGTCGACTTTGACTTCGCACCTGTTTTGGCGTTACCGTCAGGATCTGATGGTTTCAGTGTTTACACCGATGCCTCTTTTAAGGCTTAGGTGTGTGTTGACGCAGAATGATCATGTGATCGCTTACGCATCCAGCAGTTAAAACCTCACGAGGAGAAGTACCCTATTCATGATCTAGAAATAGCTGCTATTGTGTTTGCGCTAAAAATCTGGCGTCATTATTTGTACGGGGTTAAGTTTGAAATTTTTACTGATCATAAGAGTCTGAAGTATCTGTTCACTCAGGCTGAGTTGAACATAGACAACGTCGTTGGATGGATCTACTTAAAGATTATGACTGCGAGATCAAATACCATCCAGGCTCTGCGAATCTACAGCCGATGCTCTTAGTCGCAAGGTGAGAGTCCTGCACTTCAGACCCGTGCTATGATTAGTACTATCCAGGATTGTTGTTCGTTGGGATTTAATTTCAAACATCGGAAGGTATGGAGAGCATTCGTGTTGCTACCATTTTATCTGAGCCAGTTTTGTT